>NC_043957.1:46089735-46422235 GCF_902148855.1 Sphaeramia orbicularis
GTGTTTTTATGATGTTTTGCCTTTTTGTCAACTGTCTTTCTCGTCCCCTGGGACTACCGATGGAAATTAGCACTGCTGCTACAATCTGGCATATTTACAGCTGCAATTGTTGTACATGTTCATTAATATGCACTGTCCCAAATAAATAAACAAATAAATAAAACAAACAAACAAACAAACAAACAAACAAACAGAACCTGTGGATTCCCACAGGTCAATGCACTAGTTTTTAAATAATTCATAACCAATGAGCATGATGTACTTATGTATCTTTATTTAAGTGGGACAGTGCACATTAATGAACACATTTATACATTCCATTTCAGTATAAACATGTGAATATGCTGGAGTTAGCATCAGTACTAATTTTCATCTGCAGTCCCCACTTAATAAATTACAGAAATCCAAGCAATACAAAGCAAAACAGTGGAATAACTGCAGTACAGAGCAAGACAGTGCAATACATAACAAAACAGCAAAGTTCAACACACCACAACACAGTACGTGTCAAGGACTAAAATAAACATTACTAGTTAAGGACAATACAGTACAATACATTACATTACAGTTCAAAATGACATTTATGCCTACGTGTCAGAGATGAAAACAAAACTAAATAAACATACTGTACATATAATGAGGATAGGAACTGGATACGACAGTTTCATGTTCAAGTTGTATGTTTCTTGTTTCATTTGAAAATTGAAAATAAAAAGACCTTGATCAAAAAAACAAAACAACACAAAAACATATAATGATGGTAAATAATAGTGATGTATTTATTAATACATGTAGCAAGAATCACAAAATGTTGGGTGTTGTATTATACTAAAAGTTTTTGTTGTGTCTCTTGGAATATAATCACTATAGCACCAAGAATCAAGCACAGTAAAACGGTTATCTTATCTGTTAGTTAAATCTGAATCATCATTTAATGGTAGTTGGAGTGGTTTCATATTTCTATCCACATCCTGAATCTCACCGTTTTGGTATAAAATGGTGTTGTGACACATTATTTTGTGTTGTTGATGGAAATATATTCACTTCAGAAGAAAACCAGCCTGTTATTATCATGTTCTTAAAGGTCAAAACCCATCTTTTAGTGGCGTGTTCTGAAATAGCGTCTAGTCTAGTGTGTTACCGACAAATACATGTGCTTAGTCTCATCATCTGTATGAGTCATGTTTGATCGTTGAACACAGTAAGTTGGTGTGTTTTGGATTTGAGCTGCTGAGATTGGTGTGTGTGTGTTGTAATTTCTTTTTTAATCCCACAGATGGTGTCTTTAAGATGTTTGTGAGTGTGTGAGCGGAAGGTTTTCTAGGACTCGACTGAAGATGGAGAACAGAGTGAGGTAGTGAGGGAGACGGCTAAAAGCATTCAGCCTTTTCTTCCGGTCTCATTGTTTTGCTGTGCCAGTCACATGCACAAGGAGAAGCCGCCGCCCACGTATGACTGTCTCGAGCAACCATGATAGACACGCTGAAGTAGATGAAAACGGAAAGAATGATGCAACAGAAGGGAAAGAATTAACAGTATAGTCACATAGTTTTACCTCGGTTTAACTATTGACTCAAAAGTGTTATCATAGAATATTAACCCTTTCACGCATGAGTTATGAAAACCTTAGTCAAGATTTTTTCCTTAGTGTTTTTATTCCTCTTTTAGGCATGAAAAAAACAATGCGATTGAATTTTTTTTAAATGCACCTATTTTTCATGGACTTAGAAAAATGTCCATTTGGTAACACTTTATTTGAAGGTCTAGTTTATAATGCATTAAGCGTACATTCATAAGACATTATAATGCTTTTATAATGCATTATAAGAGTCATTACAACAGTTTATGATCATGTACAACAACTTATACCAAGGTTAATAAAGTATTATAAGTGTTGACATAATGTATTATAAATTCAGCTTTCATAATGTTTTATACATCCATACCAAAGCAGTGTGAAGGAATACATTTTTTTAGGTGGAGAACTTTTGTTAGGTTTTGCCACTGGTCCCTATACCCATCTATTTTAGGGATTTCATATTTATATATAAAAAAAAAAAAGTATGTGTTTGAATTAAAGATTTAGAGCTGCCACATTATTTTTTATTTATGTACAAAGCAACATGTAACACTTCTATTTACTGTCTCTGTTCTTTTAATGTTTCTTTGATGTATAATTTTTGACTTACACTTTACTTAGAGCCAGCAGATACTGCTCATACGTCATCATACTTGTTATAATATCATACAATTGATAATGTGTTACGTACCCCAGGACTTGAGATTCTTCCTACAAACACTGTTGTCACTTTGGTATGGATGTATAAAACATTATGAAAGCTGAATTTATAATACATTATGCCTACACTTATAATACTTGATTAACCTTGGTATAAGTTGTTTTACATGATCATAAACTGTTGTAATGACGTTTATAATGCATTATAAATGCATTATAATGTCTTATGAATGTGCGCTTAATACATTATAAACTAGACCTTCAAGTAAAGTGTTACCGTCCAGTTATCTGGACCCCGTGTGTTTAATTTTTGAAGCAAAGAAACATAAATTTAAAACAACATCAGAAAGTGACAACTATGAAAGAAAAACATTTTTGATGCTGCTAATCTGTTTTCTCACCTTTTATCTTACTCTAATACACAGGTGTCAAACATGTGGCCCGGGGACCAAATCCGGCCCGCCAAAGGCTCCAGTCCGGCCCGTGGGATGAATTTGTGAAATGCAAAAATTACACTGAAGATATTGATAAACAAGGATGTTAAAATCATTTTAGGTCAGTTCAATCTAAAGTGGGTCAGACCAGTGAAATACTATCATAATAGCCTGTAAATAATGAAAACCATTTTTTTTTCTCCTTTGTTTTAGTGGAAAAACAGTAAAATTGCATAAATGTTTACATTTACAGGCTAGCCTTACACAAAAAATGTGAATAACCTGAACAAAAATATCTTATGTATGTGGAACTTTAACAATATTCTGCCTGTTATTCAATGTTGTGTGTATTTGTACATCCACTGTGATCTGTAAATTGTGATACATATGTATGAATAATAAAACTAAGGTGTAATATGGTTAAAATTGCAATTATTTTTTCTTAAGAACTTTCAGGTTGTTCATAGTACTAGTTCGGCCCCCTTCAGATCATATTAGGCTGCATGTGGCCCCTGAACTAAAATGAGTTTGACACCCCTGCTCTAATACTAGTTATTACTCTCTTCATGGAGATATTATTTTAAAAATTACATTACATTAATTACAGTCTAGTAACAGTCTAATTTAGCAGTTAATTTACACTCAAACATGTTACTGCAGATCAGGTTTATCAAGAACAGCAAAGTCACAGTAATGGTATGAAATGCAGTGTATGGGATGGTGCATAAGCGTCCACTGTGTTGGGTCATATGCAACTAAAACAACAAAACCCATGAATATACAAGAGAACAGCTGTAGAATAGCTGTCCACTGTACTGACCACTATGCATGAAAGGGTGAAGATGACCGAATTTATTTATTCATTATCCATTTACCATGATTATTTTTATTTATTCACTCATTTTTTTTTTATTTTTGTTTTTTTAAATTTATTTTATTTATTTATTTATTTATTTTATTTTATTTTTTTGGGGGGGATTTTTTTTTTCTTTTTTTTTTTTTTTTACATTTTTAAATTTTTTTTTTATTTAAATTTTTTTTTTAACTTGTCTTGTCCAGCATCATAACAGCAGAATGGTAGTCTGGCTGCCTTTTGGTGCTGAACAAATTTGCTTTGCCAAGGGAAACTTTTATTTTTTTATTTATTTTTTTTTTAGTGATAGTTAACAAGACAATGTGGACAGAAAAACAACAACAACACATAACCAAAGGGAAACTCAAACAAATAAACAAACCAAAAACAACAACAATGACAGAGTATTGACAAATAACAACAACAACATCATATTACAAAGAAAAAGATTATAAATGTAAATAGCATATTTACATTTTTGCCAAGGGAAACTTCATAAAGTATATGAAGCTCCCCTTGATATTCTATTGTCTTTATTATGAGTTTTGTTGAACCACATTTCGATGCCGAACCTGACATGGGGTGGTGTGTGGGGGGGTGTTACCATTATTAAGCTGATTGAACCCTCTTTTTTTTTTTTTTTTTTTTCAATTCCTTCCAGAAATATTAAAACTTAGAGACAGATTTCAGCTGTTTATTTTTCCAGGATGAAGATTCAGTCTTAAGGCTGGAGTAATAAAAGCATTAAAGTACTTCCAAAGCTGGATAATGATTAACCAGTAGTTGACATCATCCTTTCATATTATGACAGCGATTACTGGCAACACCTAAAGATATGCTTACACAAGCAAGACCTGTGGTTTTGTGAACAGTTTAACTCATAGAGACCCAAACAGCCACTACTGACCAAAATAATCTACTGAATTAAATGTTTAATACCTGTTGATCCATTAATCCTATTAATCCATGTAAATAAATGGTGTAAAATGCAGTTTGTCGTCTTTTCATGGTCATCAGATATGACCCATTTGGACGTTCAGAGGCTCCGTAGTGAACATGAAAACACCGTCATCTTCTACAACATTGATTCACCAGTAAAACCCATGGAGTTGGATCAATGACAATGGATGGAGACACTTGGTTTTATTTTCAGTTAATGATATATTTGCTTAAAAATTCACCTTTTCTTCAGTCTCCTCTGTTTCTGATATAATAACCCTCAACTTTAACCGAGTGGTACTTTTGTGGCAATTCGCAACTTAATTTTTCACTACATTTAACCTTTCTTAAGTGACTTATCACAGTTTATTGTAATATTATCCTTTTTAGTAAAGAGTTTTTCCAGTGTAAATCATGTATTTTCCTATATTTAATTCACTGGTCATGTAGATGTTCATAAAAGCTCAGAGTAAATTCAAAGGTTATTGTATCAAAAACAGAGAAAACTGAAGAAAAATTAACTTTTTCAGGAAAATCTATCATTAATTGAACATAAACCCAGTGTCTTCATCCACTGTCATTGATCCAACTCCATGGCAGATTTTTTTTTGCTTAATTCAAGATTTTTTTTTTTTTGCTTAATTTAAACAAAAAAATCAGCCCTGCGATGAACTGGCGACATGTCCAGGGTGAACCCCGCCTTCACTCATAAGTAGCTGGGATAGGCTCCAAGCGACCCCTGTGACCCTAGTGAGGTTAAAGTTCAAAAAATGAATGAACGAATGAATGAATGAATGAATGAAACAAAAAAAATCTGCCGATAGAACAAGTGTAAATGATCTTGGTAAGATTTCTTGAAATAAGATTTTCAAGATCTATTGTCTCAAAATAAGTTCTTATGTCTCACTGAAAATTTACTCTTTAGGTGATTATGTCTTATTTTAAGTGTGATGAGATATTTTGACTAGAAATGAGAAAAATACATTTGGTAAGATTTAGATTTTTGCAGTGAAGAAGACAATATATGACCATCTTCTTATTGCTATTGCTAAGTGTACAGCTTTCTGGGAAACAACCAAAAATACAAAGCTTGGGAGGTAGTGGTAGTAATTCCTTAATGAGGATCGATAAATTCAGATAACACTGAAAAATAAGCAAAATAAGCAAGATAATATTACAATCAATGGTGATAAATTACATAAGAAAGGTTAAATATAGAGAAAAATTCCTTTGGGAACTGCCACAAAAGTAGCATTGGGTCTTAATGAGTTAAAACACTGAATGTTTAGTCGAATATAGACATAAAAACAATCACCATTTTAGGATCTTAGTGGAGTTCTACAAAAATATGGACTGTTTTGCACACGTTTGGATGTGGCAGGTTATACAGAGTGTATAAAAAACACCTATACATTTTGAAAAATTACCCCTAGTTCCGCATTTGATAATTTTTGGATTTTTCTTTTATGGACGTCAGTAGGTAGGGGATTGGTGGATATTTGCCCAAATTTACAGACCCAGGTTTTCATGCATGCGTGAGCAGGGGCAAATTGCGCAATCCAAGATAAAACTGGTTTGCGCGAAGTAGGGGTGGGATTTAAATCCAATCAAAGGTCGTCGGAGGGGACAATGGGCATCCATCTTGTTTTCCACAAAATTACCAGGTTACAGCATTAACACTTTGGACACCACGACAATTTCATTTCTTTTACCCGTGGCAGCTGTTCCTGCCTTTCAAAGTTAGTTCAACTGCACTGTAAAAAAAAAAAACAAATCCTGTTGTTTTTATGGAAAAAAACTGGCAGCTGTGGTTTCCAGAACAATATTGTAACAAACACATCCAACTGTAAACATGTTTACGGAGTAACATGTAGATTTAATATTTTAAACATGTAGATTTAATATTTTAAACATGTAGATTTAATATTTTAAACATGTAGATTTAATATTTTAAACATGTAGATTTAACATTTTAAACATGTAGATTTAATATTTTAAACATGTAGATTTAATATTTTAAACATGTAGATTTAATATTTTAAACATGTAGATTTAACATTTTAAACATGTAGATTTAACATTTTAAACATGTAGATTTAATATTTTAAACATGTAGATTTAACATTTTAAACATGTAGATTTAACATTTTAAACATGTATATTAAACACTGGATTTAACTGGTAAATGGACTGCACTTATTTAGCACATTTTCTGCACCTTCATGGTGTCCAAAGCACTTTCCAAAGCCACCAGGTCCAACTGGGACCAGTTTAGGGTTCAGTGTCTTCCATGGACACTTTGACATATGGACAGTCAGAGCCAGGATTCAAACCACCAACCTTTTGGTTATTGGACGAGCCGCTCTACCAACTCTACCAACCCATTCATTTACAAATGTAAAAGGTTACATTGTTAAATGTTTACTTTTTTATAACTTTTTTTTTTATCTATCTATCTATCTATCTATCTATCTATCTATCTATCTATCTATCTATCTATCTATCTATCTATCTATCTATCTATCTATCTATCTATCTATCTATCTATCTATCTATCCATAGATATATATAAAAGTAAATATGCCGTTATTTCAACATTATGGTCTTGCAATTTTAACGGCACCACATTGTATTTCAATGTACAGTTTTATTTTCTAAAAACAATAGAAATACATAATTTCTACATACAAATCTGGTTTTGTTCAGATACTCTTCCTGTAAAAACTACAGCTATATTTGATTCAATCGTTAACACAAAAATCTTTTCAAAAAAACAACTTTGCATTGTGTTGTCACTTACAGTTTTTTTTATGTTGCAATTTTACAGCTTTTTGGTGTTAATTCTACAGTCACTTTTTACAGTGTGGTTCAGGCCTGAAAATGTCACTGAGGACAGGCCAAGTTCGGATTAACCCTAACCCTACGACTATCGGAATGTTTCATTATTTCTTGCAAACAAACTACTTTCATATCAGCTTTTCATGCTGCTACTTATTTTAGGATTATTTTAGTAACATTAGCAATAAGATTCTCCCAGTTTGTGGATGTTATTGACATCAAATCCAGCTGTAATGGTCAGAGTCAACATTTCCAGTCAACAGTTTTGCAGATGTAAAACTATAGTGAGGTTTTTCAGTACACTGCTACAGTACATTAGATCTTCCCCTTGAAGATTTCCGGCCAAAACCAGTCATGTCCGCTCACAGAGGTGCGTGGGTGACCGAAATACCTCCTGGCTCAGTCGAGAAACAGCCTGATTGAAACCTCTGATATTAAAGTCATAGTGCAAGCAGATTAGGAGGTGCTTTTACTAAAATATGAAAATTCATTTCATTAAAAGTTTAGGGAGGAATATGCTCAGTAAGTTTGTAGTTGATCCATCTAATATCAGACCTAAAAAACACTCAGTGAGTTTTCTTGGGGGAGATCACCTGAGCTTCAGCTGAAGTGTTTGCTCTTTGCTGAGGGTGTGTTCATCTGTCTCTATCCTGTTGTTATTTTATGTTGTAAGTATTGGAACTTCTTTAGGCAAACATTCAAGATTAGGCCGTGGTTGTTTTTCACATGAATTCTTTCATCAGACTTCCTATGTAGTGCATGTGGTTGAAAGTGTGTTTACTGAACAAATATGACACTAAGAGAATATTCACTGTGGTTTGAACTTGCTAATTTTTTTTTTTTTTTTTTTTTTAGTGCAGCTGAAGAATGCCTTTAAAATACTTTACAAGTCATGAATGCAGATGAATAGATAGCACCAGATATGCTGACGTTGTACTTGGTCCTCTATTTACAGAAAACGAAACTAGTCGGAACAAATTAGCATCACATGATAAACCTTATCCCAGTCCCTATCACAGTCTATAAACATATTATGACTCACATTCACGCCATTGTCGTGGCAGCTCGTGTCCTTAATGACGGACCTTTGCATTTTGTACATGTTTTAATTATCGTAAAATGTCCTAACAGCAGTCATCACATTTTAGGATGGTTATCTTTATTATTTTACCATCAGTTTAGTATCACCTTCATAAATGTAATCATTTTTCTGTGTTGGGCTTTAATTCCACCATGCCACCACCAGAGGGCAGAGTTGGTTCTACTTTAAACTAAGTACATCTGATAGATATGAAGTAAAGTAGTTTTTACACCTGCATAAATATTCTATAATTTCTACAGCTGTTTTAGATAAGCTAGTGTACTGATATTAATGTAAGTAAGTAAGTAAGTAAGTAAATTTTACTTACAGAGCACTTTTCACAAACAGGGAGTTACAAAGTGCTTAACAGTGTAAGACAATTAAAATACAGTTGAAAATACAGTTTAAAATGCAATTAAAATACAATAAATACATTAAGTGCAATTGGTTTGTAGTGTAATGTGTTTAAAAGAAAGATGTAATTCATTAAGCATTGGGTGGTCAGTATGTTTCTCTGTGGAATTATACTGCAAAACAGCTCTTGAAGTTAGGTTTTAGGTTTAGGTTTTAGGTTAGTTTATTTCAGACACAGACATAATACAAAACATATGAAACAAAAATAAAAATAAGAATAATAATAAACAATACACAAATAAAATAATAAAAAAAAAACAATATAAAAATAATCATAATAATAATGATAAACAATACACAAAAAATCAAATAATAGGAAAAAAAACAAACAAAAAAAACAAAACTTACACATTAACCCATAAAGACCCAGTGCTACTTTTGTGGCAGTACCCAAATGACTTTTTCCCTATTTCTACCTTTCTTAACTGATTTATCACCAATGTTTTCCCCATAATATTATCCTCTGTATTTTGCCTTTTTTTTTTTTTTTGGTGTAAATCATGTATTTTGTATATTTAATTCACAGATCATGTGGATGTTTATAAAAACTCAAAGTAAATTCAAAGTTAATTATATCAAAACAGAGAAAAATGAAGAAAAAAAAATGACTTTTTTTGCAAAGATATAGCTAATTGAATGTAAAAACAAACATTTCCATCCACAGTCATTAATCCAACTCCATGAGTTTTAGTGGTGACTTAATGTTGTAGAAGATGACAGTGTTTCCACGGGACTACGGAGCCTCTGAACGTCTAAATGGGTTTAATCTGATGACCATGAACTGCATTTTACACCGATTATTTACATGTATTGATAAAATTAACGAATCAACAGGTATTAAACATTTTATATCGGTAGATGGTTTGTGTCACCGGTGGCTGTTTGGGTCTCTATGGGTTAAGTAGGGTACAACTCCCCCCCCCAAAAAAACCCCCATAAAAGTTTATTTACTATGACTGAACACGGTAAAAGACGTTAAGCTTGTATTTTATCTTTTGTGATGCTTCTTCGCTTATTTTGTCTCCTTGTGTCTAATGTTTTTGTGAATAATGAAGCCAGTGAACAATGGCAAACACCTAGTGGGGAAAAAAAAAAATCTAAGATTATTGGGAGCAAATGTTAGATGTTGAAGTCAGCAGAGAGGAGATAGAGGCTGTGGCTGTGCGATTTGAGCTGCTCAGACAGATAATGTGTGTAGTCACCCGCCCCACCACCCCTCTACCCCCACCACCCCTCTCCGCCGCCCACATCAACACCATTCCTCCGGGCAATATGAGACGTCTGGGAGAGCAGAGGGGTGAAACTGGAGAGATGGCGCAGTCACTGGCCCATGTAATAGAACGATAGAAGAGCGTGCCGGAGTGGACACACAAACACACACATATACACACACACACACATACACACAGACGTACACAATTGTAAGTTCTGTGTGAATATGCTGAATGGTTTGATTTAGCAGTGTTTAGGCAGCAGAGTAAGCAACAGTTAAGCCACAATTCCAGCAGCAATTATGTTTTGTTTTTTTTTTTTGTTTTTTTCTTGTTACAGTGCTATTTGTGTTTTATCATCCATCAATACTTTCTTAACGATAACCAAGTCGTAATAGTTTTCAAAATCAAATTAAATATAGCAGAAAAATGACAAAAGATTAAATCATTGCAGATGTGGGACTAAAGCAGAGGTCTCAAACATGTGGCCCGGGGGCCAAATGCGGCGCGCCAAAGGTTCCAATGCGGCTCATGGGATGAATTTGCAAAGTCAAGGCTGTCAAACTCATTTTAGTTCAAGTTCCACATACAGACCGATATGATCTCAAATAATATAATAACATAAAAACCTACAAAAAATAATGACAATATATTTTCTTCCCGGTTTGATGTGAAAAAAAATATTACGCTATGCCTATAAATGACAACTTCAAATTTTTGTCTTTGTTTTAGTTCAAAAAATAACATTGAATTATGAAAATACTTACCTTTACAAACTATCTGAATAATCTGAACAAATATGAACAACCTGAAATGTCTAAAGAAAATTAAGCACAATTTTAACAATTTTCTACCTGTTACTCAGTGTTTAGTGTCTTTGTGGCAGATACTTCAGGGCAAAAATAGGGCTGACAAGCCACTCCAGAACCCACAAAAACTGAAGTCAAGGTCATCATCGAGACTGATGAACTAACAACAGTGTCTTTGTAGATCTGATCCATAATGCACATGTATAAATGATAAATTGAGGCATAATAATGAAAAAATTGCACTTATTTTTCTTAAGAAATTTCAGTTTTTTCAGGTTATTCAGATCTTTTTTGTTTGGATAGTTTATAAAAGTAAGTATTTTCATAATTTAATTTGGGTTTTTTTTGCACTAAAACAAAGACAAAAATTTGAAATTGTCGTTATTTATAAGTTATTATGCAATTATTTTACTGGTCCGGCCCACTTGAGATCAAATCGGGCTGAATGTGGCCCCTGAAAGAAAATGAGTTTGACGCCCCTGGACTAAAGCTTGATTTTTTAAAATTTTTTAAAAAATAAAATATTCTCATTCTAAGCTCACGCCAAGAGTTATGTACACTGTTACCACTGTAGAGGAGCAGAGGAAAGGCAATAAAAAGTATGTAAGGAATGAAAGGATCTTTATTTTAAAAAACAAACAAACAAACAAAAAGTCCTCTACATAGAACTCAGTGCACAGCCTCTATTCATGAATGTAGGCAACTGAGACAGTTCTTACATTAGACACAGAGTTAACCCTCAGAGATCTTTAACACTTTTTGAACCACCAATCCTATCAATAAATGTAATAATCCAGGTAAAAATGCGGATATGATATCAGATATGACCAGTTTGGATGTTCTGAGGCTCCATAGTGAAAATGGAAAACTAGTCGCTTTTCCATTGACCCTCAAATTGTGCGAATATAACTTGCGCATAAAAATTTACCTAATGGAAAAATGACAATTTTGCCAAAAGTCTCATTTTTCGATCAAAAGGTTTTGCGCTGGCAAGAGGTGGTTTTTCAGGCATAGCGCAAATGGTATATCACGCAAAACTGCAATGGAAAGACCTTTTTTCGCAACTAGAGTCAGGTGAATTAAAAAAAACGATGTTGGCGGATGTTACAACAAGCGAAGAAGAAGAAGAAACATGTCGCGGTATGTGTGGACACACCAGGAAACCCAATCATTTTTTAATTTAGTACGAGATAGAGGCGTAATATATAATAATAATGAATATATCTGTAAATCAACACCATATTTACCTCCGCCAAGGAAGTTATGTTTTTGTCGGCATTGGTTTGTCTGTCTGTTTGTCTGTCTGTGTGCAAGATGACTCAAAAAGTTATGGATGGATTTGGATGAAAATTTCAGGAAATGTTGATACTGGCACAAGGAACAAATGATTACATTTTGGTGGTGATTGGGGGTGGGGTGGGCACTGATCTGCCTTGGCAGAAGTTTGCGCTCTACGAGTGCTTTTCTAGAAAAGACAGTGCAGACCTCCGCCAAGGCAGATCAGTGCCCCCCCGCCCCCCCCACCCCCGATCACCACCAAAATTTAATCATTTGTTCCTTGTGCCAGTATCAACATTTCCTGAAATTTTCATCCAAATCCAGCGAACTGATCTGCCTTGGTGGAGGTCTGCGCTCTCCAAGTGCTTCTAGTTGTATTTGTCGCTATGTTTATGGAATGACTTCTCGTGTCATCTCTCGATACTAAATTAACAAATCATCGCATTTGTGATTTAATGGAAAAACCAACATTACGCACTTCTGTTTTTTTGAAATTTAGTAAATATTGGTAAAGTTTTGCGCAGATGTCCAATGGAAAAGTGACTACTGTAAACTTCTGCAACATTGATTCACCAGTAAAACCTGTGTATTTTAACAAATGACAGTGGTTGTAGATGCTTATTTTTACATCCAGTTACTGATATATTTTCCTGAGAGTCACTTATTCTTCATTTTTTTCCATTTTGATAAAATAACCTTTGAATTTACTTTTAAATTAAACATGAAATAACGACAAGCAAGAGAAAAGGAATGGGTATCTGATATAGAAACGGAATGACATTAAACAATGTTATGGGTTTATGGTTTTAACTGCAATTTTATGATAATATATGATAAATTATAGTGTAAGTTGCTTTACAGCTTACCTCCCTACATGCGACATTTCCCAAATCAAGCTGTAAAGGCCATGACTCCAGCAAACTATCCACAAGTTATTATTTCTTCTCTAAAATAATAACTTCTGGATGCTTAAACTGCACAAACATGTATAATACACACCTTGCAAATACAGGGAGGGAATATTTGCGAGCCCCCAGGATGGTAATTTTGTTACCTTTATAAGTGGCCCTGCAGATTCATCCGCTTCCTGTCATGTGATCGGACCGTCTCCAAGAGGTCTGGCCAAAACACCTGTTGTCAGGAAGCACACAGACCTGGATCTCTCATTAGGGTCGACAGAGTGCGTTACAACTAACATGAAAACATGAGCAGAAACTGAAGACATACAGCGTTGCTCTATCACATGCAACTTTTACTATCTAAAGAACCATTTAGATGTGAAATAGCAAAAAAAAAAGAAAAAACTGTCTGGAGGAAAAAGATATCCCTATATGTTTGACCTCAAAGGGGCGACTGGTTAGGATTAGTCTGTACGGAATATGTTAAGGATAAATCAAAGTTTCTGTGTATTTACAGAACTACACGAAAGAAAACTGATATTTGTCGTTTTTGTGTTTGTGCAGCAAAAACTGACTGAAATATGAAGCAAATGGAGTAAACAGATGAATACCTTCATTGTCATAAAATAAAGCATAGTCTACTTTTACAACTATTAGTTCTTTTTTTTTTTAAATTCAGAATGACTTTATGGTTGCAACACTAACAAAATGTGTAAAAAAAAAAAAAAGTGTTTTTCATTTCCATATTCATATTTCATATTTTCATATTTTCGTCAGGTATATATTTACCTATGTTTGTTTGTTTTGTACTTCCTGGACATGTTGTTTTGCACTTGGTTTTGTATTAATTTTGTATTATTTTTGGATGGATTTTGTTTGGTTTGTCTGACTTTATACAGTTTGATTTTATAGCTAGTTGTTTATAGCTAACCATTAAGACTATGATTATTTAGAAGGGAGCAGGAAATATAAGATTTTCTTCACCCTGCTCCTTTTCGAGCATGAGTGTGTATATGTTTGTTCACCTGATGATTATTGAATATCTGCACAACCATGAATGAAATAAATGAAATGAAATATATACTCAGTGCCAATGAAAACGGAACACTTGAATGTGTTTTATTGTTCCTGAGCTGCATCAGTATGTTTAAATTTCACCTGCATAAGATAATCCCAGACAATTTCTTAACAGCCTGAGACAGGTTGAGCTATTGTCACGCTTGAATGAACTTATCTGCATTCATAAGACTTGTTTCTCTCATTGCTCAGCAATGAACTGCTCAACTTAAGGAATTGTGGTCAGTTAAGGAGTGGTCATGTTCTGTATATAAAGGCAAGCTGAAAAGCACGAAAATCATTTGCAATAACTCAGCGATGCCTAGACTGACACGTGACCAAAGATGCCGTGCTATAGGGCTCCTGGAAGCCGGAATCTCTGCTCGGCAGGTGGCGCGCCGTTTTGGACGCAATGTGTCCACCATAGTCAGGATGCAACAGAGGCATGAAGGAACTGGCTCAACTGCAGACAGACCTCGCCCTGGACGAGCACGTGTGACAACGCCACAGCAGGATCGCTACATTGAGCTGCAGCACCTCCGGGACCGCTTTGTGACTTTGGGTTTTGGGGGTCCTTGAGTTTCTTTCTTTATCCTTATTTTTTGTCAACAAATTTGGATGTGATTTTTTATTTTGACTGTACAGAAATGGCCTATGATTAATTCCAAAGAGTTTATGGAATAAAAATCCTCATCGATTTAAAAAAATATATAAGAATCTTCAAGTGTTGTGTTTTCATTGGCACTGAGTATATTTTTTGACAAAGCCATATGGAGCCACTTGAAAAGAACCCAAGAGTCAAATGTGGCCCCAGATCCACAGGTTGCCTACCCTGGCTCTATCAGTTTGACTTTGAGTGTGTATGAAAAATAGAAAAAACAAGAACCAGCCTCCAGTGAAAGTTGTTGGAGTTTCAATTTTGCTAATCTTTCAGATCCAGTTTCCAACTGTGCTGCATTTACAGACCAAGATGAACAAATGTCCCATTGTGTTGAGGCGCATGTGACAGACACACAGTGCACAGTTTAAGAATCAAGCAAACACACAAGAAATCCCACTTACAGACTGCAAAGAGACGCCATAAATAAAGTTCTAATTTGATCACTGTATATATCAGTCCACCTGAGGATGACACTTTCGATGCACCACCATCCACCACTAGATGGCACTGTGCTGACAGTGATATCCCCCCTGTCTGAGCACACTGACCTTATTCCCTATCTATCTAATTACACATTAGACCTGTAATATGCCATTCCACATCCATGGGTCTCAGATGAATGGTTTCCCCCTCCCTTCGTCCTCTCATCTCTCCCTCCTCCGATCCTTCCCTTCTTCCTCCCCCATCTTCACACTGTTCCGGCCAGCTTCCCTCAATTACTGTCACAGGCAGGCCACAACATCTGGGGAGGCTCTGTGTGTAATGGAGGGTGGGGTGGGAGAGAAGGGAGGAGGAGGAAAAGATGTGTATATGGACGTGAAGAGAGGAGGAGACAGTTGCTGACATGCCACTGCGTGCTATATGTTTACAGGTGTGTTTATATGTGTGTGGGCATTCGTGCCTGTTTCCTCGCCTGTGCATTTGTGTGTTTGTGTGATATGCCCATGGGGCGATCGCTTGCCACACTCCATGGCTGTTGTAGCAACGGCACTGTGACAACAACAGTTTGACATTTGTGAGGGATAAATATATTCCACTTAGACGCTTAAACCGTCTACTAGTTGTGATAATTAAAAAAAATACCTGAAATATAAAATGACACTAACTTTAATGATTGTGGGCAAACCCAAAATGAGCTGATATTTCTCATATTTTATCCAGTGAAATACAAAATACAGACTCTAATGCAGTGGTTCCCGACCTTTTTTAGCCCATGATCCCACTTTAACATTACAAATTTCTGGTGACCCCAGACATTCAAAACAGAGACATTTTGCTAAAATTAATTTGATTTTGATCATGTAGTTTGCTATAATATGTTGCAAATAAATGTTAATTTTAGACGATTTTTAGTCTATATATTGTATATTATTATGGACGGAGGCAGAAAAGCCAGGTGTAGATTACTGCACAAAGTGAGAATTTTATTTTCCTTGGTCAGGATATGTACAGTCAGTCCAGCTTGGATTCACAAGGCTGACAATTAATACTGAACAAACAAGAACTCAAACTATGAATTATGAAAGAGCTGCAGCATCTGAAACCGACCACAATGAATATTTGAAAGATAAACAGTACCACAGTGCTTCAGTTTCAGCTTCACAGTTTGTCATGTCTTTTATGTATTGGGATTGTCACTGTCAAGTCACCATATATTTTTATTATTAATTTTATTTATTTTTATCAATTACTAGAAATTTCAGGCGACCCCATGTGGTGTCCCGACCCCAAGGTTGGAAAACACTGCTCTAATGTAACATGTTGTACATATATGTGCAGTTTTCCTTTTTTTTTTCTAATTTAAACAGAATCTAATTTTTACTTTAGATTTACATCTTACATCTACACACGTTTACATTTACAGGTTTACGGCACAAAAGAATTAAGTGACACTGATTATTAGCAAATAAACCGATTTCTAATATTTACTTGTTGTGTTGCATCTATGGTATTTGTATGATTAAATTTGTTGTCAAAGATATCAGGATAAAAGGATAAAAGACTTTCCATAATGAATATTTCTTTGCTCCCCCTGGCAAAAAAAGGGGTAAAGTATAACAACAGAAAAAAACACAAGCAGAAATTAAAAATATTATTGGTTATTGGCCAAAATGTATCAGCAAATCTAAGTTGAAGGTTTGGGCACAATTTCATCTACTTCCAAGGTACATGGAGAAAAAGATAAATCATTGTGTGGATGTGCAGGACTGGTGGTTGCCTTGCAGATTATTTTATTTTTTTCTTGTTTCATGCGTCATCTAAATGCGGCTGGTCATGCATTTCCTGATGAACCTGATGAAGGCCATGAGCCGAAGCACACCGGTCTTAATTCACAGTGAAATGAAGTTGTTCTATGTGACAAAATGTTGCTGGAGTTCTGTATCAGTTCAGAACGTCACAATAGGTGGATCTCTAAAAGGAGCAGTTCATCCATTCTTTCATCCATTATATGAATTACGATTGCATTGTTATTATAATAGCAAAACTGAAGTTCAGATGCACTCAAGAGGGTTTGTGATGCTCTGTGCAGCTTTTATGATTCTCTGCGGGGAAGCTTTGTGGTTTTATTTTTCCTACTGACAAGCCAGGACTTTTCTATAAGTAAATAAATAAACATCAATACATTTTAAGCACTACATCTAAGACTCAAAATCACCATTTAAAGAGTCACTGCATGCTTGTCTACTTACATAAATTTTGCGGGGTTGTTATTTTTTTTTTTTTTTTAGAGAGCTGCTCATTTATTGACATTAGTGAACACATTTTCTGAGCTAATAATGGCTGTCTTTGCTGCAGTAAAAGGCCTAAAGAGACCAGGAATGAGCCCAAGGATTTTTATTGTAGTAGTAGTAATAATAATAATAATAGTAATAATAATCGTAGTAGTAATGAATTAGATTTCTATAGCGCTTAAAGGCATGCAAAGCACTTGACATACACAACAACAATTCTTTAGATTTACAGGCTGCTATCATGGATGTATTTAACCGGTGGTGTCGGACTCTGTGTCGTGTTTAAGGATGAGACCCACACAAATATCCTGACAAAAGTAGCACAAACACAAAAACTTCCAGTTAGCGAACCCCACAAAGCATGTCCCTACACAGACCAAATGACATGGGAATGTGTTTTAGCCAGTGTTGTTTTTGGCCACCTGTTTTAATTTTAGTCTAGTCTTTGTGCCAAACCCTCATTTTAGTCTTTATTAGTTTTAGTCACGTTCAAAGCTTTTTTGTCTAGTCAAGTTTTAGTCGACTAAAACTGAGCATTTTAGTCGTATGTAAGTCAGAATAATACAAGGCTCTTTTCATCGGGTTTTAGTCGATGAAAACTGATGACATTTCAGTTTTGTTTTAGTCAATGAAAATTGTATTTTAGTCTCTTTTTAGTCATGCAGTTCTATTTATTCTGGTCAGTATAGTCTAGACCAGGGGTGTCAAACTCATTGTAGCTCAGGGGCCACATTAAACCCAAATTGATCTCAAGTGGGCCGGACCAGTAAAACAATACCATAATAACTTGTAAATAATGACGACTCCAAATTTTTCTCTTTGTTTTAGTGCAATCAAAATTAAATTATGAAAATATATACATTTACAAACTATCCAAACAAAAATGATGTGAATAACCTGAAAAAACCGAGATTTCTTGAGGAAAAATAAGTGCAATTTTAACAATATTACACCTCAACTTACCATTTATACATGCATATTATGGATTGGATCTACAAAGGCACAAAATATTTAATAACAGGAAGTATAATGTTAAAATTTTACTTACAAAATTTCAGGTTTTTCAGATTTTATTGTTAACGGATAGTTTGTAAATGTTAATATTTTCATTAATGTAAGTTTTTTACACTAAAACAAAGAGAAAAATATAGAGTTGTCATTATTTATAGGTGTATTGTAATGTTATGTTTTTCACAATAAACTAAGAAGATTTGAGTCATTATTTATAGGTTATTATGCTGTTATTTTAGTTGAGATCACATTGTTCTGTATGTGGAACCTGAACTAAATGAGTTCGACATCCTTGGTTGTTAATATCTGAAGTGTAATTTTTGCAAATTCACCCCGCGGGCCGGACTGGAACCCGGGCCGCATGTTTGACACCCTCGGTCTAGACAAAACCAACATTTTCTTTTAGTTAAACCCATTTTAGTTCAAACACGGTTATCTTATCATCCTTATGGACTCAGAAATATATTATATGCTGTCAATTACCATATCTGTATGAATATTCATGAGGGCCAGTCTAGTGAGTCTTTGGTCGGTCACTGTACTGTGCAACTAGCCTACGTCTGGAGAAGCCTTGATGGGGGGTGTCCATGTGGTAGAGCCCAGGTCAGGCCGCATACAGGGGTTGGACAAAATAATGGAAACACCTTCACCTCAAGATGATAATGCCCCAATCCATACAGCTAGAATTGTTAAAGAATGGCATGAGGAACATTCTAATGAAGTTGAGCATCTCGTATGGCCGGCACAGTCCCCAGACCTCAACATTATTGAGCATTTATGGTCAGTTTTAGAGATTCAAGTAAGACGTCGATTTCCACCGCCATCGTCTCTAAAAGAGTTGGAGGGTATTCTAACTGAAGAATGGCTTAAAATTCCTTTGGAAACAATTCACAAGTTGTATGAATCAATACCTCGGAGAATTGAGGCTGTAATTGCCGCAAAAGGCGGACCTACACCATATTAAATTATATTTTGTTGATTTTTTAAGGTGTTTCCATTATTTTGTCCAACCCCTGTATTTCTGTCTGAACCCAAACTGTGCCTGACACAGTTGCGTCCGAACCCAGAACCCGTCACGTCCTGTCTGGCTCGGTTGGGGTTGCATAGACTGTGCATCTACCATGCAGACCTGGACTGGGAGCAGGTCTTTATGGACCCTGAACGTTTGGAGCATGAGGTTCTGGCAACCTGCAGACCTCACAATTTCTCTGCAGGCACACCTGCAGTAATGCAACTAAACATTATAACGACAATTCGTCTCATCACGTTAACAAACATGAAGAGACATTTTATCACAGTTTTTGTTTTGTAAACTACATTTAGTCTTGTTTTTATTAGTCAACAATATTGCATTACACATTTAATTATAGTTATCGTCACATGACCACCATTTTCGTTATGTCTTGTCTCGTTTTCATCACATGATAAAGGTTCATTGACAAAGATATTTCGTCATAATTTTTGTTGACGAAAGCAACACTAGTTTCAGCACATTGTAAGCACCTCATACAAAAGTTTGAACTAGCTAGTTCACTTAAAAATGAAATTAGAAGAGGCTAAAACAGAAATTTCCCCCGACTGCACGGCTGCTTACCTCTCCCACAGAGATCAGAAACTATAGGGAAGAGGTAAAGGCGCCAAAATGCTAGTTATAGCAGGCAGTGTCACACTATAAAGTACTCGTTGGGGAACAGACTCAAATTAAAAGTTCCACATACTGACTTGGAGGCCCAACCTGTCAGGCACCAAAACAAATGACAATAGAATGAACAGATTTTGTGTATTCATAACTACAACCAATACACAATACCATCTGCATACCCACACTGCTGCAAAATAATTGACCCTGCTACATGTAGACAAGTGATACATTCATATATTAGTGAATATTTAGTACGTGGCCTAATACTACTGGCACATTCACTAGTGACTAGATAGCTCAGTGGGTGACACTACTGACTAACAGTGTTGTGCAAGTTACTTCCAAACTGTGATACATGACAAATTACTTGTTACTGTTATTTAAAAGTAATTCCTTCCCTTACAATATTACACAATTGGAATGTTATTGTAATTGTAATGCGTTATATGACCCCTCTAATAGCACGTGCGCAGTAGAACCCAACCACGGATAGCTCAGTTAGTAGTAATGCTATGGTCTACAACAGGGGTGTTCAATCCTGGTCCTCGAGAGCTACTGTCCTGCATGTTTTAGATGTTTCCTTCTTCCAGCACACCTGACGGTCATTATCAGGCTTCTGCAAGTCTTGATGATGGGCTTATTATTTGAATCAGGTGTGTTGGAAGAGGGATACATCTAAAACATGCAGGATAGTAGCTCTCGAGGACCAGGATTGAACACCCCTGGTCTACTGGTCTACAACAAGGGTACTCAAATCTGGTCCTCAAGGGCTGGTATCATGTTTTAGATGTTTCCCTCTTCCGGCACACCTAGAAGCCATTACATGGTATCAGGCTTCTGCAGAGCTTGATGATGAGTTGATCATTAACTAAACCAGGTGTGCTGGAAGAGGGAAATATCTGAAACATGCAGGATACTGGCCCTCAAGGACCAGATTTGAACACCCCTGGTCTACGATGTTCAAATCCCAGCAGGAACGCTTGTATTATTTTCAACATTTTATATGTTCAAATGGGGCGCTGAGGGCACCGGTAGATAAATCTGCAACTGATCAAGAATTCTAGCTAGTCATAGAAACATTAGCTTACCTTGTCATTGCTGATTGAAGGGATCATGCTAACTAGCTTCTTGAAAGCAGGGTTAGGGTTAGTAATGAGCATACGTCCATGTGGACAGTGTATTGTCTTCTGCCATCTTCACCCATTGGCTGAACACCAACAGGAAATAGCACTTTCCTGCTGCATTTTTTATTCCTTAAGGTCTCATGTAGAGCCTTCGATATGAGAGTTGCAACACTTCCTTAGACTCCCGTTGTAAAAATGGCAGACAAAATATGGATGTACTTCCGGGCTATGGAGGGGCCGATAGTTCCAACATTGAGTGTGATGATGTTGGAACACATTCTTTTCTATTGCAGCTGATCTAGCAATTCCAGCGCTGTTAACAAGATTTCATCATCTTTCAAATTATCAAGTGTATTTCCTGTATTGGCAAACATTTATGTTGTAAATTCTGTTTTCGTCTGTATGTGTTAGCATTTATACAAATTTATATCTTAAACAACTCTTATGTTGGATTTTCAGCTGTAGCCCGTACTTAGCTAGCTTGACTTGTCCAGCTGTTGAGATTTAGCCACTATAACCACAAATTATGGAGTTTTTGAGATAAGGTAACGTTAGTACAAATGTTGTCATCAGTGGGTTTTATTTTAGTTGTTTTGCCGAACCTGGTGGTGTTTAGTTCAGTTTAAGAGCTGAGGTAATGTGCTAATTAGGAGGAGAGTTGCTGTAGAGCTGAGCTCTGCCAATAAAAGTTCTTTAAAGTTATTATTCATGACTTAAAGGAGGAGAAACTTCTGTAACTTGGTGTTTGTAAGATCCGACTCCTATAAGAATTGTGTTGAGTTTGAGTTTGCTAATGTTGAGTTTTTAATGAGTTTAGTGTTCCTGCTAACGTTAGCATGCTAAGTTAGCCGCTATGCTATCTGCTGGTTAATGCCTTATTGTGTGTGTTATCAAAGCAGAGCTTGTCAGACACACAGTATTCACAGCTAACCACTGTTTTCTGCTTGAACCACAGTCCTATAATAGAAAAACTTAAAAATGGTAAAAATCTCCTTTGAGTACAGTACAATTGCCAAATGAATGAACTTGTAAAGTTAGCACCACTCACATAAGTAGCCTATCCAAGCTAACATCAATGTTTCCCCCCAAAATTTTAGTTTTCAGAGTAATAAAGTCAGTCCTATCAGTGGTCAACCCCACTACTCAAAAGTATAACTGACACAACAGTACATACAGAAGAGCAACAACAGTTGTGTGTGGTTTATTTTGAGATTTAGCATGCAGTAATGCACTCACTGCTGTCTGTCTAATAAAAGAACATGACAGCGCTCAGTTTGTTTGGAACCATTCAGGATTACATGAACTACCGGATCACTGGAGCGGCGACATCAAAACATGTCGTAACTCTCTTTATTATTTATTTATTATTATTATTTATTATTTATTTATTTTTTTAAACTCTGGTCCCACAGTTTTGCTTTTTTTTTTATTTGAGCAATTAAATCATGGGCAAAAAGTGAGTAACACAAGCACTATTGAAAATGTACCGAGTAAAATATTACTGAAAATTGAGTAGTAATGCCTTACACTACTACGTTACAACAAAAAGTAATGCATTACTTTTGTAATGTGTTACTCCCAACACTGCTGACAACAGTGCAGAAGACTGGGGTTTGAATTGTCCTGGAACAGTATATCATTTAGCCCAGGGGTGCCCAACCCTGGTCCTGGAGAGCTACTATCCTGCATGTTTTAGATGTTTCCCTCTTCCAGTGCACCTGATGGTCGTTATCAGGCTTCTGCTGAGCTTGACGATAGGTTTATCATTTGAATCAGGTGTGTTGGAAGAGGGATACATCTAAAACATGCAGGACAGTGGCTCTCCAGGACCAGGGTTGGCCACCCCTGATTTAGCCTATATGTTAACTTAAGTATTCTTTTGATGCCATATAATCTACCCATACTACCTTCACTGCTGGTCCACATGCATTGTCTGTACTATCAGTGGAAAAGACCCTTGTCAGGGGCATGCCTGACTTTAACAACAGAGTCATGGACGAGTGAAATGTACATATAAAAGATACATGAAAATGAAAACATACTGTGTATTTTTATTTTCATTACCTCCGCCAGGAGGTATTGTGATCACTTTGTGTTTGTTTGTTTGTTTGCGTGTGTGTTTGTTTGTTAGCAACTCTACGGGAAAACTATTCCAACCATCTTTACCAAATTTTACCCACAGATAGGCCTAGGCCCTGGGACGAACCCATCACATTTTGGGCCAAGTAGGCCAAAGTTCAAGGTCACAGCAAGGTCACAAAATTTCAAATTTTCCTATCTCTCATCATTGAGCAATATTCAAAAATTCATAAAAAATTCAAAATGACTCCGATTAGCCTCCAATTTGATACACCCGTAGCTTAGAACAATATCATGTATCTGGTACAAAATTATCCACATCCACAGTGGAAAGTGGACTCTGTGGACATTTACATTTAACACTGAAAATCCCATTTACGACACATTTTTCATTATAACTCAACAAATATTGATTGGAATTTAGTATAATTTGACATACTGGTACCTGGTACCAGACTGGTACCAAGCTTCAACTTTTTCTGCTGTATGGAACGACCTTGAAACTGTTTAATTTAAAAAGAAATAGTCCATCCACACATGCACACCGTTTGGGGTGCTTGGCGGAGGTTTGCGTTCTCTGAACACTTGTTTTCATTGAAATTAATAATTAAAATAGTGGTACATGTGCTTTGGCATATCCTAGTGGTGATATGTGGTTATAGTGCATCCGAAAACTTGCATACTGTGCCCCACCAAAAACAGTTTCGCCAGCCACAACTGTATACGTTACGTTTTGTATTTTTACACAAAGATGCTAATGATGCACCACCAGGAATATGGGGGAAAAGGAACACAGGCAACAGATTTGACTGGGAGTAAAATATACTTATTGCACTCAACACAAGTATAGCAAGCGATATGCTACAGCGTGAAAACTCTACAAACAAGCAGAGACAATCGAGCACTGATCAGTGAATCACAGCTAAAGACGCCAAGCACAGATGACTGTGTCCTATCTCAGATACACACATATCCTGTTTAACTATATGGTTTGTAACCTGTTTTTTTTTTTTTGTTTGTTTTTTTAAAGATTTGAACTAATAAAGCAGCTTTATGAATTTACATTTATCTTACAGAAATATCTCAGCCTGTCACACTAAAAAACCTTTCTATAACTAACAATACCAAGAACAGCCTAATCAATACATTTTTGGGGGCATATGTCTTCATTTGTTCTAAACTATATGGGTCCAATAAATCCCAGCTTTAATTTTATTTTAATCCATTCAGTCTCATACTCAACAGCACTAATAATTGAGTTTTTAATGTCACCATCAAAGTTATCATCAGAGGAAGATAGATTTTTTTAAAAATTATTTGTGTGGTTGACTTATTTTGTGAAAAACACACACACTCAGGTGACATACACGAACAATAAACAAGAAAAAAAAGAGGATCCTTCATTAAAACCCTTACGTTTCTTTACCACTTGTCTAAATAGCAACATGTGCATCATTTACCTAATTTTCTAAATGATGAGATCAACTCTTTATGTGTGCTTGAGTGACGGTGTGTGTGCTTGTAAATGTCTCTTGAAGGTCTGCAGGTCAGGTTGCAATAATTCTCCAATTCCTCAGATATCTTCATTATGAACTGAGGCGGGCTTGCTTCATTAAGAAGCCTGTTCACGCCTCCTACCCCAGCAAAATACTTCATACATAAAATCCCTAATTTCCTGTCTGGGTGAGTGTAAGTAATTGAATCATTTGACACAGAAGAAAGATAAGTTCTCAGTCGGAGGTGTCTTCACAGGCTCTGGTAGACTTCAGCCACATTAGTCCAGTTCATTTACTGAACGGTTTGGTGTTTAACTAATGTTTGTGTTTAGATGTAGTTGCTATAGTCAAGTCATTTGGTTTTTTTCTTTTCCTATGATAACACTGGGTTACAAAAAAATGTTTTTTGCAAGTTGTCTAGGTTTTTTCAACTGAATTAGGACCATTTTGCAACGCTAAATCCAAAAATGACATCTGTTTTTCTCCATCAGGTCAGGTTTTTTTTGCTAATTTGATTTTGAAAAATTTGATCTTCTCATAAAATTGATTACATTTTTGTGACTTTATCAGTTGATTTTTTTTATATAGTTCTCACCCAAAATAGGTTTTAAGAGAAAAAAAAATCATTTTCGAACAGGATTCCTGTTAGGTACAATGGTGTATTCACCGCCGATGTAGCAGAATACATCAGGCTTATTTTTGCAAGATCTTCTAGTCGAAGCCATTTCATCCACCTGTAATATTAAAAAAAACATTAATCATAAATTGGCAAAAGTAAAATCTTCAGAACTCGTTTATTGCAAGAAATATGAAAGAATTTTGTATCATATGATGTGAAAATGCCCATAAATGTAAGCAAAAATGTTAAAAAGCCAATATGTAGCATAGTTCAGAAAGTTGACCTGATTGAGCAAAATTAATGTGATTTTTGGATTCAGCACACCAAAATTATCCTAAATCAGCTCAAAAAACTTAAACAATAAATTTGTTGTTGACCAGTGTAATATATCATGTTAGGATGTGCAAAGAAAACTGAACTGATAGAAAAGGCAAAAGTACACACATTCTTCTGATACTTGAGTAGAAAGGAAGCAGAACTGTTTCAAGTTTTATAAAATATATAAAAGTAAACAGCAGGTCTTCGAAGGACATTTTCTGCTTCTGCAAATATCGAACCTCACATCATGTTAATAAAATAAATGTGAAATCTATTAAATCATTCTAACTTCAAATAAAAAAAAAACCTTATCATGAAAATGATGAACATTAACTTTGCTGAGTGTCAGCAACCGAACTTGAAACATCATTAGTGTTTTGATCGGGTCTCCTTCTTAAGTCTGTTGCATTTTGTTATGTCTCTTATGTCTCATGACTTTGTCGTGTATGGTACGTGCTGAGGAATTCACCAAGAAACCCAATTTTCTATGCGATATTGACCCATTTAGGCTGAAATCAGTCATGATGACGCTTTAGCTCAAATGCATTACAGTTAACCTAACCAGCATGCATTAAACATACAGAAAGTACATATATTTGTGGCAAAAAGTAAAGAGTAAAAGTAAAAAGTTTTCAGAAAAATGAATCCTCAAGTAAAGTACAGATCCCTAAAATCTCTATATTTATGATATTTGAGATATTTGTTAAATAAATAATGGGAAACTGTTACTAAAAACAATACACTTTATAGATGTGGATGTGTCCTTCTAAACTGGCATCGGGAACATTTTGATGGTCATTTTTGAAGGGTTCATTTGTCCTGTTAATGTAGGAGCTGGCCAAAATGAGACAGCAGAGTGAGCTAAGTACGACCGCAGTGCGTTGGCCACCAAACAGCTCCATCAGAGCAGCTGGGGGTTAAGTGCCTCGCTGGAAGGTGAAATGATGGCACTGTAGTTGAAGACATTCCCTCATTCTAATGCCCAGATTTTCACAACTGGTCCACATACTTAAACCGACGACATTATGAATACAGAGATGTTTGTCTTTAAGCTTTTGCACCACCAGTCTATCATGGTTTCTGCTGCCCTTTTGCAAACATAGAATCACTGCATACATCAGACCTGTTCATTAAGTCATAATCATGCGCTGTGAGAAACGGAGAAAAAGTCATTATTCTCCTGCTGTTCAGGTGGAGGCAAATCATATTTAGAGATGCTTCATTCCACCGTCATAAGTATATGGGTGCTTCTCTGAAACTGGGTTGATTTTGGTACCTGGCACCTGAAATTTAGACATATTTCCCCCCAGCATGTACCTAATGATGACCTCAGATAAATGCAAAAAAATTATACTCTTGCTCCCCAAATGCTCCCAAAATTAATGTATTTTTAATAAAATATTGGGCCAGAAACAGGACCAAAACTGAGACATAAAAAGATACCTAGGTGTCAGTGCGGCCATGGTTCAGGAGGTAGAGCAAGTTGTCCAATAGCTGAAGGGTTGGTGGTTCAAATCCCATTCTGTCCTAGTTGTTGTTGTGTCCTTGGGCAAGACATTTTAACCCTCCTTACCTCCAGTGCTGCTACTCACACTGGTGTATGAATGTTCGGTGGTGGTTGAAGGGGCAAATTGTCCGCTTCTGTCAGTCTGGTCCAGGGCAGCTGTGGCTACATATGTAGTTTGCCACCACCAGAGTGTGAATGTGTGAGTGAATGAATACTGGATCCACTCTACATGCTTTGAGTATGCGTTCACAGAAAAGCCCTATGTAAATCTAATCCATTATTATTATCTGGAAAATGTGGCTGTAAATGGTTTTATATACTGCTATAAATAAAGACACTGTGTTAAATTTGTCGATTCTACTGTTTTTCCTAATCCAGACATGCAGGTTTTTCATGAATCGGCAGTCTCATTCCAGATTTCATGGTTAACCCATCGTGTCCACTTGTGTTACATGCAGAACCTGCCCATTTAAACACATATAAATCGTAAATGATTTTCCAACAGCGGCCATTTTTGTGAAACACTCTGCCTTGCATAATTAGTTCGATTCCAAAAATGTACCTGTGAGAGAATAAAAAGATATTTGAACACATTCCAAAAGACTTTTCTCTATTCTCATTTTTAGTGCAAGGAAGAACATATTACTGAAGTGGATAGATTGTAAACCCCCCACAATAGCTGGATGGCATAAGGTTGTTTTTGACATGTTACCCATGGAATACTTAACATACAAGTCTAGATATACGTCTGAAGTTTTCTATTGAATCTGGTCCCCATTCCTGACTTATATTGGTACTAGAATAACTACCATTGTGTTGAAGGGCCTGGTGGACCATAAGTGAGAAAGTCAGTATGGATCAACACATAGCAGGTTACCTGAATTACTATGTACTTGATGATAATGATGCTACTGTGGTGGAATGAAAAAAAACAAAAAACAAAACTGGATGCTGTCTTTGGGGGGATTCTGGCCACTCTTATTTCTATGTATTATATATGTTGTTGTTTTTTTTGTTTATGTATGATATGACCCTATCCCCTGTTGTTTTTGTTGTTATGGTTGTTTTTGTCTAAGACATCACTGTTTGGTGTTTATGTGCTTATCTATGCTGGTTTATGTCTTTGTATATTTGGCTGTTCATAATGACATGCTGTATGTGTGAAGGAACAGGAACTATTTTATTTTTGTTACGTATGGCAGAACATTCCATACATATCTCTCCAGCCTCTTGCTTTATATTTATATTTATTCTTTTTCTATATTTTTTGTCTGTTATATGAAAAACTCAATAAAGATATTGAAAAAAAAGATATTGAATGAATGAATGAATGAATGAATGAAATCTTTATTTCGAACATGTAGACAGTAAAATCAAAACAAAAATCAACCAACAAAATATAAGTACTGATACATAAATGATTGATAAGCAAACAAACAACAAAATAAATAAATAATAATAGTAAATAATAATAATAATAATAAAACAAACTAGAAGCACTCAGAGAGCGCAGACCTCCGCCAAGGCTGATCAGTGGCCCCCCCCGTGGGCCCCCCCACGCCAAGGAGGTTATGTTGTTGCCAGGGTTTGTTTGTCTGTCTGTCTGTTTGTCTGTCCGTTAGTGTGCAACATAACTCAAAAAGTTATGGACAAATTTTGCTGAAATTTTCTGGTCTGCCCACCCCCCCCCACCCCCGTGGGCCCCCCCACCCCCGATCACCACCAAAATTTAATCATTTCTTCCTTATCCCATTTCCAACAAACTCTGAAAATTTCATCAAAATCTGTCCATAACTTTTTGAGTTATGTTGCACACTAATGGACAGACAAACAAACAAACAAACAAACAAACCCTGGCAAAAACATAACCTCCTTGGCGGAGGTAATGAAATGAAATTATACATGCTCGAAAAGGAGTAGGAAGAAGTAAAAACTTATGTACTCCTACCCCCAATTTCTATTCCTTCTGATCATTATATAGCAATTATTATTTAGTATGAATATAATAATAATAATAATAATAATAATAATAATAATAATAATAAAAAACCAATAATAATAGTATAACAATATCACATATCCTTTTACCTATGTACACTAATATGATAATACCTATTTACAACTTTTCCTACCAGATATTAATAAAAACTAAAAAGAACAAAAACAAAAAAACAAAACAAACAAAGACCCTAAAAAAAAACACATATACATACATAGTATAAATACATATAATATTCTATATTGTCCTATATAGTAATAATATATCCATATATCCATGTTTAAACTAGATATTATCAGCGCATATGTGGCCAAGCCCCACTATGAAAACCAACCGGACCCCCCCCCCCCAGGCCCTTTCCTCTCTTTATTTTGTAAAAATCATTTGTTTGTATTTGTTTCTTAAAAAAATGGTAGCAAGTAATTTTCGTGTCCTTTTTACCGTGTTACATGTACATTTTTGTATGAAAATATACAAATAATTTTAAAAATGTGTTTTATCTGAAAAATAGTTTCTCTTTTATCTTAGTAAATATTTATTTTTAAACTTGACCCAAACTTGCTTCATAAAATTAGTCTACATATTGTTTGAATTTTTAGCCCCTCTGTCCTGTTTTTAGGGACCAGTTTCATAGAAGCGCCCATATTACAATTTTTATGCAATCTTTTAATTTTTACTCATTTCTACATCTTGTAAGGACAGCTTTTTGTCAAATTAGCTCAAGCTTGAACATTGGAATGGGCCAAAAATCTTGTCTGTCCCCTAGACACTACTGTCCTTTTTTACCCCAACCCCTTGAAAAATGCTGCTGCTGCAGAAAGGAATTGGAAAGGGCTTTTTAGGGCTAGAGGAAGGGGGTGAAAGGGTGAAGAGTGGGGTGAATCTGTGGTGCATTGTGGCTGCACATTAATTGAATGGGCTTGGGTTCTGAATCCTTAATTAGGGACAATGGCTGTGACATGGGCAGCGCAGAGCCAGAGAGCTCTTGTGAGAGCTAAGTGGGATGTTGAAGGACAGCCACAGCAAAGCACCTCACTCTGCTCTCATATGGCAAAAGCCTTAAGAGACTATTGTGTGAGTTTATGAGCACACACACACACACACACACGCACACACACACACACACACACACGCACACACATACACACACAAGAATGAAAGCCATGTGGGGTGGAGCAGGGGTAGAAGCGAGATGGCGCTCCAGCAGCCTCTAGTAGTCTCTTCCTTCTTCCAGCTCATTGACTGATGTCACAGGGAGAGACTGAGAGAGGGGGGAGCTGCACTAGTGTGTGTGTGTGTGTGTGTGTGTTTGTGTGTGGGGGGGGGGGCGGGTGACGTGAGAGCGCAACCCACGTCAAGAGAAGAAAATAAACACCTTGCTAAGCCCATCAGGCTGTGTTGCACTTATGTGTGTATGTTCCACAACATGAAATGAGTTTGTGTTTATGTGAGCATCACATTCTGTTGTTGTCAAATACACGTCTTTGCGCCATATTGCAGCTTAACAAGTTCACTTGAAAATATGTCCTTGTGACAGACTAAAACACTGCGCGCAACAGAGAGTGCTGAAAGACAGTTAAATGCTGGTTGGGTTACACTAATTGGTGTAAAGCACCCATTTCGAACCATTTAAGTCTACTGGACATTTATTCAGAGATATATCAGTCACTTAGATGGAAATGTCAACGCACTTACATTGTTAAAGAAATTTGATTACAACTCAGTTACTTTAAATAGAATTTATATTTGTCATTGGTGTCAACTGGTTGAAAAAGCACATAGTAGCAGACAGCGGTAATCAGGTGTATCTGCTTCGTCTTTAGACAAAAAAATAACACCACCAGTCATCCTTTACTGTTCACTTAAAATGTAAAACAAGCAAACAAAATAATATTAACCTCACACAAGAGAGGTGTCCAAGAGGGAAGTGTAAAAAAAAAAAAGACGCATCAACTCGCTTTTTTTGTTTTAATTTAAATAGGATACATCATCGTTCATACCTCTGACAAGTGTAAATGTTTTTGGATTACAGTGTGCGAACCATTATATATACGCAAATTCAGTACTTAAATTAAATTTTCTTCAATTCTTTATACTTCATTGGAGTGTATATTATTTGTATATATTCAGTAAGTCCATCCACTGTATTTTGATGAGGTAAAATTTCAGGAAGAATCAGTTTTATAACTCAGATTCTCTGTTTGTTAAATGTTTTACACTTAATAATAGCATTGTTAATATTTGATGGTGCTGTCTTTAAATAGGTTGAATCAAACATTTGGTGTAAATGTTCACACAACATTCAGGACAATTTTGGGTCTCTTCCTCCCGTAGAAGTAGATTGTGGGACCTCCTTATGCACATATCCACAGTTTAAATCAATCAGTCAATCAATCAATCAATCAATCAATCAATCAATCAATCTTTATTTGTAGAGCCCTTTACAACACTTAAAGTGACCAGAGTGCTTTCCAATACAATCAAAGCATATACAATCAATAATAATCAATAATAAAACAATATAAAAACAATAATAAAAAGCAAACAACAATAAAACAAATGCAAGTAATGTGTCACGGCATTACTGAATGTTTAAAGCCAGTTTCAGCTCGAAAATATCTCTTATCTCAGAGACTGATGTGTGGTTTTGAACATAGTTTATGAAAACCTTCTGTTCTATAACAGTTCTGAGTTGTGATAAATGAAGTAAGAAAGGGAGTTTGTCCTGTCTAACCAGTTATTTAGGCCACACAATGCTTTTACAATGTCAGAATAACTTCCCCACATTTGCATATTTCCATTCAGAGTGTACCTGTACTGGTCATGCTTACACCATTAACTGCTTTGTGTGTTACTGATAAGCAAGAGAGGCACAAATTCAGTGAAGAAACTGCCATGAATGCACCACACTGGATATTTTTTATTACGTGAATTACATGTGGGGGTAGAACCTATGAGGAGCAGCCATTGCCGGCCAGAAGTGACGTATCCTTGTTGATTGTGAGTAAACAACCAGCAGTCAGTGAGCAAGATTGAGTGGAAATGACATGTTTGCTTTTTGTCATGATCTTGTATTGATGATGGGAGAGTGGAACATAAGGTCTTCTCCATCACATCCCAAAGATTCTCAACGGGGTTCAGGTCTGGACTGTGGAGACCAATCCACATGTGTAAATGATGTGTCATGTTCCCTGAACCACTCTTTCCAAATCTGATCCTGATGAATCCTGGTATTGTCGTCTTTGAATATGTCTGTGTCATAACAGAAGGAAAAAATACACTAATGTTCATGTGGTCATTTAGTGTATTTAGGGTATAGTCAAACCTACTTTGTTTGATTTGTTCAAAATGGACAAGAGTTTGTTTCCCTGGAAAGTCTATACTTTTTTTTAGGTGTGAATACAAACATGCGATCTCTGATTCAAATCAAAGAAGCAGACTCTGGGCCGGTTCACTTCTGGTGTGAATATAACCGGCATTGAACAAATCAAGGAACCATGCACTTTTTTGTGCTTGACGAGCCACCGTAGCCGATGGAAGTAGCCGCACTGCTTGGTAGTCAGAGCTAATAGCAGCAGCCATGAGCTGTTTACAGACATGGAGCAATGAGGAGGTCGAATGTCTCATTGACATTTGGTCAGATGCCCATATTATGAAACTGGTTCCAAATGAGCTGTTCTATACAGGTAACATTATTTTCATAAATTTGTGCCTGTAAAAATAGAATACATATTCCAAAATTGATAACTGCACGTAGGACCTCCATGTTTGTTTTTATCAACACCGTCCAAGTCTGATTCATCCTGCCCCTGACTTTTCTGTCCACTGCCAGTGCAGTTCGTCACATATGTGCTTCTGTTTACAAATTTTGGTCCATTAGCAAAAAGTGCAATGAGAATGCAATCTGACCCAAATGAAAAAAATAAAGTCTGCATTCGATCTGAATCTAATTAGTGGACCCAAGGACTTTCCAGGTGTGAATACAACCTTAGGTTCAACTGACCTTATTTTATAGACACATGACATTGCTGAACCCAGACCTGACCAACTGACCCAACCCCAGATCATAACACTACCCCCACAGACTTCTACTGTAGGCACTAGGCATGATGGGTAATCACTTCATCTGCCTCTCCTGTCACCCTGATATGTCCACCACTCTGGAACAGGGTCAATCTGGACTCATCAGACCACATGACCTTTTTCCACTGAAACACAGTCCAATCTTTAAGCTCTTTATCAAACTGATTGATGTTTAAGAAATGAGAAGCTACTGCATCAGTTACAGTTAAAGAACTTAGTACAGCTGAAACCTATTAATCAGTGAAAGGAGCTTACTTGTTTGCTTAGTTAAATCCAGGTGAGGACTTTATGGTCAGGCAGTCTATAAAGCAGTGTTTTTCAACCTTGGGGTCGGTACCCCACATAGGGTCACCTGGAATTCAAATGGGGTCGCCTGAGATTTCTAGTAATTGATAAAAATAAAATAAAAACTTACAAATAAAAAATATATGGTGAGTTTAGAGCAGGCATGTCCAAAGTCCGGCCCGGGGGCCAATCACGGCCCGCGGTCAGATTTTATACGGCCCACAGCTTGGGTTTTATATTATATTATTTATGGCTCGTTTGGACTGTTGAACCGAGTACATGAATCATAAAAGGTTCAAAATGCAGTTCCTCCTTTCACCTCATGGTGGCAGCACCACTAACTCTATCTGGCTCTGTGACCTTGCCGTGAACCTTTTTCGCTAATTTCTAACCATTGCGCCTGTAAATAAAAAAACGAAAGTTGACAGTGAGGGCCGCCGCTTCCAGGAGAGATGGGAATTACGATTTTTTTTCACTGAAAATCGAGGTGATTGTGTTTGCCTAATTTGTCAAGAGACTGTTGTCTTGTTTAAGGAATTCAATGTAAAGAGACACGAGCAGACAAAACATGCTAACGCATATGACAAGCTAGCAGGGAATGAGCATTCCGAAAAAGTGAAGCAAATTCAAGCTGCTTTAAACTCACAACAGTGACTCTTCATGTGAACCTGGGAGTTCAATGAATTCGCCACCAAGGCAGGCTACCAAGTTGCCAGGTTAGTTGCCTGTCACTGCTGGTGTTATGTACTTGTAGATGTGACACAGAATATTACTTTCTGAATGATTTTGTGAAAGACAAGAGTCATATGTTTTCATCTTAAACGTTAACAGACTTTGCATTACTGAGTAATATATGAGTAATGATTACTCATATAAGTCATGTTTAAAATGAATGTGGGGTTAAGATTTTTATCAACTTGGAAGTTTAAGATACTCTATACAGTTTGCTCTATGTTATCTGACTCCAGATGTGAAAGGAAGGCAGAACTGTTTTGTTTTGTTTTTTTAATTTGTTCACACCTGAGTGGCTTAGATTTGGTTACATTGCCATTTTAAAAAAATGATATTGTGACAATGAAAATAAAATTGTTGTAGAACAGCGCATTTATATGTAATTTTTACTGTTTAAAAAATGTCTGAAGGGACCGCTGGCCCCTGGCAATGTCCACATTATCAGATCTGGCCCTCTTGAAAAAAAGTTTGGACACCCCTGGTTTAGAGAGACAACCCCAATACATAAAAGACATGACAAACTGAAGCTGAAAATGAAGCACTGTGGTACTGTTTATCTTTCAAATGTTCATTGTGGTCAGTTTCAGATACTGCAGCTCTTTCATAATTCATAGTTTGAGTTCTTGTTTGTTCAGTATTAATTGTCAGCCTTGTAAATCCAAGCTGGACTGGCTGTACATATCCTGACCAAGGAAAATAAAATTCTCACTTTGTGCAGTAATCTACACCTGGCTTTTCTGCCTCCATCCATAATAATATACATTATATAGACTAAATGTCATCTAAAATTAACATTTATTTGCAACATAGTATAGCAAACTATTACATGATCAAAAACAAATTATTTCAGCAAAAAAAAAAAAAAAAGGCTCAGTTTTGAATGTCTCGGGTTGCCAGAAATTTGTGATGTTAAAATGGGGTCACAAGCCAAAAAAGGATGGGAACCACTGCTATAAAGTGTTTGAAACTATGAAAAAGATGGAATGTATTTAGCCAAAGTATACCTGTTTGACTGTCGCTGAAAATGATCTAACTGATTCCAATTAAAACATGCAAAACAGGAAACACTGGGGTAAATTGCATATGATATAGATACATCACATATGATTAAATTAAACACAAATATAAAGTTAACAAATAAAATACATAAGAATACCGTTGCAATCCGTTAAAGTTACTGAGAATTGTTGATGAATACATAATGCTATAACAGCTGGTCACGCTAACGTAGGTGACCATGTTATTGGGTCACTCGTCAGCTTTGTTGCCCTTTTTGAAAACATTTGTCATAAAAGTAATAAAGTACTCTAATGTAATAAGTTGCATTATGTTTATGGGTTTATGGAGTAATTGAAAGTGATGGCATTTTCTATTATATTGTTAAAGGGTAACTAATAATCTGTGACCCATTTTCTTTAAAAAGTAACATTGCTAATACTGCGGACGCACAACATAAAGGGCATTAATGTGAGGATAGAAGAAGAAGAGCTTAAGGTGAAGACCAGTTAGACACCTTCATCATCTGTGTTGTAATGATCAAATGCAAGACGTGACAGAATCAGCAGAGTCCTGGGAAACAACAGCCATCGCTGGCCAAAACCAATTGATGATTTCCAGCAGGTGGTTTGTGTGTATTTATCTGGGCTGATCAATACCATCTCCAATACTGTCTTTGTGTAACAAGACGATGTAGAAAAACACGCGGCGCTGAGGATGTGTACGTGTTTGTGGTACCTGCGAAGAAGACACATAGCCAGATCCTTCAGGCCAAGGGTGTCAGCCGGCGAGCTAACCCTCCCTCCGTCAATGTTCTCCCTCCTCCCCTTCCCCTCCTTTCTATGGGCCTCATTATGAGAGGGAGAAAGCTCACGGATACCCTCTCCTCCCCCAACTCCTGCTGCACCGTGACCGTGGAGAGAGAGAGAGAGAGAGAGAGAGAGAGAGACAGAGAGCGAGGTGAAAAAAAAAAAAAAAAAAAGAGTCAGGTGCTAAATGTGAACATGGATTAGTTTCTATGCCAACGGCAGGAGGACGCACTCACGCAGCCAGCCAGCCAGGGTCCCTGCAAGACACTTGTTTTTGTCCCTCTTGTTTTCTCTCCTTGCCTGCCCTCCCTCCCTTCCCCTCTTCTCCATGCTCTCTCTATCAGTAGGGGAGATATGGCCGGGCCCTGTAGCTGGTATTAAACCTTATCTCTCCAGCTGGGGCTAAGGCCTGCTGGATCTGGCTACACAGGCGCTCCGGTTCAACTCAAACATGCCTTGTTTTAATGGCCACCCATTAGCATCACTTGTCACCAGGAGGCATGACAAACGGATCTGCAGAGTTTTCAGGTTACATCCCGCATGTGCTGTAGCTGGTTACCAAGTCTTAAAATGTATATTATGTCTTTCTGAACTTTTATATGCAAGTGAAAAAAGAAGAAAAAAAAAAACATTTTTATTGATTTATAGGACTGTTTCCCATTCTGCTCACATTGCCTCTCCACTGGAGGTACAACTAGTGTTTCCTTTGTGTGATATTTTCTCCTGATGCTGCTGTCCCTCTCTCTGTAAGGGTTGAGAGAGAATCGGAGGGAGGGAGGGAGGATGAGGAGCGACAGACGGGGGAAGAGCAGATAGACGGAAAAGACTGAGACAGGCAAGGAAACACAAGGGGGGGTGTGTGGGGGGGTGGGGTTGTAGGAGAAGGAGATGGGAAGAGGAGGAAGGTGCATATATACCCACTGAGGCAGAGGAGGAGGCAGGAAGGGGTTAAGGTGAAAACAATAACAAGGGGAGCGGGGAGCGTGCGTCTGTGTGCGGCTCCCTGGAAGTGTCAGGCTCTCTGTTCATTGACAGTGTCGTGCACCCGCCGCCCCGAGAACGCCGGCAGCCTCACAAAGACAGACAGCTCGAATTAATCCCACGGGGGGAGTGCGTGACAGTTTGGCAGAGCGGAGAATTGAAAGGGAGGAGGATGCCGAGAATGGGGAAGGAGCGAGCATTTGTCAAATCATAATTAAATGATGAATCACTATTCCGTTATTAACGATATGCCCACCCAAACCTCCCTTGTTGCACACACACAAAAAAAGGGAAAAAAAAAAAAAAAGAGGGAAATGGAGAAGTGAACGACCATGGGTAGTGGATACTGAAAAATGGAGAATTTATTTGCCAGTTTCCAACACTGGGGCTGCACACAAAGTCCAAGTTTTTGCTGATGGGTTGAGGTTTGCTTAAACATTGAAGACTGATCACAGTCATATTACTGTAGGTTAAAAACAGAATGTCTGAATATATTTTAGTCATAATGCATCCGTAAATGCATATGTGCACTAGGGACGCACCGATACCACTTTTTTCCAGACCGAGTACGAGTACTTATATTTGAGTACTTGCCGATTTCGAGTACCGATACAAGTACTTAATAATCCCATTCCAGTTCTTAGTTCCTTTTGTAAATGTGCTTTATTGTCGTTGTCATTAGTCTGACTGGAACAAAGTGCTGCTACTGATATTTAATGTGTTGGAATGAGCGTTTCTCAATTAATCCACCAGGGAGCGCCGCTCTTAATTAACCATACTGGACAAATACCACAAAGAAGAGTAATGTTTTTTGAGAAGAAGAAGAAGAAAGTCAGTAATAACAAACATGGAGACGACAGAGGTAACACTAATGTGATACTAATATTGCAGCGTTTTCAATGGTAAGGTTTAAAAGCTTAGCTTCAGCAGGTAGAGAAAAGATAAATGAGCGATAACTTTCGTTTTCACTTCTGTTGGTGGCGGTCCGCACCGCTCTGTACTCCCGCTGGTATTCTCATTCTGTGCACGCATCTGCCAGCACCTGGTAAACGGATGGAAGGTATGCAGAGGATGGACAGAACGCTGCGTCCGTATCTGTCTGTGTCAGTAACGTTACTTGCAGTCAGCATTACTTTTATCACCGTCATTTATTTTGAAAAATCTCCACACTCTTCACACTCCCCACACAGTATTCCACCGCCGCGTACCTGCTGCACTGAACTGTGAATGTCACACAGCCATAAGTGGTATCAGTGCATTTGTATCGGTTGTCTTTTGCGAGTACGAGTACGAGTACACACACTGAGTATCGGAGCCGATGCCAATACTCGTATCGGTATCGGTGCATCCCTAATGTGCACATTTCTATTTCTTCAAATACGACTGAAACTTTACACCGCTCTCAAAAAATAAGTCTATGTTCATCGTATAATGACCACAAATTCACATTTGTAGTTGATGAATTGTTCATTTAAAGGGTACCTGTAATGAATTTTCATTGCTAGCTATCTCAAAAGATCACACATCAAGCTAGCAGTTCAGATAGCTTATGTTGTAGCCCAGGGGTGTCAAAGTCATTTTAGTTCAGGGGCCACATTCAGCCCAATTTGATCTCAGGTGGGCCCGTCCAGTAAAATAATAACAGTGAAAAAAGTAAAATTATGGTATGATCAGGTTTACATCTACAAAATTTCATTAAAATTCTGAATAACATGAATAATTTGAGTTGTCTTAAGAAAAACAAATGCAATTTTAACAATATTATACCTCAGCTTATCAGTTCATCATTTACACATGTGCATTACAATCACACAAAACATTTAGTAACAAGCAGAATATTGGTAAAATTGCATTTACTTTTCTTAAGACATTTCCGTTTGTCCATATTTGTTCAGGTTATTCACGCTTTTTGTAAAAGTATAGTTTGGTAAAGTAAACATTTTTCATGTAATTTAACTTTTTACACCAAAAAAAAAACAAAGAGAGAATTTGGAGTTGTCATTATTTATAGGTTATTATGATAATATTTTACTGGCCTGACCCACTGGAAATCTAATTGGACTGTAAGTGTCTGTATGTGGAAACTGAATTAAAATGATTTTGACGCTATTGATTGTTAATACCTTTGGTGTAATTTTTGCATCTCACAAATTAATCCCCCGGCCTGGATTGGATCCTTTGGTGGTCCAGATTTGGCCCCCGGGCCGCATGTTTGACACCTGTGTTGTAGCCTGTTGCTAAGTATGTGCTAGTATTAAGTTGCTGCTCCGTCAGTCAGTCATGGTCAGTGACATGTTCCCTCCTTCATGGGCTGTTCCAGCACCGGTAGTGACGAAAACTCGAAGTATTGTCCGATTACCTGGGCTGAGATGAACTGGTCACTGACCCCGTGCAGCAGACACCGGTCTAAAATGACACATTATCGGCCACTGCTGGGTTATGTCTCTAGGACAGTGGCGGAGTACAAAGCTTACGTCTGCGCAAACAAGTGCAAAAGCGTACTTTCCACTTAATCTGCTCACTTACTGCTTCTTGTTTATTTGTACTCCATCACCTGGAATCAAGGACAGGCCCGTCACTTACAGCCGACAGTGGCTGCTCCTCATACAGGGTGGGGAAGCAAAATTTACAATGAACATTTAGTTGTTTTTTCTCAGCAGGCACTACGTCAATTGTTTTGAAACCAAACATATATTGATGTCATAATCATACCTAACACTATTATCCATACCTTGTCAGAAACTTTTGCCCATGTGAGTAATCAGGAAAGCAAACGTCAAAGAGTGTGTGATTTGCTGAATGCACTCGTCACACCAAAGGAGATTTCAAAAATAGTTGGAGTGTCCATAAAGACTGTTTATAATGGAAAGAAGAGAATGACTATGAGCAAAACTATTGCGAGAAAGTCTGGAAGATACTATTAAAGAAGAATGGGAGAAGTTGTCACCTGAATATTTGAGGAACACTTGCGCAAGTTTCAGGAAGCGTGTGAAGGCAGTTATTGAGAAAGAAGGAGGACACATAGAATAAAAACATTTTCTATTATGTCAATTTTCTTGTGGCAAATAAATTCTCATGACTTTCAATAAACTAACTGGTCATACACTGTCTTTCAGTCCCTGCCTCAAAATATTGTAAATTTTGCTTCCCCACCCTGTAGGTTCTACCCATGTGCGCAATTAATAAAAAGGTCCAGTGTGATGCATTTATGGCAATTTTTTATTGAATTCAGGCCTTCCCTGCTTATAAGTAATTTGTAAGGCACAATTAATGTTATAAGCCTGACCAGTGCAGGTTCGTTTTAATTTTCCTTTTTTTTTTTTAATCTCTGCATTGTTATAGTACATTTTTCATCTGTAGGTAGCTGGGATCGGCTCTGGTACCCCCGCGACCCTCACGAGAAATAAGCAGTTCAGAAAATGGATGGATGTCATAGTAAATTGATGCTGGTCAGTTTGCCAAAATGCCTCCTCTACCTCTCTAATGTCTGGAATAGGAGGGTTATGGCTGAAAATGTGCATGAGGTGGGATCTTGGAGGACTTTTCTTTTATCTCCATGCTTAAATCTTCTAGTGCATACATAAAAAATAACTGCTACTTGTGTGTGAGGTGATTAATTAGAACTATGAAAAGCAACTTTGCAAATATGCAAAATAAAGACTAGAGACGTTGAGTGACCTAGTGGATTTTTACAGGTTTTTATAGTATATAATTTGGAGCACAAAAAGTCAGTAGCCGACTAGTTGGCTGATGTCACCCGTGAATAAAAGAAAAAAGCAAAGAAAACTATGTTCAATGAAATGAACACTGAAGTCAAAGTAATTGAGCTTGGAAATTAAAATGAACATTGAACAAACAGAATAAAAATGGGGTTGATGGCACATCCTAGATATGCCATCAACCCCATTGGAATCAAGTTCTGCCACTATGCATAATTAATATCATGTCACTAATGTGTAAAAGGACTAATAGGTTAATTGGTTAAGCTAAATTGCCCATAGGTGTGAATGTGAGAGTGATTGGTTGTTCGTCTCTGTCTGTGTCAGCCCTGTGATGAACTGGCGACTCGTCCAAGGTGTACCCCGCCTTCGCCCATAGGTACCTGGGATGGGCTCCAGCAACCTCCATGACCCTCTCGAGGATAAAGCAGTTCAGAAGATGAATGAGTAAATGAATGATGCGTAAAAGAATTCTATGTAACATTAATTTTCCGAACTCCCACCAGCAGGGGAGGTCATGTACCAGAACACACTTATGATGGCCAAAACCGCCAACAAATCAATGCTACGTATCCAGGGCCAGATTAACACTTCATTGTACCCTGGGCAACAATATTCAAGGGCCCCATCATCACAACCCCAGGATCCCTATAATCTGGCAAAATACAGAATAAGTTCCAGGAATATATGTAAATATACCCCATTCTTCAATATCTAACTATCATCAAATGCATTTTGATGTACAAATGTGTAAATGCTCGTAGAACTACAAGTGCACCACTGTAGCCTCTTGTCAAGGCCACTCACTTGCATATGATGATATGAAAACAAAACACATTAGCATCAGTATAATCTAAAATTGATCCACTATACTACGTTCTTTAAATTTTCAGCTTTTTTAATGTCCCTCTCCTTTTTTAATTTTCGTTTGGCGCTCTCACTTAGCTGCTTCTCCATGTTCGCAATGTTTTGATTCGCATTCGTATGTCGCGTAGTTCTTGATGTCTCACATCCCGCTCAGTGCACGCACGTTGATTTGCGTCACCGCTGATTCGCTTTTTGGACTGACCAATGAGGAGAGGGTCTCAGCTCACGGTCACAGACAGCAGGAGCAGGGTTTCTGTGCAGTGCAATGGCTCCAGGCAGCGGACAGTTTCATTTATAAGCAAAAGATAACCAGATATTTTCTTTATGCCCGAGATACCCTTTATGCCCCTGGGCAATTGCCCAGTTGCCCATATGGTTAATCCGGGCTTGTACGTATCAACTGATTTTATCACTCCCTAAACAAGGTATAAAGCTCATTATTTACACATATCTGCATTATGGTATCATCAAGTTTTTTCTTCAAACAAAAACTCATAACTGGTTATTTTGACAGTTGGGAACAAAAAAAATTATGTCACCTTATAGTTTACATTATAGCTCTAGCTTAGCTCTGTTTTTAGACACAAAACAGACACAGAAAAACCACAAATCACCCCCATTTTCTGTTTGGTTTGTGTTAGCTGCACTAAAGATTACCCAAAAAGATCGAACCTGTCACAGTTTAGTCTCAACCATGGATCAACAAACAGCAAACATAGCCAAGATAATAACATCATGTAATAAATTTACACCTTCATAATCAAACTGACCTGTGAAGAAGAAACGCTGTGATTTCAAACTCCGTTCCTTTCATTTAGAACTGTGTCCAGTGGTGAAAACAACATTGTAACTTTTATCTTTTTTGCCACTTTCTTTGGCTCTCAAAGTTATTTCTTATCGGTTCTCAACAAGGTTATAATAGTTTTAGATTTATTATAGTTTAGTTTTGTTTAGTTTTGACTTTTTTTTCTCTAATTCAGTTAGTTTTAATTCGTTTTTAGAGCAGGTTTGCTAGTTTTTATTTATTTTTTATTTTTTTCTAAATGCTTAGTTTTAGTATTAATTTCAGTTTTGTTGTATCTTTTCTCTTCTTCTCCGTCGTATTCAAATAAATCCCAAACAGGACTCTGCTGCTTTCTCCCAACTTCAGTCTCCATGTTTCCAGGTAGAGTGGGGACGAGAAGACGACGCTAAACCACAAGTGACGAGAAGTGGCGGACCATTAAATATCATATGGTGCCAGCAGCTAAAATGGCTTGAGGGAAATAAATCAATTTCATATCAATCCGACTTTGACAAAGACAAAAACGAAGGGAATTTTATCCATAATTTTTATGTGTTTTAGTTAGTTTTGTAAGCACACAATACAGTTTCAGTTAGTTATCATTTTTTCTTTTAACCATAGTTTTTATTTATTTCAGTTAACGAAAATGTGTTTACAATTCTAGTTTTCGTCATTTCGTTAGTTTTTGTTAACGATAATAACCTTGGTTCTCATCCTATCTTGTCACTTTCTCACACTTTGGTCAAAGACCCCGTGGTGTTAGCTTTTCTCACTATGGGACACTAGCAGAGTGAGTCACCACTCCCTCTAGTGGTCACATAAATCCAATGAACCACGAGTATCAAAATATTGTGTTCATATCTACAATCCAAAACAATGGTGTCCATGGCTCAACTACAGATGTCTTTATTCTCAACACTCTTGGTATTTTTATTTGAAAGTGCAAATACTACGTATTGCTCCTTTAACCAAATCAATCAATTTGTCTATTTTTAGGAAGGAATTCTTTCCATTGACCTTTGGTAAAGAATCCCAAGGCTGCACAAGGCCAGATAATTGACTTCAAAAGAATAGCTTTCAGTTTGTTTTCACATTTGTGGATTCTTTGGCATTTTACTGAAAGCACAAACCATTCGATTTTATTCCATTGTCCCGGACTCTTTTATTTTCCATATACACAGCTCTTCCCTCACCTGAACTTGATCTCATATTAATAGTATTTTTTGATATAAAAAAAAGTCTAGTGTGAGTCAGATGAAAATAGAAAATGTGTATCATGAGTGATTTTACAGAGTAATAACTTGAAGGAAGAGAAATGCCATTTTATTCAAAATAAAGTCTTCATCTTTGTGGTGACAAATTCAGCAGAAACACAGAAGGTAATCTAAAGATAAAAAAAGACATCACTTAACTTAATGTTCATGTTCATCGGTGCAATTTTTGCAATTTAAAAAAAAGCAGAAAAAAAAAAGCTCTATAGTAGTAGTAGTCGTAGTAGAAACAGCCAAGTTTATTCTACTATTAATTAGACACAGCAAACATCTCTGTCATAAGCAGAACCACATCTGACTTATTTCCCAAGGTCACTAATGAATATCTGTACAGCCAGCCTAGACCTTTTTATTCTGCGCATTTAGACAAATATGCATCATTGCACATAAACATGTTTCATTATGATATAGAATATGATGTGATGAAAACTGATTGCAAAAGTCGAATGGGTGTGAAGGCTGAGCAGTAAGAAAAATTAATTCCATGAGAAAACTAGAAAAGCACTCGGAGGGCAGACCTCCGCCAAGGCAGATCAGTGCCCCCCCTCAGATCACCACCAAAATGTAATCATTTGTTCCTTGTGCCAGTATCGACATTTCCCGAGAATTTTATCAAAATCCGACCATAACTTTTGGAGTTATCTCGCTAACAGACAAACAAACAAACAAACAAACAAACTCCAATGAAAACATAACCTCTGCCGTTCCTTGGCGGAGATAATAATCATGATGTCTGTGTCGGAGACAACGTAAAACATGTTGACTTGGAATATGGAACTGAAAACATGGGTTCTGTCCAGATCACCATAGGGTCTTTGAATGTTCAGTCATGTAGTTTGTTTGAAGGTGAATCCATATACCTGTGATAATGATTTCCAGTATCGCTCTGTGTTATAATCAACAGCAGAAGAGGATGGTCAGTCAGTTTAGTTATATATATCTCACATATGTTATTTGGCCAGGCCACTATATTGTGTTAGACTGCCTTTAGTTTTGATTAGAGGATGTATTTATCATGGCATCTTTTATGATGCGCAAAACTTTTGCAGTATCACAACATAGACTAGACCTTGTAAAGATGATGGAGAGTCAGATCGCTTTCTCCGTCACATCCCATAGATTCTCAATGGGGTTCAGGTCTGGACTCTGGCGGCCAATCCATATGTGAAGATGATATTTCAAGTTCCCTGGAACCAGTCTTTCACAATAGGATCCTCATGAATCCTGGTATTGTCGTCTTGGAATATGTTTCTGTCATTAAGGAAGAGAAAATCCACAGATGTTCAAATCTGGTCCTTCAGTATATTCAGGTTCAGTTGACTTTATTTTTTTGACACATAACATTAGTAAACCTGGATCTGACCAACTGAACCAACCCCAGATCATGACACTGCCCCCACAGACTTGTGCTGTAGGCACTAGGCATGATGGGTAATCACTTGATCTACTTTTCTTCTCATCTTGATGCATCCATCACTCTGGAATAGGGTCAAACTGGACCACATGACCTTTATCCATATAAATACAACCCAGTCTTTAATCTCTCTATCAAACTGATGGTTGTTTGAAGGGGTCATATTTTGCTAAACCCACTTTTATTAGCCTTTGGTTCATTTATTTGTGTATTCGGACCCAAATAGTTCAAAAGGTTTGACTCTGAACCCTCCAGGTGCTGCAAAGCTATCTTTATATTAATTTTTGCAAAAATTGAGTGGATTTCTACAACCTGTTTTAATTCCTGCTTAATTTGTTACATCTATAACTAGTTATGTCATGACATTTGCACATATAGGGTCAAAACTTCAAACGAACATTTCTCCGAGTACACCATAATTGTTAGTCAGCAGCAGAGGTTGTAGTCCATACTGAAAATATGTCCAAACTTCAGGCCGATTACCTAAAATGTTCAGTTGTAGGTTGTATTAACGAACACAAGTGGCTGAACGGGACAGAAAGCACAGCTAACAACCTGGAGGGGGCGGGGCATGAAGTGGCTCATTTGCATTTAAAGGGCCAGCTCTCAAAACAACTTTTCTGGTGTCGTTATTCAGAAATAGGGTTGAAGATGGACCTGTGGAGTTGAATTAATGAAGAATTCAGACCCAAGCATAGCATTTACAGTTTATGCAGACCACAGGGAAATGTTTTAAAACGCATTATTCCATTTAGAAAAAAGCAAAATATCCTTCTTTAACAGTTTTATACTTAATATTCCTCATCTGTTACCTCAGTCGTAGTTGAAGACAACCACACAATAGTTTATTTAGAGTCCAGTTGAATCCACATATACCAAACCCATGCCAGCAACAGCTTCAGTGGTCCATTTAAAAAAGCAAAATGTCACTCCTTCTAGAAAAGACAAGCTACTCACTGTATCAGTTATAGTTAAAGAACTTGTTGAAGCTGAAACATACATATGTAGGTAATCACTGCAGTAATTTTCTGTCATAAAGCTCTTATGTACTTGTTTAATTAAGTACATCTGGGTTTTTTTTTTTTTTTAGCCTGGCAGTATATTTATGTTACAGCAAAAAGTGAAATGAGTAAATACAAGAATATAAAATTGATCATGTCTAGAGATGCTAATATTGTTATGTTTGGAATCTTTAAACAAGATGGGCAACTTCTTGTGTGGGTGGAAATCAATTAACACCATAGAGAATGTGTGATTATGAACTTAACTTTGCTTTCTGAGTACAGACCCTATAGCTGTTTACATCAATGAATGTTATTAGTGAAGACCTACCATTTCTGTGTCTGTCATGGTTTATCAATCTGCATGATATATGTGGATTCTGTGATATAGCTACTGTATAGTATGCCTTTAATACCAGAAAAATGCTTTAAACAGCTGATTCTATTGCAGTGTTTAATTCTGTGGAGGCACCGTGTTTAAGTCTGTGCACTGGTGATAGATGACCACCTTGCCCTGCCATGCTTCTCCCTGTTCTCTGGTTTATGACAGCTATGGCCCTCCAGATAAGATAAACTTGGTGAAAAACACAACAAAAGGTGCACTGCATATTCTCCTTCAGACAAAGGTACCGTTACAGGATTCCTACTGGCTTGAGGCTGGGCTGTCAGAAAATGTGTGCCAGTGTGAACATATACACTTAAGTGTCTTTGTTACTTGAAATGTGCAAGTTTGTGTAGCTTCTTTTTTTTTAAGAAAATAAAAACATAAATGTATGCTTCTCCTCTGGTTAACTGTGCTGTGATTATGCATTTTGCCATTCCAAGGCTATGCATTATGACCCCTATATACCAAAGTGCATACATATAGTCAGTCACACTCTCTGCGGTCCTCTGACAAGTACCTGCTGGTCAACCCCCGCACCAGATAGTGAAGACCCTTTGGAGACAGGGCTTTCTTTGTCAATGCTCCCACAGTCTGGAACAGTTTACCGCTCCACATCTTCTCTGCCCCATCCCAACCCATGTTCAACTAGAAAAGCACTCAGAGAACGCAGACCTCCGCCAAGGCAGATCAGTGCCCCCCCCCCCCCCGATCACCAACAAAATTTAATCATTTGTTCCTTGTGCCAGTATCAACATTTCCTGAAATTTTCATCCAAATCCATCCATAACTTTTTGAGTTATCTTGCACACGGACAGACAGACAAACAGACAAACCAGAGCCGGCAAAAACATAACCTCCTTGGTGGAGGTAAAAAGCACCTAAAATCATTTATTTTCACCAAGTTCTCTGACCCCTAACCCCCATTCCCATTCTTTTTGCTCCTTTTTGTTTTCTTTGTCAAGTGGCCTTGGGTACCACAAAAGGTGCTGTCAGCCTGATCACAATCAAGGGTACCAGAAAGGGTGCATATATAGATAAAAAATAATAATGCTCTACCAAAAAATCAGACAGGCCATTTTATTTGTCTGATATTTCTCGTTTAAAGTCCAAAATATTTTTGTATTATGGTGTCTACTAAAAATTTCACAGGCTTGTACCCCTGTCAAATCAGAAATCATTGGGTGTACGGACACTCCAGCCTAATAGCCTCCATATTTAATGCCTACAAAGATATACAAATGTTTCAGCACCCAGGATAATCATGCATTGTTTATTGCATAGATGTCGTGTCCAAAGCATACGTGCTGAAAAATTCCATATATTGACAGAAACAATAAAATTAGACCCACATATTTTGATATGGTGTATGGACACTACTTGGTGTACGGACTCTACAAGATTGGAATGGAAATCTGGCTTACCACATGGTCGCATCTCTGTTAGATCTGTAACTATATCTTCCTGGTACAGGAGGAAATAAACATTTGTGAACAAGTTATAACAATATATCTATAAGGCATATACGCTATGTTATTGATGGAAGTATATTGGTGGACGGACACTACATGAATTTTGGTGAACGACGCACCATTGAAAACATGTGGTTCGACGTAAACATCCATTTGCCACATTGTTCCCAAATTTTCTGCAGCTAGGGAGCATACCAAAATCTGTCTAGTTGTGCATATTTAGTCATAATAATACTTAAATAACAGGTTCCCATTCTATTCTTACAATTAAAGGGCTGTAAAAGAAGGGTTTTCAGAACAAAATGGTTGATTGTCTTAATACTGAAAATAAGAATTGGTAATCAAACAGCAGTTCAACAAAAATGATCAATAAATGAAAAGCAATGTGATGTGTGTATTTTGTAATAAAAAAGACAGGAGTTGAGTAGTAATTATTTATTGTGTTACAAAATATTATGTACAATAATTTTGCTCTCTAATAACAATAAAATTCTGCACATGTTTTCACGCTCATTGGGTCACCATGTTATCAGTTTTTATCCGATTTTCTTCAAATTTGGAGGATTGCAAGATCTAGTAATAAGATGGCCAAAGAAACATTTTGGGAATGGTTTTGGAGGTATCTTTTTGCAATACTGATTAATAAATGATGCAAATATACTTGTACACCTTGACTGTGATCAGGCCGTATGTAAGTCCCAGTTATTATTATTATTATTATTATTATTATTATTATTATTATTATTATTATTATTATTATTATTATTATACAGTAGGAGTCACAGGTCACTTCAACAGGATCACCATAAGAACGAAGAAGAACAGGTTCGACAGTTTGTCCCAGATGAGTCTCTTCACAGGTTATTAAGCAAAAACACATGGGCTTATGTTACAGCAAGAAACATCATAGAGACGTAATTTTCCTCCACACCATTAAGTGCCTTCACCTCCTGCAGTCCAAGAAACAGGAGCAGTAATCCTGGAAGTTTGGAGAGGAAGTTGGAGCAATTAAAGAGCCATTAGCAGCACCTCTCTGAAAAAGCCATTAATCAAAAGGAAGGGCCGCTGTTCACAACGGCAAGCACAATGTACACCACAGAGAGTGAATGACGAATGATTAAATGAAAGATTTCTCTATTTATAAAGAGCCTTATAATACTATTAGTACTATTTTCTAGTTCCACTGAAAAAAAAAGAGTACTGCCCGTCTTAAATGTGAACAAATGAGCTCTACACTCTCAGATTGAGAAAAAAAGAATCTGAAAAGACTTTAAAAATGAAAAAAAAAATAAAATAAATAATAATAATGAAAAAAAAGCTTCAACTGTGACTGGTGGTACAACCCGGTAGTCAAAAAAAAAAAAAAAAATGCAGTAAAATGTCAACTTTCATAACATGAACATTTTGCAACAGTGTTTCTAGGTGTGGCGCTCTAATGTTTTAACTGGTCATAGGTTTATTGGCCTCAACTGCAATGTAAACTGTTTGCAGAAATCATATTTTGTTTGTTTTCTGCCAAATGAAGCACAGACTTATTTTACACTGGATGTCTAGATGAACAGTAATATTCTACTACTATTCTGGATTTGACAGGTATCATATAAACAGTATATTCCAATTGAGTATTCCAAATGAGGCCTCTTTCCAAATAGAACATTTTCTGATTCAGACATGTAGGATACGATAATATTATTATAGTTTAATGAGGATTCTTTTGACATGTATACAGAGCATACTGAAAGTTCATCTAATGTACATGTTTTACTGCAGTTTGCGACACACAACCACAGTTTACAGTCAGCTGGAGTAGAAACAAAAAATGTCGTAGACAGAAGTTCACATTACTGGATGGGAGGAGAAACACACCTAATGTTAAACATTATGACAGAGGATATCAACAGCAAATATTGAAAAGCTGAAATTTTTCCAGAAGGTGTTTGAAGGAACAAAAGAGGGAGATTGAGTTTACAACAGTAGAATGTCTGCCAAAAGTGGGAAAACTTGAAAAACAATACAAAAACATGACTTTTTAATAGTGGGTGTGATGTAGAAATTACAATGAATGAAACACAAATGTAGATATGGTATTCATAAATATGTAAATAGATGTAGATTAATGTTGAAACCAAACCACAACCTTTTTTGAACACTAACCAAGATGCTTTTCTTATTTAAACCTCCACTCTCTGGTGGCCAAGTCCACATGCTGTATCTGCATAAATATACAGGGATGATATATTATTCTGGTGACTGGGTACAGTGCCCCGTAACCTAATCAATGGTTTTTAAACTCTACGGAAATCCTTAGTTTGTTACAAGTGCAGGGGCAATGAATATTTTTCTTACTGTCAAGAAGGTCCACAAAAAGGCCAGGACTACGGTATTATTTTGTTGACGATAAGAAAAATATAGAATATCACTAAGGGTATCTTATAACTTTGCCACAAGTGCTGAAGTGGTAATGTGCATTCACATTTTAAAGGGAGAGTGATATGGAATATGAATACGAATATTATTGATTGCATTACTCAGCCATATTGTATAAATACTGTCAAAAATATGGCAGCTGCACATTAATTAGGAGTATTGATATAACATCAGGGACTCTGCTGGTTCAGCAGGCCACACATTATTAGGAAAAGGTTAAGTGTCTAGCCGACATTTAATTTCCTTCCTCCATTCCCTCCTGTGTAAGCTCTTCTCCTGTCTTTCTGTTTCCTCAACCACTGTTCCACCACTTCTTTGGTCTTTCCTTTCATTCCCATCCTTTCCATTGCTGTTTATTGTTATCCCTCTTTTCTACCTAAACACTTGACCCTTTCATGTATAATGGTTACTCCAGTGGACAGTTATTCTACAGCTGTTCTCTTGTATACTTTATTTTATGTATATTTTATATGTATAGTATATTTTTATATTTTGTTGTTTTAGTTTCATATCAGCCTACACAGTGGACGCTTATGCATCATTCCTAACACTGCAATTCATACCATTACTGTAACTTTGCTGTTCTTGATAAACCTGATCTGCAGTAACATGTTTGATTGTAAATCAATTGTTAATTGTTAGACTGTAATTAACAGGGTTTTTTTTTTAAACAGTTTTTTTTTTTTTTTTTTTTTTGCACATTATCTCCATGAAGTGAGTAATAACTAGTATTAGAACACGTTAAAATGTGAGAAAACATCACATTAGCAGCATTAAACATGTTTTTATTTCATTGTTTTCATATCATTTTCTGATATTGGGTTTTAAATACTTGTTTCTTTGTTTCAAGAATATAATGCATGGTGTTGCATGGACATTTTTGTAAATGCATGAAAAAAACACAACTCAATTGTATTGTTTTTTTCATGCCTAAGAAGGAATAAAAACACAACCCCCCCAAAAAAAAACTCAACTAAGGTTCTCCTAATTCATGCATGAAAGGGTTAAAATTATAATTCCTCATATAAGACTTTATAGTGGTCTGTGCTAAGATGCAAACAAAAGTTGGTTTTCCATTGGCTCCCTACAGTCATCTCTCTCTCACACACCCAGAGCCCTCACTGTCATTTAGCAGCATCCTCTTCAGCAACACGCTTGCAAGATGGATGCCCTCTCACACACATTTATCCGCCAGCGGCGCGGTGCTTTATTATCTAATTTTGACAGCCCGGTCCCGCCCATCGTGCAGCTGTACTGCTGCTGACGTATCCCCAAGGGACAGTCTGGGCGAGGCCTCTGCTGAACCCAATCGCAAAGTGCTAAATGCATAGTGCAGCTTGAATGCTAATTTACTGTAACCAACGTGCTGAAAGACCTCCTGTCATTGCTTCTGCTCCTTCAGCCTCGTCTTGGTCATCCCAAATCCGTGCTACACCGAAAAAACCACACACACATATGCACACAAACAGACCAAGCTCGCTCTGCAGCCAGCACTGATTTTTATTTTTCTCTAGTCCATAAAAATCTGCATCTCCAATGCTGTCCTGGGTCCAAGGTTTACTGAGGCTGATAAAAATGATGATTTTCAGGGAGGGTGTCTGTGCCTGAGGGGGAGATGACAAGACAAGATTGAAATGTGTGTGGGGTTCTCCCAGTCGGCTGTGATGAGGGATGGCTGTCCGCTCTCTCTGAGGTCTGAGTGGATGAAACATTAAGCCACCTTAGGATAACTGATGGTGGGTTGATGAATGGTTGTAGTTAGCATCATCGCCATTCATCACGGTACGGAGAATGATTGCGATTCATCAAATTCGGTAGTTTGCATTAGGATTAGCTTATGCTTGTTTTTCACGTCAGTCCAACTGTGAGGCTTGTCATCGAGGTGTGACGGCCGTCCTCATCAGGCTATCATACTTTGCCTTGACAGGTAATGACAAGTGGCAGAAATGTATTTAGGTCTTGTGTCTTGCTTTTAGAATTATTTGGCTGACAGCAGCTAAATGTAAGGTACATTATTGCAAACATTTATGATTGTAAGGACGTGAAACCTGAGGTGAAGATTAAGAAAATATGTCCAATCTTCAGTCTTTGATGATCAGCTGAAAAAAATATACTGAGTTGGTGATGCGTATTTGTGATTCAAGCATTTGTCTTTTCACTTCTTCTACTTACCAGAGCAAGATGGAAAACTCTGAAATAGACTGTCAGCCCAAAGCCTACCATTCAGTCCATGATAGAGTGAGGAAATCAGGTATTTTCCTTAGAGCAGAGAGAGGTGAGTGAATACTTTCTCCTGTGTTTCAAAAGGCACAAGGAAAAGCATTTATGACCCACAGTGCTGCATATTACATCTCTTTACCTTGAATCAGATCCAGTAAAATTGTCATTCATCTTAAAATTGAAAACCCATTTTGCCATATTACCCTTACCGACAAATTGAAGAGCTTTAGTGGTGTGGAAATTCAACTCTGTGGTAACTTAAAGAAGTAGCATAAAAAAATACTGTCTGTCTTTGGTTCGTATTTCTCACAAAAGTGAGCAAATATCATCAGCCATTAAGACATTTTTCTTTCTTTGCATACTCACTTCCTATAGCAGTTCAACAACACTTATACACTATATTTGGAGGATGAGCAGACTGATTAAAATGCGGTAATGTTGTTCTCACAAATCTCCGTTTTTCACCAAAACAACAGTAATTTTGGCAGAAATGTACACTTTGGCTCAGCCAATTGTCAAAACAAACTTGGGGGCGTTAGTTCTCGTAGACTTAAGACTCTTTGTGACACTTTTCGCCCCCTCCTAAAATCGGATAATCCTCATTTTATGTCCACGGTTTGCCACTCTTGTGCCGTGCTTTAGCCATTGAATTGGTAATTTCATTCCAGTCCTCCCTTAGGCTCACCCTGCAGTCCTAACCTCCACCTCCTCCCCTTCCCAATCCTTACATGCAGGCCCTGCATTTCGTCAAATTGCCTAAACCCTGAACGATTGTAATTTCTGAAGAGGCTGCCGAGTGGTCCTTTGAAGAAGGAGGGAGGTGGGGAGAGCAAGAAGGGGGGAAAAAAAGAAGAGGCGGCAGTGGGAGCTAGACGCAAGGTGAGGAGAGGGAGGGGTGTGCAGGATGGATGGATGGGGAGGCGGTGTTAAGTGCTCTCGCAGTGGAGTTGAGCCCTCCTTCTTGCTGGTCACAGCCTCGCTCTCGGCGGTCTGATCCCCTTTGAAGCAATTACCCTTTCACCTGGACAAGCTCATCACAGAATCACTTGGGTAACCCTCAACACACCACCGCCACCCCCACCTCCAACACAACAACACAGGGCTCCAAAGATGAATGCAAAGTGCTGAAAGGATGAGGAGAAAGTTAGACAAATACATACTGGATGTAAAAACAGGGAAAATATATCCATCACGTTATAAAGAAAAAGTGAACATTCAAAGAAAAGTAACAACTTTGGATTATTGTGTAGCTTTCACTATCAGCTCCACCTCTGATGATTACATTGCATTCACAAAAGAAATAGCTATAATCATGAAAGGCCACCATACCAGGTAGCTTAAAAGGTTCCCAACGAGGTAACCAGCTGTGAGACAATCATACTAGCTGGAACAAACTGATTGGTCACGCATATTTAACACACAGTAAAATATAAAGACAACAAGTTGGCTCAATTCAAATCATGGTTTGGCTTTGACCAAAGCATCTTTTAACAAACTCACACACACACATGGTTTTCTTTGCAGGTTTTACCATTTAATTTAGTAAAACCGCTAGCTTGTGTTCAAACTGTGAGATTGTCATGACTGGACATTTGTTACCCCACTTTCTTGTTTACTGATATTTCAACAATTACTTGCAGTATCTTTGTACCTAATACAACCAAAGGCCAGGCCTATGAAGCTCAGTTTCAAGTAGTAGTAGAGCATACTTTTTGGTTAAAAGCTTTCCAGTGGTTGAGTGGTTTACCTGCAGCCTCAGGCAGTGGAAGACAGTACATGTCTTTTTACACCACGAATCTATATGGTTTCCAGTCAGTTATGTGGAAATTTTACAAGAGCACTAAAAAACTTTACATGACAAATCTGTCATCATTTGTAACCACTTATAGTCAGTGTTGGGAGTAATGCATTTCAAAAGTAATGCATTATAGTAATGGATTTTTTTTTTTGCTGTAACACAGTAGTGTAAGGCATTACAAATCAAGTTTGAGTAATATTTTACTCAGTACATGTTCATTAGTACTTGCGTTACAACACACTTTTCACCCATAATTCAATTGCTCAAATAAAAAAAAAAAACAAAAAAAAAACAGCAAGACCATGAGACCTTAAGGAATCAAAAATATGGCAGGAAAGTTCTATTTCCTGTTGGTGTTCAGCCAATGGGTGAAGACGGCAGAAGACAGTCCATCCACAAGCCAGAGCAGTAACAGAGGTGAGACAGGTTGGACTTTTGCACAGTGGACCTGCGTTCCAGAATCAAAGGGGTGGTGATGCAGTGCAGCGTCTAGTGTGATGTATAATTTGTGGAAATACCCTGTAATGGTTAAATTACTTAGATCCATATATATTCATATATATTTTCATATATTTCATATATCATATAGGCTTCTAACTCTGTTTCAGATATTTTCATGTCACTGTGTATTATAGAGCAGTTTTGACCTGTTTTGTGTTGTGTCCAGAGTAGAAGGCCAAACAGACATTTCTCACAGGGGTCTTATCTCTAAGTTCCTGGCACTAACCAAAACACTTTCGACACACCATAATTTTCTCATGGGAGACAGAAGACTACATTGTGATTTGTATTTTTGGGTTCAGACCATCTCAGTCTTTTGTCTGAGGGGTATCTCTTTCTTGGAGCTCCAAATAAAGTGATTTCTTTGACACTGAAAGCTTGAGCTGACCCTTCTTTATTGAAGACGAATTAGTAGAGTATTATTTTTCCATAACAACCCTGAGCATAGCAGTGTTGCTAACTTCTCCAGAATTCTTTATCAATTGCGGATTTATCTACTGGCATCCTCGGTGCCGCGCCTGTTTGAACATGTAAAATGTTGAAAAAAATGCAAGTATTCCTGCTGGGATTCAAACACTGTGGACCGTAGTGTTACTTACTGAGCTGTCCGTCCACATGAGGGCACAAATTTGTGCATCCCAAGGCTCTCCTATCTCTTGTACTGTGGGGGTGTTCTACTGTCCATGCTCCATTTATGAAAAGAGTCTGTATGTAACTCAAAAGTAATATAGGAGTCATGTAATGCATTACATTTCATTGCATGCATTACATCTTATTTCCAGTAAGGAATTACTTTTAAATAACACTAGCAAGTAATCTGTAATGGATTACAGTTTGGAGGTAACTTGCACAACACTGCTTATAGTATGTGTCTCCCTTGACAATGAATAGTTTGTATAAAGGGTTTTGCCTTTTTCATGAAAATGAACTGATTTATCAGATTAATGTCGTTGCAGACGTAGAATTAATATGATGCATCTACTTCAGACACATGAATACGTTATTTTTTTCGCCAAGTTTTGTTAAATATGACTCAGATAGAGGACTGAGGTTTGTCTGTTTGGTCCAGATCATGGTCTGAGGAGGTTTCTCGCTTGCAGTTTTGGTTTGTATCAAACTAAGAACTTGACAAGTTGAGACAAACCACTGTATGAAAGTGCACTAAGTAAATCTACTGACGCGCTGTGCTTTAGAGCAGTTTTTTAGGTACTTTTACTTTGAGTACCTCCATTTTATCCTTCATTTTATACTTAATACTTCACTATATTTAAGGGGTAAATATAGGTCTTGTCACTGTACTACATTTATCTGACAGCTTTGGTTACTCTTCAGATGAGGATTTTTGCATCATGTTCATTTAAAACAAAAACAAAAACATGATTTCATCTCAATGAATGCTCAAATTATAAATTACACAAAAAGCCCAGTAAGTAATAATCGTGCATCAAGATTTTCTTGTTTTCTTTTTTGTGTTTTGTCATCTGTTGTCCCTGTTTAAATAACTGGTTAGAAATGCTTCAGGTTAACTCCACCTTCAGCAGCTTCAACAGTAACATGTAACTCTAACACTAATTCAGTATTAACAAACAGTTGTTATATATAAGCCACTGCAGAGCCTCACCCCTGCTGACTGTGTCCACCACGCTGAATAAATCAATTTCTCTCAAAGAAAAATATACATAAATTAGTTCCATGACCCTTAAAACATACTACTAGGATATGGATTCATACTTTAATTATCAGGTGTGTCAAGGATACTTGGTGGATTGGATGTGATTTTCATGTTAAAACAGTTAGTTTTATTATCAGTGTAAAACCAAAACTGAATTCACTCTGATTAAAACTAAGGTCAGCTTTTGCCACTTGAAGCTACTGTGTGTGTTTTAAGTACTTATGAGTTTTTAGTTTCTAGATTATCAAGCGACCTTATGCTACTTAATTTAGTTTACTTAATTTAGTTTAGTTTAATTTAACTTGCTTTAATTTTCTGCCTCTTTATTACATTGCTACTTGCATTTGCACTGTCAGAAACAGGTTAGAAACAACATTTCATTTTAGCCTGTATGTTTTTTGTAAATACTATGTGAAATGACATTAAAGAAATCTTCAAAATCTTGATCTTAAAATCTTGAAATGTCCATCACATGGAAGTATATTGTGATTTAGAAATGCTATTGAAAACATGCTCTGGGTTTCTAGATCAAAGGAACAAAAAAAAAAAAAAACATACAAAAAAGAAAAGAAAAAGAATTGATGGATATCGGAACTGCCATAATTTTTGAGAACACCATAAACACGTCCAGGGTGAAGAATCCTCTACAAATATACTCCAGATCTGGTTCTGGATGATCTTCCAGGAGGACAGATACAGACCAAATTGTCCCTCGCCCCCATGTGAGAAACTAAACCAATACTTTTACTGAAGTACTTCAATGTTGATGCTTATATTTAAGTGCTTTAACGGTGATATGATGCTGGACTTTTATTTTACATGGCCGTACTGATGCTTTCATTTAACTTACCTGTCTGAATTCTTCTCCCGCCACTGGATAGCATTCAATGTAAGGTATTTTTGTTTTTGTGTCCATTTCCTTTACTTATGTGCCCTTTAATAACCTCAACACATGCCTTTCATACAACAGTAAACAGGTTCCCCTGGAAGCCCTCTTCTTTATGCATAAGATCATCTGAACATAGTGTTGAATATTGGCTGAATCAATTAACAGTGGATTGTTCTCGCAAACAGACAAAAGGTTGCATTATTAAAAAAAATATATATATTTCCAACTGTAAAGGTCTGACATTAAGCATGTGTTTCTCTTGTTCTTATTTTTTCACCCAGTGAGGGGTAATGACTTCCCCAGTTTGCCCTGTTCTAACACCTTCGAAATGCAGAAAAGCTTTCCACAGTGAGATCCAGTTTATACACTGTATGCATGTGTGTGTGTGTGTGTGCGTGCGTGCATGTGCATGTTTGTGTGTCTGGATGCGTGCATTAAGTGTGCGTCTGTCTGTCTACAATTTGGGCTCACACATCGTCCTGTCAGGGGTCTGTGCAGCTAATCTTTATGCACTCTGTGACCTCCTCACAGCAAACCCTGCTAAATATATTATTCCCCTGGGCCTTTCATTGCTGCTTGGTGTCAGAAATCAATATGTATGAGGCGCGTAGATGGGAATTTCTAATAGATCTCTGCGGCCCTGCGCTGCTCTTCAATATCTGCCTTGGACTATTAGTGCCGGCTCAGTGGCGGTGAAATAACCGAGATAATCTTTTAAGGTACCTTTCTTAAGGTGGAACGGCAACTCCCGCTCTGCATCCTCCTCCATACACCTGAACACTAAAATGAATTTCTTTTTTTTAGGGATGTTTATCAAAAAATTGTAATCGAGCTTTCTGCAATCTGCACTGCCACTTATGCTGTATGTAAAGGGCTGTTTACAGTTCTAATTATTTAGATATGCATGTTGAGGTGGAGTATTAATACAAACTTAAATTGAATTATGTGTGAAAACAACAAATTATTCTTCAAAACTTCACATACACCCACAGTATGGAGATGATTTTTCACGTGTTGAGAGTAATTGTTTTGTTATTACATGTGTGTGCGGGTGTGTAAGTGCACGTGTCTGGAGGGATGTGCCACAGTGCTAATTGCCCATATTCCTAATGCAGGCATGATTTGCTGCAGCACTTAGCAGAGCAGCAGCAGCAGCTTCAGCAGCAGCAGCACCAGCAACACGGCAACCTGACTCTAGTTTCTGCTCCCCCCACCGCCCCTTCCCCCCCACTCCCACCTACAGGCCCACCACACCTCCCTGCCTCTCTCCCCACTATGCTGAAGAGGAGAAGAAGAGACATCCGGCATCGACAGGCAGTTAGGGGATTGGCGGGCGAGGTGGAGGGGAAAGGCGGGGGTAGGAAAAGAAGGAAGAGGAGGAGGCGAAGTGTGGGTGTGGGTTGGAGGGGGGGGGGGGGGGGGGGGTGGAGGTGGTGGTGGTGGTTGGCTCAGACAGCGTGCGGTCTCGAGGGAGAGAGGGAGGCTGAAATTATTCTATGGTCACAGGCTTTCTCCCCCCCTCTCCATCTCCCGGCGAGGACCTCGGTGTATAATCCTTGGCGCTCGCCTGGCTCGTATATCTGCCGTCCCTGAGACAAAGGTTATATCTCTCTCCTTCAGGACTGTTGGCCGCTGACCGTAGACCACAAACCTAGTTTATTATCACCGTATCATCAGCACCTGTAGTCAAGAATTAATCACAATGACCTGATTTTTACAAATAAGATTCATTGTGTATATGAAAAACAATCTCAAAAAAAAAAAAAAAAAAAGAAAACAAAGTGAGAAGCCCACCTTATTTCAGGTACTGTATCATGTGTTCTTTTTGAAATCTTGGCCCAGAAATACATGTAATTCCATTCATTCACAAATGGTTCTCACCCCCCCCCCCCACTTCCCGCCTGTGTATGAAGCATCACAAACCACTGCCCTGACTGTGAGCACCCATAAGATGAGAGTAATTACTAGTCTCTTATTCCCTCTCTACCAGTAGAGTCTCTTCTTGGCTCTGCTATTACCTCATATTGGTGAAGGCACTTGATACTGGTGACAAGGACAGGATTATTAAGATATTTAGATGTAATGTGACTCTGACTGTCGATTGTTTTTATATGGAGGGGACTCATTAAACTAGGTTGGTTAGTAAGGAGTTGAAACACAACCTGGCTGCCAAAAAAAAAAAAAAAAAAAAAAAAAAGAAGAAAGATCCCGCTGCATATTTCTCTGAATCCCAAGATATGTGTAATCTCAACGTAATTTATCACCGGAGGAGCCACTGTTTTATTTTTTTTTTTCACCTTTCCTCAGTGGGCTGGAGGTGGTTTGGGTAGATGGTAGATATACATCGCCTGGTCAAACAGAAGCCATATACATGCTGTAATTTTTTTGTTGGACCTTCTTTGGGTTTGGTTATAGGATGCATTTGCTGTGGCAATGTTTGTACCATGCAATAATTGTGCAACATTACAATAAATGTCACATCATTTTTTTCCATCCATAGTTGCATTCAATTTTCACCCAGATCTTATATTGATAAAGGGAGAGTTGGACCTCTGTGCAAAGCAGGGGTGTCAAAGTCATTTTAGTTCAGGGGCCACATTAAGTCAAATTTGATCTGAAGTGGGCCGAACCAGTAAAATAATAACATAGTAATATATAAATAATGTCAACAAACTGTCTGAAAAACTGTGCGAAAAAAGTAAAATTATGCAAAGAAAATTTTTACATCTACCAGCTATCCTTTAAAACAATGTAACTAACATGAACAAACTGAAATTTCTTAAGAAAACTAAGTGCAATTTTAATAATATTATGTCTCAGTTGATCATTTACACATGTAAATTACAATTTACAGATCACAGTGGATCTACAAATACACAAAACAATTAATAACAGGTAGAATATCGGAAAACTTACACTTCAGACATATCAAAATGTTCATATTTGTTCAGGTTATTCACGTTTTTTGTGAAATGTTAGTTTGTTTTAGTGTAAATACAGTAAAATGACATGAAAATGTTTACATTTACAAAGAGACACATTTGGAGTTGTGAGTATTTAATGGTTATTATGGTAGTATTTTACTGATCCAACCCACTTGAGATTAAATTAGTCTGTATGTGGAACCTGAATTAACCCTTTCATGCATGAATTATGAGAACCTTAGTCAATAATTTTTTCTTGAGTGATTTTATTCCTCTTTAAGCATGTGAAAAAAAATGCAATTGAAATTTTTTTTAATGAACCTACTTTTCATGGAGTTACAAAAATGTCCACTCAGATCGACACCATACGTTTAATTTTTGAGGCAAAGAAACATGTATTTAAACCCATCATCAGAAAGTGATATACTGTGTGAAAAATATGAAATAAAACATTTTTAATGCTGCTAATCTGATGTTTTCTCACATTTTATCACACTCTAATACTAGTTATTACTCACTTCATGGAGATAATATGCAAAAAAACAACTTTTTGTTTAAGGAAACTGGTAATTACTGTCTAATAACAATTAGTAATTGATTTCCATTCGACATGTTTGTGCAGATCAGGTTTATCTAGAACAGTAAAGTTACAGTAACGGTATAAATGTCAGTGTATTATTATGAGAAGGTGCATAAGTGTCCATTGTGTTGGCTGATATGGAACTAAAACAACAAAACCCACGAATATACAAGAGAACAGCTGGAGAAGAACTGTCCACTGGAGTGACTACTATGCATGAAAGGGTTAAAATGATTAATATCTTCAGTGTAATTTTTGCATTTCACAAATGCATCCCAGGGGCCAGATTGGACCCTTTGGCAGGCCAGATTTGGCCCCCGGGCTGCATGTTTGAGACCTCTGATGTAAAGTCATGTCCGTCACGTCCCAGAAATTCAGACCACATGACCATTTTCCACTGAAACACAGTCCAATCTTTATGTTCTCTATCAAACTGATTGCTGTTTAAGAAATGACAAGTTACTGCATCAGTTAGGGTTAAAGAATTTGTTTCTAGCTGAAACATTAACCCTATAACACCAAACGTATCATATTTGATACTTGAGGTTTGAAGCTCACCAGAGGCCTTTCCAGTGACTATCCAAGACTGTCATTAACCGTTTCATGCACAGTGGTCACTAAAGGGGACAGCTCTTCTACAGCTGTTCTCTTGTATATTCATGGATTTTGTTGTTCTTTTCGTTGTTTTTTTTTTTTTTTTGTTTTTTTTTTACACATATCTTTATTAAAGTTTTAAGACACTACATATCTTTTCTGACATAAATAGGTAACATTATGTAGATCTCTCCTGAGCATAAATCCCCCGAATCACAAGCCCTCTCCATAGTTTTCACACAATATATCAGTAAATACATATTTCTGTGCATCAAAAATAAACGTGTGGTGTCCAGCTGAGTGGACATTTTTGCAACTTCATGAAAAATGGGTTCATAAGAATTTTTTTCTCATTATTATTTTTTGTATGTATTTTAAAAAAAAATTTAAATAAGTTTTATTTATTTATTTATTTTTATTTTTCAGAAGAAAATTTTCAATCACATTGTTTTTTTCACGCCTAAAGAAGAATACAAACACTCAGGAAAAACTTTTGATTAAGGTTCTCATAATTCGTGCATGAAAGGGTTAATGAGGACGGAGGCAGAATTTTACCACTTTTGAAAAGGAATTACCAATTTGTTAGACATGTTTGTGTTATATTATGTTTTTGTTTGTTCAAAAATAATAGTATTTGGGCATTGAGACCTGATGTATCAAATATGATACAAAATTGAAACTCATACATAGAGACTGAAATTTGAAAAAAAAAAAAAAAAAAAAAAATGGGTTGTTCAGAAGGACCAATAAAGGCTCCAATTTCAAAGAACTGGAATTTTCTGTCAGTGATTTAATGGTTCAGGCTTTACAGGATTAAGTGGCATTCACACCGTTTTGAGACATGGGCTTTAGGCTTTATTTTTGTTTAGAGTTGTAAAAATACTATATGATGGTTTGGTTGAAATATTAATATATACACATAAAGTTCTGTTTTAAATCACGCCTTTCGTTCACCATTACTGTATTATAATCAGGACTTGGCAATTAATGTTCTTTGGTTATTGTTAGGAAAAGATTATGGCTTTGTTCTCATTTTTCTGAATTTCCCGTAACTCCTTTTTTTGGGGGGGGACTTTTCTGCATTTAAATAAGCCCTAATTTCTTTCAGTCAAAGTGGAATCATGGTTGAAAAGCATCATGAGTTGCTAAAACACTAAACCATTAAGAGATCTCCACATACTGATATGAAACTTGTCTTTAGTTCAGAAGTATTGACATTATTGTATCTGTGGTCTGCAGAAATGTATAACATTTAGTCTGGCTAATGGGTTGTGAAACCTTAATTCCCTGCTGAAGGAGGTGTGAACCCACAGCTTAGTTTAAGCATTAAAGAGAGAGAGAGAGAGAGAGAGAAATTAGATAAAAGAATGTGAGACAAAACAGATGGAAGGAAGGGTGAAAGCAGATTGAAACATAAATAGCAGGAATGAAAGGAGGAAAAAAAAAAACACGATGAGTGATACTGAGGAAAAAGAAAGAACAAGGAAAAAGTTAGGAACAAAGGAAAAATAAACATAAATCTCCTCCTGCTTAGATTGGGGAGCCCCTGATGGGCCGTGTCTGGGTTTGAGGATTGAGATACACTACATGACCATGATGCCTGCCTTCTTCACACACACAAACTCAAACACACTAAGCCTCCTCCCTCATGCTGCTCATCTCGATAATTACCTCCCCCAGGTATCGGTACACAGGGATACACCACAAACGTGCTGCCACCGGGGGCACTGCGCCAGGGAGAGCAGACGGCAGCCATTCAGGGGGCAGCGAGGAGAAAATGAGGTGGAGGAGTGATGATACGTTTGCTAGGAGGAGGGAGGAGGGTTTGTGGTGTAGGAAACATCAGGGGGAACTGGCTTCTGAAAGACAGGCGTCATGGCAGGCGTACGGTCTCCTAATTACGCAAGGTCTCCCACTGCCATTAGGAGCTGTCAGTAACATGAGGGGACGCAACCAGCCGCTAAAGAACAGGAGTCCGCCACAATCCATCACAGGCTTTGTGTGTGTGTGTGTGTGCGATTAAGTGTACTGCAAGCAAGCTGTGAAAGCCTTTGCATGTGGCTCCGGCTTTGACCTAAAACAACTTTTAGAACTGTTTACCAATCATTGCGAGAATAAAACATTTGTGCGATGCATCTTTCTGACTTAGGTTAACCCTTTAACCCCTGAGACATTATTTCAGTGAAATGGGCAACTTGTAATTTATGGCTGTAGAATTGTCATAAAAGCTGCTGTGAGTATGTGCTTGTGTTCCTTTTCTTCAGTGGTTTTGTTTTACTGTGTTTTAAGGTCAAAACAAAAAAAAAAAAAAATGTCAAAACAAGGTGGAATAACAGAAAAAGACCAGAGCGGAATTTAAGTTTGACAGGTTTTGGTTTTTTTTTTTAAATAAGGCACATCAATAATGCTGCGTTTCCACTACGTGGAACCGGCTCGACTCGGCTCGGCTCGGCTCGACTCGACTCGGGTACTAGGTCCTATTCCTGGAGACCGTTTCCATTACAGGATACGACCCGCTTTACAGTACCTGGACGTCATAGTGATGTGGTGCGCTATTTCTGTGTCGTCTACTCAGAGAATTGCTGATAAACTCGCTTGTTGCGTGTTGTCTCGTCTGGATTTTTACCTCGGCCACCAAAGACTGAATCTCCTCGACCGACCATGGTGTAGTTTTGGGCTGTTATAATGTGGATTAATGTAGTAGTAGTTTATTTCGAGCACATAGAATCATCAGATAACAAAGAATCATACAACATGGTCAAAACAAATAAATAAATACAATTTTTTGCGCTCGAAAAGGAGTGGGAAGAAGTATAACTTATTGACTCCCACCCCCTTTTTACAAACTAATAACACTGGTCAACAACAAATTTATTGTTTAAGTTTTTTGAGCTGATTTAGGATAATTTTGGTGTGCTGAATCCAAAAATCACATTTATTTTGCTCAATCAGGTCAACTTTCTGAACTATGCTACATATTGGCTTTTTAACATTTTTGCTTACATTTGTGGGCATTTTCACATCATATGATACAAAATTCTTTCATATTTCTAGCAATAAACGAGTTCTGAAGATTTTACTTTTGCCAATTTATGATTAATGTTTTTTTTAATATTACAGGTGAATGAAATGGCTTCGACTACAAGATCTTGCAAAAATAAGTCTGATGTATTCTGCTACATCTGCGGTGAATACACCATTGTACCTAACAGGAATCCTGTTCGAAAATGATTTATTTTCTCTTAAAACCTATTTTGGGTGAGAACTATATAAAAAAATCAACTGATAAAGTCACAAAAATGTAATCAATTTTGTGAGAAGATCAAATTTTTCCAAATCAAATTAGCAAAAAAAACCTGACCTGATTGAGAAAAACAGATGTCATTTTTGGATTTAGTGGTGCAAAATGGTCCTAATTCAGTTGAAAAAACCTACACAACTTGCAAAAAACATTTTTTTGTAACCCAGTGTAATCAAACTAGATCCGCTTCCTTTGCTTTGTTAACACACATTTTCCTCTGTATATTTTGTATATTATGTACCGCTGTATTTCCTGTAAACTGCTGCATCTGTTTTTTGTAAAACGGTGAGTCACAGAGAAAACTGCCGGACCAATCAGTGGTCTGCAGTGTTATACGTCACAGTTTAGTATCGCTTAGAACCTCGACGGAGGTGATACCAAAAAACTAGTACCGGGTACCAGATTCCAGGTCCTTTTTCGTAATGGAAACACAAAAAGGCCGAGTTGAGTCGAGTCGAGCCAATACCACACAGTGGAAACGCAGCATTAGAGATTTAGGATGTTTGACATGAACTGTGAACTGGAACACACTGAACAAGTATTTGAATTTTGGCTCAGTAGTGTTTGTTTTAGGGTTCTTTTTTTCTAAATCAGTCCAGCTGCTTTTTGGCACCTGGTTGAACTCCAAAAAGTAGTTATAGCTATGTCCATGTGGGCCCCAGAAGGATTACAATTTTGCATATAAGGGTCCCATGTGGGTTTGTCCGCAGTTTCTATGGTGGCCCCACATGTGTTTGCTCATATCAGAATCAAAATCAGAATCTCTTTATTGTCACTGTACCAAGTACAACGAAATTGAGGTAAAGCTCTCAGGTTCAGTGCAAGAATTTACAGACAAACAAATATCAGTAAAACAACAACAAATATCAGTAAAAGGCAGTTATTTACATTAAAAAAATAAAAAGTATTGCAAACTAAGATATTTGTAAAACATAGAATTTAAGTAGTGCAAATAACATGAGAAATATTGCAAATGACATGAAAGATAAATATCGGGGGATATACAGTGTGAAGAATAAATAATGTGAGATATTCAGATTTCTGATTCTGATATGGGCAAACACATGTGGGGCCACCACGGAAACTGCGAACAAACCCAAATGGGACCCTTATATGCAGCCCAAATGTAACCCTTCTGGGGCCCACATGGACATGCTGGCTGAAACTCGGTAAAAACAGTTAAAAAAAAAAAAAAAAAAAAGGAAAATCACCACAAATGCTCTTGTGTGCTTACATGAAGTTTATGTAGAAGTCTGTGTTGAACTGGTAAACAATTGTTAGCACAAGCTAACGCTAATATTAATGCCACTGACAGTATCAACACAACATGGCTTGGCTTTTGAGCATTTGAACTTTATGAGAGCAGGGAGCATCAGGTACCATCAGATAGCATTACTAGTACTACTTTGGGGAAAGCGATACTAACTGTGCTGTAAAATCATTCTGATCACAGATTTGTCAATCCAGATTCATTGCTACGTCTTCAGGTCTTGATGTGGGACAATGAGCCAAGCTAGCAGGAAATCTCCAAAAAGAGCCACAGATCTGAAGTGTAAACAACTGTTATTTCACCTGAAAAAAAAAATACAAAACAAAAAAAACACAGAAATCGTAACTTAAAGGGGTCATATTTTGCTAAACCCACTTTTATTAGTCTTTGGTAAGGTTTTTTTTTTGTGTATTTGGACCCTAATAGTTCAAAAAGTTCGAATTTGAACGCTGCAGGTGCTGCAAAGCTATTTTTGTATTCATTCTGGCAAAAATCGAGTGGATTTCTACAACCCGTTTCAAGTCCTTCTTAATTTGTTATGTTTTATAATTAGTTACGTCACGACATTTGCACATATAAGGTCAAGACTTCTGATGTACATTTCTCCGAGTACGCCGTAACTGTTTGTCAGCAGCAGCGGTTGTAGTTCATACTGAAAATATGTCCAAACTTCCAGCTGATTACCTAAAATGTTCAGTTGTTGGTTGTATTAAAGAACTCAAGTGGCTGAATGGGACAGAAAGCACAGTTAACAACCTGGAGGGGGCGGGGTCATGTGCATTTAAAGGGCCAGCGCTCAAAACAACCTTTCTGGTGTCGTTACTCAGAAATAGGGTTGAAGATGGACCTGTGGAGTTGAATTAATGAAGAGTTCAGACCCAACCATAGCATTTACAGTTTATGCAGACCACAGGGAAATGTTTTAAAATGCTTAATTCCATGCACGAATTATAAAAACCTTGGTCAAGATTTTTTTCATGAGTGTTTTTATTCCTCTTCAGGCATAAAAAAAACAATGCAATTGATTTTTTTTTTTTTTTTTTTTTTTAATGAACCCGTTTTTCATGGAGTTACAAACACGTCCACTCAACTGGACACCATGCATTTAATTTTTGGGGCAAAGAAACATGTATGTAAAACCCATCATCAGAACGTCATATACTGTGTGAAAACTGTTCATTCATTCATTATTTTTGTTTATTTCGAGCATTTACAGAATACATGCAAATTCAAAATTCCAAAATCATTCAGCTACACTCGAAAAGGAGTTGGAAGAAGAAAAACTATGAAACAAAAACATTTTTCATGAAAATAATCTGGTGTTTTCTCACATTTTAACATACTCTAATACTAGTTATTACTAACTTCATGGAGATAATATGAAAAAACAAACAAACAAACAAACAAACAAACAAAAAAAAACAAAAAAATCTTTTTGATTATGAAAAACTGTTAATTATAGTCTAATAACAATTAGCAGCTGATTTAAAGCATGTTACTACAGATCAGGTTTATCAAGAACAGCAAAATTACAGTAATAGTATGAATGTCAGTGTATGGAATGAAGCGTAAGTGTCCACTGTGTTGTCTGATATGGAACTAAAACAACATAACCTATGAATATACAAGAGAACAGCTGTAGAATAGTTGCCCACTGTAGTGACCACTATGTATGAAAGGGTTAAAAAAGCAAAATATCCTCCTTTAACAGTTTTATACTTAATATTCCTCATCTGTTACCTCAGTCATAGTTGAAGACAACCTCACAATAGTTTATTTAGAGTCCAGTTGAATCCACCTATACCAAACCTATATTGACACATGCTAACAACAGCTTCAGTGGTCTACAGCTAGGACGACAGCCACAATGCACTTGTTGTAAGTTGGATTTTTCAGAAAAAAATCTGTGTAATATCTCTCAAGTTCTTCATTCTTTTTCTCTGTCACTGTAACAACAACATTAGATAGTGTAGAAATACAGGCAGCTAATGTGAATAGACATCCAGCTCCTAGCACAAGGAATCTAGCACAAAAGATGGACAGACACATATAGATACAATTTATTGACATTATGTAGTTTGGCATAACAAAATATGTATATATATATATATATATATATATATATATATATATATATATATATATATATATATATATATATATATATATATATATATATACAGGGTGGGAAAGCAAAATTTACAATGAACATTTAGTTGTTTTTTCTCAGCAGGCACTGTGTCAATTGTTTTGAAACCAAACATATATTGATGTCATAATCATACCTAACACTATTATCCATACCTTTTCAGAAACTTTTGCCCATATGAGTAATCAGGAAAGCAAACGTCAAAGAGTGTGTGATTTGCTGAATGCACTCGTCACACCAAAGGAGATTTCAAAAATAGTTGGAGTGTCCATAAAGACTGTTTATAATGTAAAGAAGAGCATGACTATGAGCAAAACTATTACGAGAAAGTCTGGAAGATACTATTAAAGAAGAATGGGAGAAGTTGTCACCCGAATATTTGAGGAACACTTGCGCAAGTTTCAGGAAGCGTGTGAAGGCAGTTATTGAGAAAGAAGGAGGACACATAGAATAAAAACATTTTCTATTATGTCAATTTTCTTGTGGCAAATAAATTATCATGACTTTCAGTAAACTAATTGGTCATACACTGTCTTTCAATCCCTGCCTCAAAATATTGTAAATTTTGCTTCCCCACCCTGTAGATATATATATATATATATATATATATATATATATATATATATATATATATATATATATATATATATACACACACACACATATATATATATATACATACATATATATATATATATGTATATATATATATATATATATATATATATATATACATACACACACACATATATATATATATATATATATATATATATATATATATATATATATATATATATATATATATATATATATATTCACAAAACACTTTGCTTTGACATCCATACTCAAAAAGCATTCATTATAGTGACTGCATTTCAGTCTCCTGTTTGTTTATCATCACTCATTTGTATCTCTTTTGGTAATCATCTTGTCAGTTATGCTTATTTGTGTAAGATCATTTTATAAATCTCTTGAGGTTTTTGTCTCACCTGCACAATTTATTGTATTTGGATCTTTGTTTATCTTTGATATTAGGCAGACAAATTAGTAATAAAAAAGAGAAGAATAAATAAATACTACAAATGTCACATGAGCGAATGTAAAAACATGAAAAATACATAGAGGACTTCTGAAAGCCCAGCAGCAATTACTTTCAAATATATAAGAAATTACAACTGATAGTCAGGAATTAACATCCACAACATTTAATCATATACAAACACAATTATGTCCGTTGCCAGAAAACCAACTCATTAGTTTGCTCATTCACTAAACATGCTTGAATCACAAAGTTAATAGCAGTCATTGACTTAAGCCTTTCAAGCATAAACATGTTCAATAATCACTAAATCTATTAACATGTCCGACAAATACGTCATATTAGCCCGAGACCCATTTTGTGTGTCACCTGAGGCTGTTTCCACATGGGGAAAACAAGCACGGATATACTTATCGCAACAATAAAGAAATGAGCAGATTACACATTTAAAGGCACTAATAAAATGAGTAGAAATATAAAGTTTTTATCATGCATTAATACTAGGCTGTTGGGGGTTCGCACCACTTCTCTCAGTTGGGTTGGTTTTGATTGGGTCAGTATCTTCGGTTTAAGATTTTTCTTCAGATTTCTCTTCTGAATAGATAATTAGTAGGGTTCAGCCAGAGTTGGACAAAATCCAGCTTCACTACTCTTCATATTTACATAAGTAGGAAATATACAGGGTGTCTATAAAATCTCTTTACAATTTAACAAAATTCTTACAAAAGCAAATGAATAGACAAATCTGTGGAAATTATTACAAAATGAAAAGTAGAAAAATATATTTTTTTGCCTCATTTAATACACCTCTACAGCGTGGGGAAGCAAAATTTACAATATTTTGAGGCAGGGATTGAAAGACAGTGTATGACCACTTAGTTTATTGAAAGTCATGATAATTTATTTGCCACAAGAAAATTGACATAATAGAAAATGTTTTTATTCTATGTGTCCTCCTTCTTTCTCAATAACTGCCTTCACACGCTTCCTGAAACTTGCGCAAGTGTTCCTCAGATATTCGGGTGACAACTTCTCCCATTCTTCTTTAATAGTATCTTCCAGACTTTCTCGTAATAGTTTTGCTCATAGTCATGCTCTTCTTTACATTATAAACAGTCTTTATGGACACTCCAACTATTTTTGAAATCTCCTTTGGTGTGACGAGTGCATTCAGCAAATCACACACTCTTTGACGTTTGCTTTCCTGATTACTCATATGGGCAAAAGTTTCTGAAAAGGTATGGATAATAGTGTTAGGTATGATTATGACATCAATATATGTTTGGTTTCAAAACAATTGACGTAGTGCCTGCTGAGAAAAAACAACTAAATGTTCATTGTAAATTTTGCTTCCTCACCCTGTATATTGGCACCATTAGTTGCATGAAACACATCAAGACGGTACTGGATTTCTTGCCACGTTGGCTGTAACCTTGCCTCATCAATGGTGTCAACTGCAGGGTTTCCATTATAGTTTTCCTGCAAAATAAGAGCAATATTTCTACAATTTTGACAAAGCACTTGTAGGTGTTTCCTATCTTGCAACATGTCCAAATTCTCGTAAAATACTGTATAGTTTATGTAAGATGCTTGTGAGATGTAAGCACTGAAGCCCTGGCCGTACGAAAACAGTTTCAGTCATATCCGCAAAAGTTTTGTATTGAATAGGCCTTTCATCCACATGACACTGGCATTTTCAGTCACTGAAACCGCAACTTTTGGAAACTGGGTCCCAGAGTGGATAACTCTGAAAACGCCAGTTTCATGTCTTTGTACGACCAAACCACAACTTTTTTAACACAATGATGTCATAGCCCCGCTTCTCAAACCTTTCACCCCGGAAGTAAGACACCCCTTCACAACAACAACAATGGCGGACTATAGAGTAATGCTCGTGCTACAACAGTTATTGAGTTTATTGGAAATTTGAAATTGATTCCAAATCTTCGGCTAGTCTTTCATCACAATGAGCAACAAACAACCATAGCTAACAATATTCACTGCATGCTACATGCTACATACTACATGCTCTTGGATCTACCGCAGAGAGGGGCAACCAGGAGGAAATATTGGATCAGACCCGGTTGAATCAAGTAAGCTTTATGCGTATGCTCCACGTCTTCTTCTTCGAGAGCATTACAACGCCACATACAAGCCTGGCATTTGTACTACATTGTTTCCTGGTGTTTTAAGCGGTTTCATGTGGATGCAGATATTTCATGAAATGACTCACTTTGTAGAAAATGACAAAGAAAAAGATCTGATAGGAAAAGATGCAGTTTCGTGTGGACATGGTCTAAGATTCATGCAAAACCTCCACGGTGTTGGCTCTGTAGTGTCAGTTGCATCTACTCCTATTGTAGTGACTGTCTCAAACAAGAGAGGAAGGGAACATGTAATCATCCTGAGGCAAAGTCTGTATTTATGGCAGTGGCCACGCAGAATGGATTTCAGGGAGAGAATTGTACATCAGGAATTCACCAACGAGTTGTGGATCCAGAATTTCTGAATCACCCGGGCAACGTTTAATGAACTGTGTGATTTTATTGAACCTCTTGTGGCACTAGACTTGCCATGCCTTCAGGAAGCAGTTCCTACACAAAAGCAGCTGTCTATTGCCCCAAACAAACTAGAACCACCTGTTCTGAGTGCAGGGTCATAGGGGAGATGTTTGGCCTGAACAAAACCACTGTACACAGATGTGTGAAAATGCACGAAACGTGTTTCCATGACACTTTTGTGCTATACGTCTATATTGAAATGTCTCAAAAACCACCTTGTGAGACCATAAAAACTTTGCTGCAATCTCTGACAGGTTTCCGACATTTCAGTGTTTCCATTAGCAGTTTTTTATTGCGCAATTTACATTTCGCACATTTCTGAGGTTAATGGAAACCCGACTAATGGCATCAGTAATCTTTTGCTTCAGATTGTTGATGTCCCGTATCTTTGTTTGATACACGATATCTTTAACATAACCTCATAGAAAGAAATCCAGGGGAGTGATATCTGGTGAATGAGGTGTCCAGGGAAGTGGGTCATCTCTTCCAACCCACCCATCTGGAAATATTTGATTTAGGAACCCACCAACATGCAGTCCCCAATGTGGTGCTACACCATCTACCTGAAAAATGATGGTTCATTGAAGATCATATTCAGTCAAAAGGTCAAGGGAAACATTTGTAGTAACTGATCTCTTGTTGACGAAAAATGGACCAATGATTCAATTGCACATGATCCCACAAAGTGATGAAAAAGTTTCATAACCACTGAGTACGTAGAACAAATCTGATTAACATATCTCATCAATTGCTTTTGTGATAATTCTTTTTAATTGTAAAAGGACTTTGTGGACACTCTGTAGACGGCCTGATCACAATCAAGATGTGCAAGTATATTTGCATCAGTTATGAATCAGTATTGCAAAAGATACTCCCAAAACCATTCCCAAAATGTGTCTTTGGCCATCTTATTACTAGATCTTGCAATCCTCCAAATTTGAAGAAAATCGGATAAAAACTGATAAAATGGCGACCCAATGAGCATGAAAACATGTGCACAATTTTATTGTTATAAGAGAGCAAAATTATTGTACATAATGTTTTGTAACGCAGTAGATAATTACTCCTCAACTCCTGTGTCTTTTTTTATTACAAAATACACACATCACATTGTTTTTCATTTATTGATCATTTTTGTCGAACTGCTGTTTGATTACCAATTCTTATTTTCAGTATTAAGACAATCAACCATTTTGTTCTGAAAACCCTTCTTTTACAGCCCTTTAATTGTAAGAATAGAATGGGAACCTGTTATTTAAGTATTATTATGACTAAATATGCACAACTAGACAGATTTTGATGTGCTCCCTGGCTGCAGAAAATTTGGTAACAATGTGACAAACGGATGTTTACGTCGAACCGCATGTTTTCAATGCCGCGTTGTTCACCAAAATTCATGAAGTGTCCGTACACCAATATACTTCCATCAATAATATCACATATATGCCTTATAGAAATATTGTTATAACTTGTTCACAAATGTTTATTTCCTCCTGTACCAGGAAGACTTAGTTACAGATCTAACAGAGATGCGACCATGTGGTAAACCAGATTTCCATTCCAATCTTGTTGAGTCCGTACACCAAGTAGTGTCCATACACCATATCAAAATATGTGGGTCTAATGTTATTGTTTCTGTCAATATATGGAATTTTTCAGCACGCATGCTTTGGACACGACATCTATGCAATAAACAATGCATGATTATCCTGGGTGCTGAAACATTTGTATATCTTTGTAGGCATTAAATATGGAGGCTATTAGGCTGGAGTGTCTGTACACCCAATGATTTCCGATTTGACAGGGGTACAAGCCTGCGAAATTTTTAGTAGACACCATAATACAAAAATATTTTGGACTTTAAAAGAGAAATATCAGACAAATAAAATGGCCTGTCTAATTTTTTGATAGAGCATTATTATTTTTTATCTATATGTATACCCTTTCTGGTACCCTTGATTGTGATCAGGCCGAGGATAAGTGAGACGTCTATAGACTTTGATCTTGAGGCCGTGATAGTAGTGAAACTGTTTTGTCAGAAATGGAAACAGTAGACAACCAGGGTGTGATTTGTCAAAAAACACAGAGGGAGGGATCGTTTCTTGTTTTTTTTTTTTTTTTTTTTTTTTTTTTGGCGGTGGGGGTGTGGTCCACAACTAACGCAACTAACGGTGGCATGAAACAAAACTGAAACTTTACACACTTTCATCGTCCAGTTCCTGGGTTCTATTCCTCTATTATACAACAGATCTTACATGAAATTTTCACAACTTCTAACCTGTATCCACTGAACCACCTCCACTGCACAATGGGCCCCCCACAAATGCTTGGCCCCATGAATTTGTTTACTCCACCTTTACTTTATCCGCAAATTCTTAGACTGCCGACAGGTGAACATTAGTGCCAGTAATGTAGGATATAGGTGTAAGAAAACTGTCACAACCTGCCTGTTATTTCAGTTGTTTGGTTGTCCCCCCCGAGGATGAAATTCATTGAGCAGAAGTAGGGATGTAAAAACCAGATGTGGGGTTGACCCCCCCCCCCCCCCTCCAACAAATCGCACCCTGCTGATGACAGAACAGCAAAATATTGGTCAGATTGAGTCAATAATACAAAATATATCACTGTTCTCTCAAACAAGCCCAGGGTTTAAATGCTGCCCTCCCGTTTGATATTAAGGTCAGTGTTCATGTTATGTCTGTCTGCATATGGTCCCCATGTGCCTGCCTGTAGTTAACTGGATGAGGGCTGCAGGGCTTTGTCCCCTCTGATGTTCTGTCACAGCTGGGATGGGGTGAAGTTTACCAACCTGGCAATGTGCCGGGTTGATTTTCTAAGTCTGCTCCTACTGTACACCTGCGCCTGTGCACCTGCTCACAGAATACACAAACAAAACCTGCAAGGAGCTGGCACACATGGCAGAAACAAACCCTCGTGTTGTATATCCAAATAGGAAAAATCTACACAGACAGATAAAGAGTTATGAAACAAACTGCGATCATATACCATCATATATTCTTACAAAATGTTAAATTTCATGATGGTTCTAGGACTCCAACCTAGAACCATCGTGAGTCCTAGAACCATCATGATTTTTTTTTTTTTTTCTTGAGTCCCAGAACCATCATGAAATTTTACATTTTGTAAGCATATGTGATGGTCTTTCAGAAAATAAGTTCTTTTGGTTGGTACTCCTTGTCATACCTGTGGTATTTGAAAGTGAAAATGAATGAAAAATGTTATTTTGCGATTTTATTATGACAAAAACAACAACAAAAAAGTATCATACCCATTAATATATGCTGATCTGATTACTCTGTATACTTATGTAAAAGGATGTGTAATTATTTGCAATATATCATATTTGGTTTGTGTTTAATTGGTCAATAAATATAGGGGTTTGTAAAAGTTTCAAGTTTATTTTCCAGATTTCACAAGGTCATACCACAGTCCCAATAAAGACAATGTTATTGATAATATACATATGCAATCTATATGTGGTAGTCATTCTTTGCTGAAAATTTCATGCATTTAGCTAGAAAACTTACTGAGATATTGCACTCTAAAATTTGCTACATTTTAAGATGATCGCGAAATGCACCAAAAACGGCAAGAGGGGTACCCTGTTCATGAATTTTTTTCTTCAAATGTATTTGATATATCAATCTGAAATTTTGGCTGAGGTGTTTTTTAGTGTTGAACTTTATATGGTAAAAATTTCAAGCAAATCTAAGATGGTCGAGCAGGAGGCACTTGTTGAATTGAGGTGGAATGACTAACATACACACACACTCATTCATCCATATACACATATATACGTTTATACATATACACACATACAAATACACATATAATCTTTTACCAATGCCTTTCTTAGTTGTGCTAGCTAATAAATAAACAAATAATAACTAACTCAAGGAAGGAAATATATACACAAACAACAGTGAACATATGGTGACAATTAATAACCCTCTTCCCTATATCTTGTGAAAAACATGTTCTTATAAGTGTTTTTGAATTGTCTTATGTTTGAACATTCCTTGTGCTCCGTAGATGCACGGTGGATGGACACACTTGTTATTGATATCTTTGCTGAAAAAGTCACTTTTTCTACAGTTTTCTCTGTTTTTTTTTATATAATAACCCTCAACTTTAAACTGAGCTTTAATGAACATTTTCATGATCAGTGACTCAAATACAGGAAAATACATGATTTTCAGTAAAATAAAAAGCAAAATACAGATGATAATATTACAATAAATGGTGTAAATCACTCAAGATAAATTAAACAGAGATAAAAATTCATTTGGGAACTGGCACAAATGTAGTACTGGGTCTTTATGGGTTAATCTAACATCTAATCTAAAAATCCATCACTTTTGTAAATAAAAGGACCTGTGTCGTTTGAGGAAATATGGTACTTTCACTTAACTGGAACATTTATTCAAACAAAGGATCTGAATACCTCTTTAACCACTACTGTTAAATATGTTCTTTTGCATAATAATTTTTCTAAAACAATATTGGCAACTGCATAGATGACAATCTCTCAACACCAGATATAACAAATACAAGATATTTACTACATTTTAAGAAAATGCAGGAATTATCAACTAAAATAAACACTGGGGAGAAAAAAATACATCATTATCAGACATAAAAGTGCGAGGGGAAAGTGACCACCACTGACTGAAAACAAACAACACTGCAGGGGGAAAAGGATGGAATTTAATGACAGAACAAGAAAGAGTACATAGGGATGGGAGTATGTGTGTGTGTTTAAACGTATAATAGTGGCCGAATATGCCCATTGATCAGTGTATTCAGGCTGCCTTTTACCCTTTAATTCCTCTTTCGAGATAAAAAAACACGAAAACGGTATTTACATATAGATGCCAACCCGGAAACCAACAGTGGATCTCTTATTCGTTTATGGCAGTAGGTATCAGAAACACACACCCTACGTCACATTGTGTTGTGTGCCAGCCAATTGCAGCTGCTGTGGTGATTGGCCATTGCACAGCAGCACATAAGCAGACACACACTCATAAGCAGACACACACCTCTCTGTGCCTGTCCCTTGCGCCTTCCCCTTTAAAGAGGCACACGGGTGGCTGCGCTCCACTTGACATGTGGGCCTGTATTCTCACCTTAGAGACGGAGGATGGGCATGGTTACGCGCTTTGATGGCTTAATTATTGCTGTGGAAACAGGAGGGGTTAGAGACAGAGAGAGAGGGAGCAGCAGATAGGGTTATGTGCGAGTGTTAGCAGCACTGATAAGCGTGTGAGGATCATTAGCGTGAGACTAAAATGACTCGGAGGTGCCATAAATGTATGTTCTCAGGGTGAAGGGAATTCTGGGGCCGTATTTGGGTTCATAGAGTATTTTACATGGTGTGTGATGAGGACATTTTATTCACTTCTAATGAGCCACCGATACCTTGAAGACAATGCATGCAAGGTTTTATTCTTAATGTTCTGATAATACAAAAAGTAAAACTACTCAATATATACAGGGTGACACAAAAAAATGGGAACTTTTTAACAATCCAATAAAACCAAGAGTGATGGAAGAAAAATATTCTATTCATAGTAATCGAAACCTTAAAACATGCCATTTAAGAAACAATGATAGAATTTTAATTTTTTTTAAATTACAGGGTGACCCAAAAAAATGGGAATTTTTGAAGTGCGTATTGGCAGACATGAGCAAGTGGCAGCACTGCGAGACAGTGACCTTGAGCAAGTAAACACCCCCCCATTTTAGTAACCATTAGCGGCTGTACGAGAATTGTTCGGTAACCGTGTGATCTCAAGATTCAGTAACGTTCCCTGGCCCCCTAGATCGCCAGATTTGTCCGTTTGTGATTTTTTCTTGTGGGGCTATCTTAAGAGTAAAGTGTACACGACTCGACCAAGAACTGTGGATGAGTTAAAACAGAGAATTCAGGATGAAATTCACAGTATCCCTGCTGAGATGTTGCAGCGGTCAATGAGGAATCTCAACAGCAGATTTCAAGAATGCATTCGTACAGGAGGACGCCATCTACAGGAAGTAATTGTTAAAAAATGAAAATTCCATCATTGTTTCTTAAATGGCATGTTTTAAAGTTTCAATTACTACGAATAAAATATTTTTCTTCCATCACTCTTGGTTTTATTGGATTGTTAAAAAGTTCCCGTTTTTTTGTGTCACCCTGTACTTTGATTTCTTCGTATGGAAAAAGTGCTTCGCGACCAGTGTTCCGAAAAAGCCCGAGTGGCGTTTCGGTGTGTTGTGTAACAAGCAGACTGTGTTTATGATGGAGTCATCTTTGACACTGTTCACTGTGAGGGAAGTGATTCAGGTGCATAAGCGCAGAAATGGATTAGTGATAATTAGGCTATCACTCAGGATTTACAAATTTGAAAAAAACAAAAACAAAAAACAATTGTGATGAAAGTCATTCGCGACTTTAAACTGCATGTCACTCTTTGCGACCAGTGTTGGGAGTAACACGTTACAAAAGTAATGCATTACAATAAGGGATTACTTTTTGCTGTAACGCAGTAGTGTAAGGCATTACTAATCAATTTTCAATAATATTTTACCTGTTCAATTGTGCTTGTGTCAAAACACATTTTTCACCCATAATTTAACCTTTTCATGCATTAATTATGAGAAGCTTAATCAAGATTTTTTTTTCTTTGGTGTTTTTAATTCCTCTTTAGGCATGAAAAAACAAACAAACAATGTGATTGAATTTTTTTATGAACCTATTTTTCATGGCGTTACAAAAATATCCACTCAGCTGGACACCATGCGTTTAATTTTAGAAGCAAAGAAACATGTATTTACTGATATACTGCATAAAAACTATAAAATAAAAACATTAATACAGCTAATCTGATGTTTTCTCACATTTTAACATACCTGCATTGAAAAAATTTGCCAAAAAAAAAAAAAAAAGTTAAAAAAAAGGTTAATTACGGTCTAATAACAATTAGAATTTTTTCACACTCAAACATGTTATTGCAGATCAGGTTTATCTAGAACCGCAAATTTACAGTAATGGTGTGAATTACAGTGTATGGGATGATGCATAAGTGCCCACTGTGTTGGCTGAAATGGAAATAAACCAACAAAATCCATAAATATACAAGAGAACAACACCTTTGAACAGCTGTCCACTGTAGTGACCACTATGCATGAAAGGGTTAATTACTCAAAAAAGCAAAAAAAAAAAAACAAACAGCAAGACTATGAGTGGTTCCCAACCTTTTTTGGCTCGTGACCCCATTTTAACCCTTTCATGCAGGAATTATGAGAACCTTAATCAAGAGTTTTTTCCTGAGTGTTTTTATTCCTCTTTAGGCATGGAAAAAAACAATGTGATTTTTTTTTTTTTTTTTTTATTAACCTATTTTTCATGGAGCTACAAAAATGTCCACTCAGCTGGACAACATGCATTTAATTTTTGAAGCTCAGAAACATGCATTTACTGACATACTGTGTGAAAACTATGAAATAAAAACATTTTTATCCTCCTGAGACCCAGCAATGCATTTTTGTCCTCTGTGGGGGACAAAAGTTTGACAGTTTTACTTGCTGTCCATTGCAAAGAACATTACATAAAAAAAAAAGAATAAATAAAAATAATAATTAAAAAATGTATCTAAAAAACAAACAAACAAAAAACTGCTGCATTATGTGGTTCCCAATCACGACAACTGTTTAATGGAAAAAAGCTAAAGTTTTCAATTTCCTGGGTCTCAGGAGGATAATTCTGCTAATCTGATTTTTTCTCACATTTTAACATACTATAATACTAGTTATTACTCACTCAGATAATATGCAAAAAAAACAACTGTTAATTACAGTCCAATTACAATTAGTATTTGATTTACATAAAAGAACAGGAAAGTTACAGGAATGTCAGTGTATGGGATGGTGCATAAGCGTCCATTGTGTCGGTTGATATGGAACTAAAACAACAAAACCCACGAATATACGAGAGAACAGCTGGAGAATAACTGTCCACTGGAGTGACCACTATACATGAAAGGGTTAACATCACAAATTTCTGGCGACCCCAGATATTCAAAACTTAGACATTTTTCTCTTGGACATGTCTCTTGGACATGTTGAAGAAATATTTCCATTTTCTGTTTGGTCTGGTTTTGACTGTCAGGTTGAAGTGTAGTAACGCATGCGGTTACGTGATCGGGTCAATCAAGATATGCCCTCTTAGATATTATATCCTGCATTTTATTTGAACTTGATTTTTATTAGGAAAAAAGTGTGTTTTTATTATAATGAAATATGTATTGAATCATTGAAAAATAAAGATAGATAGATAGACAGACAGACAGACAGACAGACAGACAGATAGATAGATAGATAGATAGATAGATAGATAGATAGATAGATAGATAGATAGATAGATAGATAGATAGATAGATAGATACTTTATTGATCCCCGGGGGGAAATTCAATATTTTTTATTAGTAATTTATTTACAATTTTTTAATCAATTGCTAGAAATTTCAGGCGACCCCATATGAATTCCACGGGACCCCTTGTGGGGTCCCAACCCCAAGGTTGAAAAACACTGCCTTAAGGAATCAAAAATGCATCAGGAACATTCTTTTTCCTGTTGGTGTTCAGCCAATGGGTGAAGACGGCAGAAGACAGTCCATTGTCCACATGGCCGTATGCTCATTACTAACCCTAACCCTGCTGTACAGAAGCTAGTTAGCATGACCCCTGTGATCAGCAGTGATAAGGTAAGCTATTCTTTATCAATTGCAGATTTTTTCTACCTGTGTCCTCGGTGCCGCACCCCTTGTTTGAACATGTAAAATGTAAAAAAAAATGCAAGTGTTCCTGCTGGAACTCGAACATCATAGACTGTAGAGTTACTAACTGAGCTATCCGCCTACATGTACTTTGGGGTGCAAATTTTTGTGTCCCAAGGCTCTCCTGTCTCTTGTATTGGGGGTGGTTTCTACTGTGCATGCGCCATTTATGACGAGACTCTGTATGTAACTCAAAAGTAATACAGGAGTAATGTAACGCATTACAATTCTGAGACAGCAATATTGTAAGGTAAGGAATTACTGTTAAATAACAGTAACATGTAATCTGTAATGGATTACAGTTTGGAAGTAACTTGCCCAACACTGTTTGCGACACACCAGCATTCTCCCTACACTGATCACATGTTCAGTGCAAAGTGTTCTTTTTTTTATTCTTTTATTTAATCCAATTCATGGTATGGTCACTGAAGGGTCTCATGCAGGCAAGAGCTGTAAGAAAGGTGCTGAAAAGCTGCCTGCTGTGTGAATTTGAATAACGTCACCTTTTTTAACCAGAGGAAAGAACACACCTGCAAAAAGAAAATGAACAGATTTCATTTTGAGCCGAGACTGAATCAGTGGTACGTAATTTGTGAATGCAAGAGCAGAGTTCACAGTCTATATGAATCACTGCAGCATTAGAAATGTAGAGTTGGTGCTAACTTGGGAAACGAATGTAAAACAGGACATAAAAGTGAGCTCTAATGAGTGTGGAGATCATGGATTTATCTACGAATGAATCTGTGGTGTCATTTTGGTATGAAGGACAACAGGAGGTGACCATTCAGACAGCAGGACAGAGAAAACATACACATTTACTCAATGTGGATGAGACAAAAAAAAAAAAAAAACTGTCTAAGGGCTGACGTATAGAGACAAACAACTACTCATGTTTATACTCACATGTGTGATTTAGATTTACCAGTTGGACATTTATGGTGCATGTCTTTGGACAGAGGAAGCTGGAGTACTCAGAGAAAACCACACAGACATGACAAGAACATACAAACTCCACACAGGAAGACCCATGGTGGCAAATATCAAACGTCAAATACCCTCTTTAGTGAACATGGACATGGTATGAATAAAAAATGAATTAAAAAATGTTTTTAGTAAAAAAAAAAAAAAAAAAAAAAAGCTAGATTGCTCTTGTGTATTAAAATGTCCTATGTTATGCTAGTTATTTAATAATCGACCTATTGTGCAAATTTAGACATTATTTTGGAAGGTGAAAACCAGTATGGTTACTGAATGATTAACCCTTTATCAGGCAAATGACTATTGCTGCATTTCCACTACATGGAACCAGCTCAACTCGGCTCAGGTACCAGGTACTATTCCTGGAGACTGTTTCCATTACAGGATACTACTGACTTTACAGTACCTGGTCGTCATAGCGATGTGGCGCGTTACTTCCGTGTCATCTGCTCAGAGACTTGCTGATATACTCAGTCGCTGCGTGTTGTCTCATCAAGCTCATGCTGAATTTTTACATCGGCCACCAAAGACTGAATCTCCTCGACCGACCGTGGCGTAGTTTTGTGGGCTGTCATCATGTGGATTAACCTACTGCTGTATTTACTGTCAACTTCCACATCTGTTTATTGTAAAACAGCGGACCACAGAGACAACTCTCTGACCAATCAGTGGTCTGCAGCAAGGTTATTATCGTTAATGAAAACTAACGAAATGACGAAAACTAGAATTGTAAAAACATTTTCGTTAACTGAAATAAATAAAAACTATATAACATATAAATGAAAAAATATAACTAACTGAAACTGTATTGTGTGTTTACAAAACGAACTAAAACATATAAAAATTATGGATAAAATTCCCTTCGTTTTTATCTTTGTCAATGTCGGATTGATATGAAATCCATTTATTTCCCTCAAGCAATTTTACCTAGCAGCACCATATGATATTTAACGGTCCGTCACTTCTTGTCACTTGTCGTTTAGAGTCGTCTTCTTGTCCCCACTCTACCTGGAAACATGGAGACTAAAGTTGGGCTACAGCAGCAGAGTCCTGTCTGGGATTTATTTGAATACGACGGTGAAGAAGATAAAAGATATAAAGAAACTAAAATTAAACTAAAACTAAGCATTTACAAAATAATGAATATTAATAAAAACTAGCAAACCTGCCCTAAAAACTAATTAAAATTAACTGAATTAGAGAAAAAAAGTCAAAACTAAATAAAACTAAACTATAATGAAAAATCCAAAACTATTATTACCGTGCTCTGCAGTGCTTATACGTCATGTTTTAGTATCTGTTCCCCAGTCTCGGTACCTCGGCGGGGGTGATACCAAAAAACTAGTACCGGGTACCAGATTCCAGGTCCTTTTTCGTAATGGAAATACAAAAAGGCCGAGTTGAGTCGAGTCGAGCCGGTACCACACAGTGGAAACGTGGCATATTTTTGGTCATTTCAACACACATTACAAGACAGTGACAGCAATAGTTCCAGTGAGGACAGTGAGTCAACCATCTCAGGTCCAATGTGGTCTACAGGGTCTGTGGACCTGCTTTGTTAGGTACCATGAAGTAATGGTACTAATGTAAGGAATGATGTTTAAAGGGAGAATGTGGATGTGGACAGGGGTTGGTCTAATGATCTAAAATACATGTTCCTTTCACATTACATGTGTTTTTCTTGTATTTTTTATATACACTTTTTATTCATTTATTCGCCACATATGGGCAAGGAACCAAATATGGTAATTTCACTGACCTCGATTTTTTTTTTTTTTTTTACATGACAATATAAAATGTTGAAAAATGTCACAAAATGAAGTCTTGTTATGTCCTCCAATAACACACTAAGGTTTAAAGTTTGAATTTCAGAGTATTTCCGTGAGTGCCCTATAAATGGTTAAGAAGCACGTTTTCTGATTGTTTTTTTTAAAATGGTGAATAACAGATAAACATGAAAAATAAAGTACATTAAAGCGAAGGTAGACAGCTGGAACATGGACCTGTTCTGCATTGATCATCACTAAGCACACACTGCCCTTCACACCTCACTGTGACATATTTTAATCAGAATCTAAATAATTTCCAAAAAGGAGGAAAGGTACTTGGTAATGGTTTATTTCAACCAATTATGCTCTTTAATATTCTGATCACCCTCTTGCCTCTCAAAAGTAGGAGGAGCTATTACCGCTGCCTCTACAGACCACCCTCCTCTGTAACATACATGAAAAAAACATGCACAGACCTACATTTTAAGAGTTTTTATCTCATTTGGAGTCTTAAATTATTGCATGCATGTATTAGCCATCGTAATTAGCATCATATAATCAATTTTCAATGAGGGTCAGACCCCAAGACACGTTTCTGGATCTGACTTCCTGAATTTTGAATTTCCTCCCCCACATGAAATATAAAATGGGCTTGATTTCTAAAAACAACACAGATAACTTTAAAAAATATATATAAAAATGGATTCTGGATTTATTGGGATCTAAAGGTGAGGTATCTGAATGCAGACGGCTGAACACACCTCCCCTTGTCTTGTATATTCAGGGTTACTGTACGAATGGCATGGCATGGCAACACAAAATGGTGGACTTTATGGAAGAGGACCCATTCTCTATGTGGATAAAAAGGGTTTGGTGAATAGAATGACAATGATTCATACTCAGAGATGGCAGTAACTGAAAACATGAGTGTGAATATCATGTTCCATTTCTGTAAATAGAGCCTTTGAAACATTACACAATGGTCCTGAAAGTTACTCTGAACAATGATAACAACAACAAAAAGTTTTCATCTGGTACTGGAGGAAAAACATCTGATTTTGTCTAAATCATGCATCAGGAGTACATCAGAATTTTGAATTATGTGAACATGTAAAAAAAACAAAAACAAAAAAACAAAAAAAACTAACCATCCAATCTTGTTCCAAAGCCTTTTATTGTGTATTCACAATCTGAAGATAATATGAGCTGAATGGGTCAAATTTACTTATCGATATGAACACTGAGGCTACTGAAAAATAAGCCAAACTTAAGTGGCAGAGTGCATTAGCTGGGCTCAAAATTGCTAAAAAAAAATATTTCAGACAATTACTTTTGTACATGTGGGTTGTGACCGTTTCCTGCTGTAGGAGCCAACAGTTCTGTCTCACTGCTAGGAGGGTAAAAATTAAGACGCAAGTGGAAGGAAGGGATATTTTATAGCCCATCTGTTCATATGCTTTTAGCATGTTGTCAACTAGCTGATCATAATTTGGGGCTCTGTGATGAACTGCGATGAACTGGTGACACATCCAGGGTGTAAACGTTTTTGTCTACAGGGTGGGGAAGCAAAATTTACAATGAACATTTAGTTGTTTTTTCTCAGCAGGCACTATGTCAGTTGTTTTGAAACCAAACATATACTGATGTCATAATCATACCTAACACTATTATCCATACCTTTTCAGAAACGTTTGCCCATATGAGTAACCAGGAAAGCAAACGTCAAAGAGTGTGTGATTTGCTGAATACACTCGTCACACCAAAGGAGATTTCAAAAATAGTTGGAGTGTCCATAAAGACTGTTTATAATGTACAGAAGAGAATGACTATGAGCAAAACTATTACGAGAAAGTCTGGAAGATACTATTAAAGAAGAATGGGAGAAGTTGTCACCTGAATATTTGAGGAATACTTGCGCAATTTTCGGGAAGCGTGTGAAGGCAGTTATTGAGAAAGGAGGACACATAGAATAAAAACATTTTCTATTATGTCAATTTTCTTGTGGCAAATAAATTCTCATGACTTTCAGTAAACTAATTGGTCATACACTGTCTTTCAATCCCTGCCTCAAAATATTGTAAATTTTGCTTCCCCACCCTGTACAATGGGCTCTATGCACAGCCCCACTACTTCCTGAACTTCAGGTGGCTCCTTTATTTCCTGTCTTTCATTATTGGACACACTGATTAATCAAGGTGTTTCTGCTACTTCTTGTTGGGACTACAGTGGTCAGACACACCTGGATTAATCAGTGTGTCCAATAATGAAAGACAGGAAATAAAGGAGCCACCTGAAGTTTAGGAAGTAGTGGGGCTGTGCTTAGAGCCCATTGGCTGGGACTGGCTCCGGCATCCTTATGAGTCTCATGAGGAATAAACTATTCAGAAAATGGATGGATGGATGGATGGCAAATTTTGCACCTCTTGCTCACGAGATCTGGGTGCTGACGGGAATCTGGACTCACCAATGGATTCTCAAAAATGGGATCCAATGAAAACTGCACCTTTAACCCTTTCATGTATGAATTATGAGAACCTTAATTGAGATTTTTTTCTTGAGTGATTTTATTCCTCTTTAGGCATTAAAAAAAACAATGCATTTAACTAATTTTTTTTATGAAGCTATTTTTCATGGAGTTCCAAAAATGTCCACTCAGCCGGACACCATGTGTTTAATTTTTGAAGCAAAGAAACATGTATTTACTGACATACAGTGTAAAAACTATGAAATAAAAACATTTTAATACTGCTAATTTGATATTTTCTCTCATTTTAACATATTCCAATAGTAGTTATTACTCACTTCATGGAGATAATATGCAAAAAAGGAAAAAAAAAAATCTTTTGTTGTTAATTACAGTCTAATAACAATAACAAGGAACTGATTTACACTCAAACATGGTAGATCAGGTTTATCAAGAACAGCAAAGTTACAGTAATGTTATCAATTGCAGTGTATGGGATGATGCAAAAGCGTCCAATGTGTTGGCTGATATGAAACTAAAACAAAATCCATGAATATACAAGAGAACAGCTGTAGAAAAGCTGTAGAATCTGTGGAATAATCTAAGACCTGAACTTCAATCAACATCTACTTTATCATTGTTTAAAAAGCATCTGAAAAGGACTTTAATTCATGAAAAAATGTAAGGCTGTGTATCACTTGATTTGTATTTGATGATTTGTAATGTGGATTACATTTTTATTGTTTTTACTTTAGTTTATTATTTCAGTTATATTGTATTTTTTATTCTTTTTTTTTGTTTTTGTGTATTGTTCATTTCGGGGGGAGGTATTCATATAAGCCTTCTTTTTGGCTTCCAACCTCTCCTGCACAATTTTGTTACTTGTTTGAATGTTGTTGTTTTTTTCTATTGCTGTTTTTATTTTGTGCAAACAAAATTAAATTAAATTAAATTAAGAGCTGTCCACTGTAGTGACCACTATGTATGAAAGGGTTAAGCTTGGCATCACTTTGGGCTGCAGTAGCTTTTTCTTTCAGGCATTGAACGTCATCTGAATTTTGAACCCTCAGAAACACTACTGTTGTATTAATAGAGCTAATACACAACAAGAACAACAACATACTGGAGAAACTTCGCTTCCAAATTTAGAATCGACATAACTGATTTTAATAAAATAATATAATTTTCTCCTGATAACAAAATGATTTCTTGACCTGCGTTCTTTGCATTCCTTACTCTCTCTTTTTCCTCTCTCTCTGTGTAAATATATAAAGTAAAATACTATATTTAGTAGTCCTACTATATACACAACAAACAAGGCCAAAAATGTGTCAGCTCAGTAATACTGAAGTCCAGAGGTAAAAAATGATAATGGCACACACACTTGCCATAAAGCATGGCAGCACCCGGGCTGCGTGGCAGGGGAGTGGACCATTTATCTTGGGGAAGAGGAGCTGTGTGCTCTAAGACCCATCTGTCTTAGGATGGGGGTAGGGGCTTGTGGGGTTGAGCTCAGTTTAATTGAAGATTATCTGCTTAATTACTCAAGCACAGCCAGCGTTAAACAGCCATGGATTAAGAAAGTGTCAGCGAGGCAGACCTTGGGGTCCAGTGGTGCGCTCAATTAGCAAGAGGGCCCAGATATGGCTCGTCACTCCTCACCCAACACCCGCACAGGAACTGAAACAGCATGCTAAGAGACAGGCCGTAAAGATAATAAACACATCTATATAAACACACACACATACACACTCACAGTGCTGAAGCCTGGATACATCTGGACTTGGTGCAGCTCAACTTCTGTAATTCAGTGCAACTGTTAGTCGGTGCGGAAAAAATAATGCAAGTTCCTGAGGATAAGCAGTATTAGAGCGTTTTCACACAGCATACTCGAGTCCGTACCGTACTTGGATATGTTCGCACTTTTCCCGCAGATGTTGCGTTCACAAGTGCGTACCACAGCCCGTGCTCGAGTACGAATGAGTGTTACAGGGCCGAAACAGTAGGTGGCGATTTCGAAGGACTTCTGTAGCTAGCCAACAAAGGCGGAAGTCATCAGCTGAGTGACTGTTCTGTTCACAGGCAATACTTTTCTATCTGTTAGCCTGTTGGAGCCAAAGAGCGACCTTCGTTGTCCCTGATATATCACAGAGTAATTCGGTTGATAAGGCAAGCCTGTGCTGTTCGGATCCTAGGCTTTTTCCGGAGACAACAGGAGCGCCGTCTATGGTGTCATGGTGATTAACTCACTTCCGTTGTGGGAATGGTGATTGGGTCACTTCTGATCTCGGGTACGGCTTGCATTCACACAGCAACGTACAGCACTGGAATACGAGCAGAGTGTACCCAGGACTACCTTCTCAACTGGACTTGGATACTGTACCCGAGCACAGAACGGTTGCATTCACATGGAAAAAATTAAGCAGACTTTGGGGTCGAGTACGCTGTGAGAAAACGCCCTTAGTCTACATGACATTCACGTGGGATGACTTTACACGCCATCCAATGAGAAGGTTTGGTGCCTGTGCTCATCATAGGAACTGAAAAATAGCAACTTTAACCTAACCTTGCTCCAGACTTCTTCCACAGAATATATTTGTTCACTAATAACTAGGGATGCGCCGATACTGATACGAGTATCGGCATCAGCTCCGATACTCAGTGTGCGTACTCGTACTCATAAAAGTAATCCGATACAAATGCACCGATTCCACGTACGGCCGTTTGACATTCACAGTTCAGTGCAGCAGGTACGCAGAGGAGGAATAATGTGTGGGGAGTGTGAAGATTTTTCAAAATAAATGCCTGATAAAAGTAACGCTGACTGCAAGTAACGTTAAAGACAGACAGATACGGACGCAGCGTTCTGTCCGTCCTCTGTGTACATTCCGTCCATTTTCCAGGTGCTGGCGGATGCATACCCAGAATGAGAATACCACCAGGAGTACGGAGTGGTGCAGACCCCCGCCAGCGGAAGTAAAAACGAAACTTATCGCTCATTTCTCTTTTCTCTACCTGCTGAAGCTAAGCTGTTAAACCTTACTAGCTAAAACAGTGCAATATTAGTATCACGGTAGTGTTACCTCTGTCGTCTCCATGTTTGTTGTTATTGACTTTCTTCTTCTTCTTCTGAAAAACCTTTACTTTTCTTCGTGGTATTTGTCCAGTATGATTAATTCAGAGCAGTGCCCCCTGGCGGATTAATTGAGAAACACTCATTCCAACATATTAAATGTCAGTAGCAGCACTTTTTTGCAGTCAGACTAATGACAACGACATTAAAGCACATTTACAAAAGGAACTAAGAACTGGAATGGGATTATTAAGTACTCGTATCGGTACTTGATATCAGCAAGTACTCAAATGTAAGTACTCGTACTCGGTCTGGAAAAAAAGTGGTATCGGTGCATCCCTACTAATAACAATAGCATAACCAGCTAAACCCATGAAAAATATATGATAACATATGATTATGACATCCTATATTAAGTCAGTTCACTTGAACACTGTGAACACCACATACGGCAGCATTCATGCCATTCTCTGTCCTCTGTTTCATGTCTATCAGTGGAAAAGTGGAAAATTAAAAAAAAAAAAAAAGTCCACTATTTCTAATATATAACACCAAAATCATTGTCCTCTTATCCAACAATAAATTGTCCAATATTATTATGGCATCAAACTGTATAATGAAAAGAAATTCTTATTCAGTCTATCAGGTAGCATTGGTGATTTTCCATAACAATAGTCTTTCCTTAACCTTAAATGTAGAAAAGTTGCCATGAACACTTGTATTAAGGAAGCTACTCATTAACAGTTTGTAATTTATTGATATATTGACCTCTGTTCTTGTTAATTACAATGCTCAAAATCTGGGCACATACTGGAATCTAACCTGAGAAGATACTCCTTCAGGGTGATGATGCAACAGATGCAACAGAATGAACATTATATTCTAGATTTAAGCTCTTCCTTTGAAATAAAACAGGGTGTCCACCAAGTCTCTTTACAGTTAAAAAAAATGTATTACAAAAACAATTGGTAAGATATATTAATCAGATTTGTCGCAGTGGTTATTCAAGTTTTTAATCACATTGTGGGATCATGTGCAATCGAATCATTGGTCCGTTTTTCTTCAACGAGAGATCAATTACCGCAAATGTCGACCTTGACCTTTTGACTGAATATGTGTCACCACAACTGGATGACCTTCAACCAACCATCATTTTCCAGGTAGATGGTGCACCACCACATTGGGAACTGCATGTTGGTGGGTTCCTAAATCAAACATTTCCAGACCGGTGGATTGGAAGGGATGGCCCAATTCCCTGGACACCTCATTCACCAGATATCGCTCCCCTGGATTTCTGTCTACGGGGTTATGTTAAAGATGTCATGTATTGAATAAACATACAGGACATCAATGACCTGAAGCAAAAGATCGCAGATGCCACTGACATCATTGATGAGGCTATGATACAGACAACATGGCAACAAATCCAATACTGTCTGGATGTGTTTCGTGCAATTAGTTGTGCCCATATAGAGGTGTATAAAGTGAGGGGAAAAAAAACCTTCAGTATCTACTTTTTGTTTTGTAATAATTTCCACAGATTTGACAATTCATTTACTTTTGTAATAAATGTGTTAAATTGTAAAGAGACTTCATAGACACCCTGTATACTCAGATCAAGGTTATTATCGAAATGACGAAAACTAGAATTGAAAAAACATTTTTGTTAACTGTAATAAATAAAAACTATAATTAAAAGAAAAAAAATGCTAACTAACTGAAACTGTATTGTGTGCTTACAAAACGAACTAAAACATATAAAAATTATGGATAAAATTCCCTTCGTTTTTATCTTTGTCAATGTCGGGTTGATATGAAATCCATTTATTTCCCTCAAGCAATTTTACCTAGCAGCACCATATGATATTTAACGGTCCGTCACTTCTTGTCACTTGTCGTTTAGAGTCGTCTTCTTGTCCCCACTCTACCTGGAAACATGGAGACTAAAGTTGGGGGAAAGTAGCAGAGTCCTCTATGGGATTTATGTGAATACGACGGCAAGGAAGATAAAAAAATATGAAAGAATTAAAACTGAACTAAAACGAAGCATTTAGAAAAAAACACGAAAACTAATAAAAACTAGAAAACCTGCTCTAAAAACTAATAAAAACTAACTGAATTAGAGAAAAGAAAGTCAAAACTAAACTGTAATGAAAAATCCCAAACTATTATAACCTTGATTGCAATCAGACATTTTCATTTGTAAGTAACGTACATATTTATGCATTTTACTTTGGAATTTATTCATGAAGCTAATTTTGTTGTTAAATTACATGACATGATCATGACACCTCATCCTTTCTTCTGTGTTTATTTGCTGTTTCTTGAAGTGTAGTTTGGCAGAAGTAATTGTTGACTGTTGCCCTGGCATTGGTAGCAAGATAAATTCATGTGTAATTGATGAGTGTGTGTTCCTCATAGTGTTATGCTCACTGTGAATGTTCTGTACTCCTGTTGAAAATGATGAAAGTACATGCCAAGACTTTACGATTGGTAGACGACTTGTTCATATCAGGCAAGTTTGTTTAAAGGTTTAGTTCTTCATCCCACACTTATTTGACTACGGGGCGTTGGTGCTGTGGATGCACATATACCTTTTTATTTTTTTCATGCCTATGTTGACAGGTTCGTTTGTTTACTTTACTCACCCTACGCTGTCATGTGACACCACTGCTATCTATAGCTATACTCTTCCTCCTCCTTATAGCCTCATTCTTCATCTCTTCTGCCTCCATCTCTCCTTTGCTTTGCTCTATTTATTTCTGCGATGTTTGAGAGACATGAGAATAGGAGATCTCTCATGGCAGAGTTCTACACAGATGGTGGGGATCTGGCGCTAGTCTGTGAGACAAACAAAGCTTTACATGGCCTCCCAAAATGTTGGTGATCACTGCTGAATGAGTGCAGCCAATACACAAGAATGTGTGAACTGGACAGCTTTATTTTAATTAAAGGCTTTCAAACATCATTTTGTTTACATGCTTTAATTATATGCTCTACAAGACTCATTAAGGCCAGCAGAAATGATAAATAAGCATATAAACAAGTGTGTTGCTTACAACATTCATCTGTCCAGACAATGTCCACGGTGAATGGCACAAAGCAAGAGCTGACATTTAAAGGTGGATTGTATGAGTCATACCCTCATCCACCTAATAAAGAGCCTCACCTACACAACACCCTCACACACATCACACTAAAAACTGTATAATATAAGTGAAAAACACAAGAAATTCAGGACTCTATTAAGTCTCTGAAGCAAAATCCAAAGTGCAGATAAGAAAATGTACACATTAACAATTTTTGTGCTTGCAAATATTACCTATTTGGAGAACAAAATCTTGATTTGATGGCGCTTAACACTGTTTTACCACTTGATATACAAATATGTATGTTTTTTTCCCCTCCGTTTTGTGTTTTTCTATAGATAAATGAATGAATTTACAAAAAGACTACCTTGTTTTCTTTTTTTTTTTTTTGCAGCCAAACTAAAAGTTGAGTTGTTCATAAAGCTTCTTCGAGTGATAAAAGGGAATTTAATTGTAAGTTTCTTTCAGACGGTGGTCTCAGGGAGACTTTAAAGACCACATTCACAATCTCACATGCTTTCCCCATCCTGAGTCGTTTTGTCACTGTACGGTAATCTTGTGAAGAATCTGCTGTGTTCTTTTGTTTCATTGTGTAAATGAATAATGTCATAACTGCAATTCTTCTATGTTGTTCAAATGTGAAAACACGGTTATAAAGAACACAATAAAATCTCTGCTTTTTTGTCACTAGGCATGGTTAAAATGTACAATATAGTGGGGCAGGATACTTCTGACTAATGCAGATATTGCAGGCTGTACTGGTGTGTCAGTGCAACACATTCAGAGACTAAATGTATGAAAGCAGTAAAAGGACAAACAGAAAAGTTTCACGGGACTTTGTAAGGATTGGATTTAATAAATCTCACAAAATCCGTATTTTCTGCATGAGGAGCAGAAAGGGCGTGGCAGCTTAATCTGACCCCTGGGCTAAGGTGCCACTGCATCAAAAGTGGGCGGAGAGGAATTTAATGAGTAGAATATCTTTCCACCACCCGCATGTCTGTTTTTAGCCTGCAGATAGAATGCTTTACTGCAGCACGTACAGTACAGTAGAGACACAAAAAAGCCATTGTATTTAAAAACAGAAACAGCAAGCCAGCCATGCAGACAGGTATAGATAGAAGACAGGAAGTAAGGGAGTGTTATGTGCAGTATGTGTTTTTGTTTCTCTGTGAGAATCTGTAATCCTGAGTCTTACATGGTTAAAACACTGTCCATCAGTGTCCTGGTTCAGCCTTGACCCAATACACTGGTTGTACAATCGCTCGCCTCTTTTGTTGTGGTTTTCTCTTGCTCTCTTGTTGTCTTTTTCTTCGTCTTACAATCCTTGCAGTCTCTTGCTCATTTAACCTAATGCATGTAGAGGATGATAACTCAAATCCATTTCCCCAGCTCAAAGGGCACCCACAACACAACAGCTTTTACAGTCGGGGTCACTGATGAAGTATTCCAGAGCAAAACTGCCATTTACCATCTGTCAGACCTGCACACATGCAGAGCGATAGCAGAGCATCATTTCCAGTCAAACACAGACCCACACAGTGCTGAACAGGAACCAAAGGCACAATCAACATGCCAAAGAAGTAGGCAGACTACCATGCAGCATCTAGGCCTCTGCCTGACATTAAAGTGATAAGAAACACCAAAACATATTTTGGAGCAATGAACAGAATTATATGACTCAGACAGATATGTAACAATCTGTATTTTGCAGAGGAAAAAAGCTCAACTCACCATTTCCTGTTGTAGAGTTGTACTTTTGGTGTGAGTGTGACTCAAAAAATTTAATTTTGTAAAACAAAACAAAAAAAAAAACCAAAACCAAAAAAATTAGTTACTACTTGTAATCAGACATGTTCAGTCTACCTGTCCTCAGTCATTTTCTTACAGGTGTAAATAAATCCTTTATACAGTTCTGGTCCAAACCACCTGAACTGCATGAGCACAGTGACTGTACAACTTGATCAGTTAATGTGTTTATCGGTGTGGATCTAATGTAACAACAGCACAGGCTGCAGAAGTTCATCTTCTATCAGGGAAATTTGGTAGGCTTAAGAATACTTTGGACCTGAAGATCCACATGGGAAAATACTGTATGATGGTGAGAAAAAAAAATAAAGAAATACATATCACATAATAATTTTAATACAGGCCTTAATTCTGTGTTAAAACAGTAGAAAAACACACAAAAGCAAGAAAAGCACTCGGAGAGCGCAGACCTCTGCCAAGACAGATCTGCCCCCCCCCCCCCCACATCACCACCAAAATTCATTCACCAAAATCATTTCTTCCTTGTGCCAGTATCAACATTTCCTGAAAATTTCATGAAAATCCGTCCAGAACTTTTTGAGTTATCTTGCTAACAAACAAACAAACAAACAAACAAACAAACAAACAAACAAACAAACAAACACACAAAGCAAAGTGATCACAATACCTCCTGGCGGAGGTAAAAAGGTACACTAACCCTTTGAGACCCTCACATGGTTCAGCATAAGTGTCTTGTGATTGTCTGTCATACAGATGTTCCTGAATGACTCATTTCACATCCACACTTAGACATTCAGACACTGATCACTTCTGTATCATCTAACTTTCAGAGTCATGGTGGGTGGAGTTAGACTCATACTGTCAAACATGAATCATTTCTTGTCTCTGGTCAAAAAACAAAAATGAATGGAAAGCAGGATTTTCACTGTCCCTGACTGAGACTGGAGGTACCACCATGATCATGTGTTAGATAGATTTAGGCTGAAACCATCTTTAGATGTTGTGATGTTAAAGGGGTCATATTTTGTTAAACCCACTTTTATTAGTCTTTGGTACATTTATTTGTGTATTTGGACCCTAATAGTTCAAAAAGTTTGAATTTGAACCCTCCAGGTGCTGCAAAGCTATCTTTATATTCATTTTGGCAAAAATGAAGTGGATTTGTACAACCCGTTTTAATTCCTGCTTAATTTGTTACATCTATAACTAGTTATGTCACGTTATTTACACATATAAGGTCAAGACTTCCGACGAACATTTCTCAGAGTTTGCCATAATTGTTTGTCAGCAGCAGTGGTTGTTGTCCATACTGAAAATATGTCCGAACTTTGTGCTGATTACCTAAAATGTTCAGTTTGTTCAGGTTGTATTAACGAACACAAGTGGCTGAACAGGACAGAAAGCATGGTCAATAACCTGGAGGGGGCGGGGCATGAAGTGGCTCATGTGCATTTAAAGGGCCAGCGCTCAAAACGACCTTTCTGGTGTCATTACTCAGAAATAGAGTTGAAGATGGACCTGTGGAGTTGAATTGAGGAAGAATTCAGACCCAAGTATAGCATTTACAGTTTATGCAGACCACAGGGAAATGTTTTAAAATGCATAATTCCATTTACAAAGGAAAAATATCACTCCTTTGAATAATTAGTCACGGGTCTCTCTCCCCTATTCCTTCAAGACAGTGTCTCCAGACCAAGCTCAGGAGACTGATATTATACCCAAACTATTTCCCTCTGTCTCCTTTAGAATGCACATGCATCAACTCTCTAAGGTTGATTTAAGATATTTATAACATGTAGGCGTGGTCCACCGGGAAGTGCATTCAGAACTGGATTCATCAATGTTTTCTATTGAACAATCTCTATCCTCACGAGCTCATTCCCATAAATGTTTCCTGTGGAAAACACCCAGAGACTCTTCTAAGAGCCTGTCCACACGACAACAAAATTATGTTAATCCGCAGAAGTTTAATGTAATTACAGCCTTTCGTCCACATGACACCAGCGCTGTCGCTGCCCTAAAACAGTGTTTTTTGAGAACATGTCCCAGAGGGGAAAAATCTCACAATGCCGGCCTTGTGTTGCATATAGATAGGCAAAACGCCACTTTTTGGAAACGATGATGCCATAGTACCACATGACTAGAAAGAGAAAACCTTGAATGTAATATTCAGTAACAACAACAACTATGATGGATTACAGAGTTGGGTTTGTGCTGCAGGTGCTGCTAAGTTTATTAGCACTACTACAACAAAACCTGGTAATGGTGTATGAATGACGACCAGCAGAGATGCATAAACAGATACACATGTCTCGGGCTGTACAATTAATCGATTTTAAATTGAAATTGGATTTTTCATCAGGACAATTTTTAAAAAAGGAAAATTGTCAAATTGATTTCAGCTCTCTCGTGTCTCCGGGCCATGGGCCTCTGGGCCACTGTAGGCTCCTCCTCCTAACTGTGAGAGCGGTCTTTCACAGAAGTAAGGGTAATGACCACAGACCTTAAATCTGTGATGGTCCCACAGTAGTGATACTAATGTAAGTCATGGTCCACGCACGGATCCCCCAGTTCAAATATAACTGCATGGGGATCACTCATGTCATGTTGTCCACGCACGGATCCATACTGTACCGCCTTCTTCTGATCCAGGTCTGGGTCATGGGGGCAGCAGCCTCAGCAGAGTAGCCCAGACTGCCCTCTCCCCACCCATATCCACCAGCTCTGGGGAAATCCTTAAAAATTTCCCAGTCCAGCCCAGAGGTATAATCCCTCCAGCATGTCCTGTGTCAGTGCCCTCCATGCACGGATCCCCCAATTTAAATATAACCACATGTGGATCACTCATATTACATGGTCCACACACGCACACATGACTGTTGCCTGTAACTGACTTGCATTGGTATCACTTAGGAGGGCCCATCATGGAATTTTCGGGGAGTCCGTGATACCATCACAGATTATAGTTAAGGAGCAGAGCTTTGCATTGGAGGCTGCTCACAAGAACGACATGCCGACGTCTGTTGCCTTTTGTTGCTTTACCCAAAAATTGAAATCGAAAATTGAGTTCTTAGAGGAAAAAATTGGGATTTTATTTTTTACCAAAATCGTGCAGCCCTACACACGTCAGATACTTTTAAATCCACCCCGGTGACCTGCCAGAAGTGCGACCCGGACCCTGCATTCTTCTATGATGTTAGTGTTTCCTGCAGCTCTGTCTGTGTTTGTGTACAGCGCCACATATAGGTGTAGCATACGTATTACACCGTTTGAAACCAGTTATCCTATTTCCATCTGGAAGCTGATATTTCTGGAAACAAAATGTTTATGGATGCAAAACTTTTAGAATCCGCAAAAGAAAAATACTATGAACATTGTCATCTTGACATAGCCTAAGTGTTCCTCAGTCTTCAGTCTTCTTCTTTCTACACCTGCTTGTAGAAAATCACCTATCAGTGTGTACAGTGTCTTCAACTAACTCAGATCAGTTACAATAATTACATGACATTCAGATTCAGATTCAGAAAACTTTTTTTTATCCCATACAGGCAGTTCATTTGCAGCTTACCACAGAGATCAGCCCACATCTACAGTGCATTGTGACAAACACAAATAAATCAGTGCACAAATACAAGATCATTGAAAGCAACTAGCAATGACTTAAGAAAACAACAATGATCACATTGAAAATGAAGTCAAATGGTTTTACTTTTAGTAGCTGGGATAGGCTCCAGCACCCCTGTGACCCTCTTGAAGGATAAGCAGTTTGGAAAATGAGCAAATGAATGAATAGTTTTATTTCTTCAAATAAGCAAAATGATAGACTAAATGGCAAAGTTACTATGACGGCAGATTACAGGCAGTAAGATTTGCCAGAGGCCTTGAAGAAAAACGGGTTTGGTTAAATAAATTCTTCAGTAAGGATTCAAGAGTTCTTTACTACATCTAAACTGATATTTCTATTTAGTAAATTATTGCAGCATCATCACATCAGAGATGGTGCAGATACTGTTACAAATGATGAGAATTTATTGAGTGCAAAGATTGTTGTAAAATGGTCTTTACCTTTAAGATGTCCATTTTGGTAAAGAGCAGTAAGTGGCACAAAATTTAGTGGAAGCTGTCCCCATCTTTAAAGAAAAACCCTTGGATTAGAAAGGTCTATCTGCTTGTTAAGTCTGACGTCATTTTGCCATAAAACTAATTTCTGGGACCAAACATGTTGCACTGGCAGAGCCTGTATACTCATTTACTATAACCTCTTTCTTTTGTATGGCACCACATGAGGGTAAATTCATTCTTTAACTAAAAGATAGTGATTGGAGTAATTTTCCACAGTCAGGTCTGTTTGCAGCAGCGCATTGCTTCACTTTGTGCTCAGCTGTGAAAGGACATAAATTGTTTATTTCCTTTCCTTTGAACTGGACAACACATAAAAATGGCTGACAAATGAAACATCAAGTGTGAAGATGTAAAACACCTCATGAAAGTCTTATTCTGTAATAGCTAACATGCTAATATTGGCTAAAATGCTAATGTTAGTTAATGCCAAACATTGTTTTTTTTTGTCATTTGGGTGCTTCTATGAAACTAGGTTCATTTTGGTACCTGGCACTTTTCCAGCTTTTTAGACCCAATAATAAATGGTAAATGTAGACATATTTCCCATCAGGATGTACCTACTGATGACCTCAGATAAACCCAAAAAAAATTATACTCTTGCTCTGAGTCATCCCAAAATTAATGGATTTTTAATAGAATATTATGGCCAAAAACATGACTAAAATTGGGACATGAAAAACTTCCTAGGTGTCAGTGCATTTGATCTGAAAACATGGCTGTAAATCGTCTTATATACTGCTATGAATAAAGACACTGTGTTAAATTTGTCGATCCTAGTGGTTTTTCTAATCCAGACATGTGGGTTTTTCATGGGTTTCATGTATAGCCTATCGTGTCCACTTGCATTACATGCGGAACCTGCCCATTTAAACACAAATAAATCATGAATGATTTTGCAGCAGCAGCAGTCATTTTTGTGAAACACTCTGCCTTGCATAATTAGTTCAATTCCCAAAATATACCTGTCAGAGAATAAAGAGATATTTTAAAAAAATAGTAGCGTGTAATTTTCGTGTCCTTTTGACAGTGTTACATACAGATTTTTGTATTAAATATAATGTAAAATAATATAAAAATGCGTTTTATCTGAAAAAAAAGTTTCTATTTTATCTCAGTAAGTATTTATTTTTTAAATAGACCCAAAGTGCTTCCAAACTTTCTTCATAACATTAGTCTACATCTAGTTGGAATTTTTAGCCCCAGTGTCCCGTTTTTTAGGGACCAGTTTCAGAGAAGCACCCATTTATGAATTGTAACTTAACTTTGTCCACTGGAAAGTGTCCAGTGAAAGTGGTAGAATAAGAATTGGATGTGTTTTATGGACTCACAGACCAGAAAAGCAGCAGATTGAATACAGAAAAATGAACATAAATGGATCACAAGTGGATAGGCGCAAAAGCAGGAGTGACTATCACTGTTTCCTTTACTTCATAAGATAGAAAATTATGACCTCACTGGAAAAGATTTGGATCCATTTTGTCTGTTCGACCATTTTTAATGTGAGAAAAGTTGTTTGATATTTTGGGGACCAAGGTGGTGTAGTCCACTTCTCAAATAGATAATAAGATTTCCAATCATAGGTTAGCCTGACCAGTAATCGTCATGTCTGTTGAGGAGGGTCAACCCTTCATAATTCAACTCTGATTAAATGAAACATGTTGGTTGCCATCACCAGTATAAGGAACTCTGTCACATCTGAAACTCATATCAGCAGAATGAAATGTTTATTGAGTGTTGCTACATACTGTACTGCAGTTTAAAATGATTCGTTTGACAGTTTTCTGATTATGTTTAGGCCCTGAAACAGTTTGGTTTAGTTTAAGAAATGAAAGTTTTAATGCTTAAAACTACCATTTGAAGAAATCCTGTTGTTTTTAGTTGCTGGGACAGTCCTTCATGTTTTGCTTTCTGTGCTGTAAAGCTTTTCAGATGGAAATGTTTGCATGTCTGGTCTGGTGGTAAAATGGGTATCATAACTGCTAGGGAACAGCAGGAAACTACTCTTTATCATATTTGGTAAACACTGACACCTGTTAAAGTGTAAATCTGACAAAGAATAAGTAGGTTAACCCCTGAAAATAATAAAATAAAATCACTGATCAGCCTTGGCGGAGGTCTGCGCTGTCCGAGTGCTTCTAGTTTGTTTATTGTTCTGGCTTGAAGTCAAAGGACAGGAGTGAGTATTTAAAATGTTATTATGTTAAGTTATTTGATGATGAGAATGGGGATGGGATTAAATAAGTTTTTCTTCTTCCCACTCCTTTTGGAGTATAGATGAATGATTTTGGAATTTTGAATTAGCATGTATTCTGTAAATACTTGAAATAAATAAACAAATGAATGAATACATACACAACACATAAAATATTGACCATCATTTTCTATAGCATCATTAAATATCATTAAATCCATCTGGTTTATGCGCTCTAAGCCCAGACTTTGTATTTGCTAAAATGCTTTAATTACAATGTACTTAAATGATTTAAGTTTTATTACGTTACTATAAAATGTTAAGTATATTCTACTAATTTGTAGACATAGTCGAAAGTACAAAAAAGTTCAAGTTGAATGGATTTAAATCACTAAGTTTTAGTCATGACCATGCCTTTTTATCTCTACATTGCATTGTGGGTATTGGGCCTGTTGTTGAAAATGTGTTGTTTTTCTGTGCAGGGGTTCAGCGGGGTTGTGGTGTTAGTGTTTGTTAATTTGGACTGAATGTGTGTATGTCAGTGTTTATTGGACTTTTTGTGTTTGTTTTTGTATTTTTGTAGAGCTGCACCATGAATGAGAGCCATAGGAAGAACAATGGATTTACTGTTCAACCAAAACTGTGCTTGTTCAATGTTTTTTTATGTTTTTTTTCTTTATACCTTGCCAAAATAAAAGCACTTCCTGTCCTGGCAAATTACATTGAGCTAACCTCCTGCCTAACTTCCATCCACATTACAGTATATTAGGTTTAATAATTATACAAAGCAATTTATATCGTGAAAGACTTTTAAATTAAACCAGCCTGGAATTGTGTACAATGAACTGATGATATTATGTTAATGATTATACAAAGCAATTGACATTACAACAAATGTTAAGTTAAATTAACCTGGCATTTAGTGTGTTGTACTTAAAACAGTAATTCCATTCAAATCAAGCATTTAAGTTTAATACACTCAAGTCGTCATTACTCATTACTTATATTTTTTAGCGTAACCAGTTTACTCAAATTTTTTAAGCAAGCTCAACTTATTCGGTCTTACAGTGTGGATGAGTCTGCATCGTCATCAAGTAAATGCCGTTTTCTGCTTTGTGTCCAGATGTTCACAAAGTCATCTCTGCTTTCAGCGTTTTATTATTTATTATTATTATTATTATTATATTAATTTTATTTATCCCCCCCCCCCAGATATAAATCTTTTCTACACATGCATAAAGGTGAATTTCTCCAAGGTACAAAGGATGATTTCTAGCTACAAACTTTAGTATCACTATACAAGCTTGAAGTCAATTACCCCTCTCACAATGTACAAAAAACACCAATATCTGACTTTTGTCTCCAGTGTTTAGGTGAACAATTGGCAACAACTGGTACTCATTTCTGGATCGAGTCACTCTGCAGTCGCCACACTTGTTTATCGGCCCCGGTTCTGATCGGCAGTGATGATGAAAATGTGACAAAAGGGTGTATCTATTTTTTTCTGTTGTTATGGTAAGACAAATGTGTAAATATTGGGTAAGGAACATTATTTATTGTTGCTAGCAGCCAGGAACAAAGGTGATTTTGTTTTTCATATTATGAAAGATGCAACACAATGAAGCTTTTTTTAAAAATTTTTTTATTTTTTTATTTTTTTATTAAAGCAAATTCAAGGGGAATCTATGTTTTCCAGTGTGTTTGTGATGTTGAATATGAGTCATTGGACAAAGAAACATAGAGGGAATTTATGAAAGGACTCAGCCTTCTGTTTTTTTGTACATTTTAACAAAAACCTGAGTGTATGTGTAATCGTCGTAAAAATGGCATCAGCCCCAATTTGAGCCCATGCATTTGAAGTAATTCTTGTTTTCTAGAGTTATTTCACTTTGTAAGCAGCAGAGGCCTTAAACTTTACAACACAGGCGCACAGGCATTTAGGCTTCCAGTAGAGGATAGGAGGATTATTCTGAACGTGCTGCCGGAAGAATGAGAGTTACAGGGATGAAGAGAGCTACCGAGTGGAAGGAAAGGTAGTGGCTGGGTGGATGTGCGGGAGCAGGCAGGAGGTGAAGATGGGGTTCGGCTTGAGTGGTTAGTTCATGCAGCGGAAATGCTGAGGAGGTCGGTCACCAAGCCCCCCTCCATCCTCCCTCCATCCTCCCTCTACCTCCCATTCTCCTCTCCTCTCCTCCCTCTATCTCCCATTCTCCTCTCCTCTCCTCTCCTCTCCTCTCCTCTCCTCTCCTCTCCTCTCCTCTCCTCTCCTCTCCTCTCCTCTCCTCTCCTCTCCTCTCCTCTCCTCTCCTCTCCTCTCCTCTCCTCTCCCTCTCCTCTCCTCAGCACTTTATCTACACTTCTATTTCCTTTCCTCTCGAGCCACGTGCCATTTTGACAAACAGATTTATTGGTTACGTCATATTTCTTCCCTGTTTTAATCAAATGCCGGGGCGGCGGAGCTGACTCGTGCTCAGATTAATATCGCCATTGATCAGATTGGATGGAGGTGTCCTCGCACCCGCTCCATACACCATCCCCGCCTCCCCCTTGCCCCCCCCCCTCATAGTCCCTGACTCTTTCATTGCTGGGAAAAGGGCTTTGCCTGCTGAGAATTCCAGTAATATGCTTTTCCTCTGTGTGACTGTGATTTGAGTCACATGTGTGCTTCATTTATGTGTGCTTGCATGTTTTGTTTTTTTTTTATTCTTTTTTAACATTTTACCTCATGTGTTTGACCTCTCTGGCTTCGTGCTCTTTCTTGTTAGGGCTGTCACAGTAATGAGATTTTATTGCGATCAATGATTTTATAGTTTTGTTTATGCCACACTTATGTATATCAGGTAGTTATTTATGCACACCCCTTACAACAAATGAAGAAGGGACATCTTTTGGCATTCAACTCTGGAACAAATAAGTATAAATTATAGTTTGTAAACAAAAGTTGCACAAGGCAGATTGGCATAAATAACTTAGATATTCATTCAGTTCCTGAAATCTACAAAGAAATGACTGATAATGATGTAAAGTGGATTAAGATGAAGGGGATGCAAAGAGATGACATCATCATAAGAGTGGTCATCCAATATGAAATGGTGAAAATGTTAGACATAGGGATACAAATTCTGTTTAAAAATTCAGCTATATTTACATGAACGGATATGATTATCGTTGACAATCGTAATGACGGTTGCAGACCTGTCTTGTTTGGATGTTGGGAGCTGCTCTCACTGTAAATGGTGAAAATGTGCAGATGTGTTGGTTTGTCACGTCTGAAGTAAGAATTTATGTGGTTTGCAAGGCTGTGTGTTTGTATGAAGTAAAAGGGAGCGCCGTGGTTGATAGTAGTACACAGATGGAGAGTACGAGTTGGTGGAGGTTGGGGAGGAGGAGAGCAGGTGCAGCAGCGGGCCGGTGACAATGCTGCATGAGGAAGTCATTTTAACAAACACACCGTGGCGGCCAGGCCCGGTGGCAGCTATCAGCACTGCTCCTTACCCCGCCAGGCAACCCACCTCACACACATACACGCACACACATGCACACACACGCACACACACACAAACCATCACAGCACCACTACTATCACTCTGACAGTGCTTTCGCCCACCCCCACCACCCACCACCCTCGTCTCGCTGGCCTGCCACTCAGGCAGCCTCAGCCCACCACTCTCCCCCACGTCGATCATGCGTGACATGGGGGTCAGCAGTGAGCAGCGGCGAGGCAAAGAGCCTGAGCAGCCCCCTCCCCTCCATCACCCCCTAGGGTGTGACCGGGCCGGCGGTCTGCCGCACGCGCAGGGAAATTACCACACATCTTTTGTTGCTAAGTGCATGGGTGAGTGATGAACAGAAGCGGCCTTTGGCAGACGCTAACTGCAGGGGTGTAGAAGGAGGTGTGTGTGAGGAGGGGGAGATGGGGGGTGGAGAGAGGAAAAATGTAAAGAGGGAGAAAAAGAGAGAATGCTGGGAGGGAAGTGGTGGTTGGTGGTGAAAGGATAGAAGGAGGGGGGATGGGGTGATGAGAAGGATGGAGGGAGGAGGCAGAGGAGCGCGGGGAGCCGCAGCCTTCTGATTAAGGGCGAAAGACTGCCGGCTGAGGTGGTGGGGGTGGAGGAGGAGGAGGAGAGGAGGAGGAGGAGGAGAAGGAGGAGGAGGGATGCCGAGAACAGAGTGACTGAGAAAGGGAGAGAGACGGGGAGAGGAGATAGAGGGAAGAGAGAAAGGAGACGGAGAGGGAGAGGTGGGGGAAGGGAAGGAGGAACAATTTAACGAAGCTCAAAGCCTCTGCCATCTCTGAAAAGCAAGAAAGGAGGCAGACATGGAGGAGATCGGCCCGGGCTCAGGCTGGTGTTAACAGCCTTTTAGTTCTGCCCTCGCTTTTCTTCCTCTCCTGCCTCTTTGTTTGTGACTTGGTGTTTAGAAAAATGTGAGCAGGGATTACTCCAGGCTTTGGTGGTGTGGTTTACCTAAGTAAAACCATCATGGATGTAGAACTTGTTGATTGTCCACTTTAAAAAAAAAAAAAAACTAATTTCACCAGTGTTTTGGATAATTCCTTAAAACAAATGAAGCAAATGGACCAAAATTATAAGTCAAGTGTAATTTTCTTTTTCCTCTATTCTTTCTGTGTTTTACGATACAAGCATTAAGTTTTGGAAAAGCCTTACAACAAGCTGATTTAAAAAATTAAATAGACTCAAAGATTTATTTATTTTAAGAAAACTACACTTTAAGGGGCCAGTAACAAACCCAGTTTTCTTGGTAAAGTGCATATTTTTGTTGTGCACATGCACATGCATAGCTACCCTACTACATAAAAATAATTCAACAAAATAAAAGAAAAGAAAAAAAAAAAAAACAAAGTGTAAAATAACATAGCATCAACTAGAGTTAAAATAAGATTAGGATACTTTAGAATAATCAAGGTACGACCTTTTTATGATTGTAACATATTCATGGTGAACTTATAAGTGCCATTTAACATGATTGAGAAGAGGATGATCCAAAACCCATGAACGCTGGTCTAGAGAGAGAGAGAGAGAGAGAGAGAGAGAGAGAGAGAGAGAGAGAGAGAGAGAGAGAGAGGGAAAGAGAGAGAGAGCACCTGTGTCATTGTTGTGCCTGTTGCCTGGTAACAACATTCTTCACCAGAAAACGGAAGCCATGCATGAAGAAAGATTCCTCTGAAAAAAAAAAAAGGTAAAAAAGAATTTCATATTTGACTGTGGTTTTTGAAGATGGCATTTCTCATTGGGATCCATTGCCTCTGTGTAGATTTCAGCACAAACAGGTGTTGACAAAGAAATTAAGTTCAAGACAGTCACTGCAAACCATGGCCACAACACTTTAGTTTGTGAAGACATGGCTGATTGTAGGTATTTGTGAACACACACACAGACATAGTTTTAGCTACACTGATAGCAGTCTTAATGGGAAGTGTAAATATTTTATTTACAATGTATATTAACATGGCACCAAAGATGGAATGGAACTGCATAACTCTGTACCATGTTCTTCCTCTAATCATTAATAAAGTTAAATTAATGTATTTGAATTTAAACCACTGTGAGATTCCATCCCAGTTTGTCATCATTACCTCCGTCAAGGAACGGCGGAGATTACAGGGGTTGGACAAAATAATGGAAACATCTTCACCTCAAGATGATAATGCCCCAATCCATACAGCTAGAACTGTTAAAGAATGGCATGAGGAACATTCTAATGAAGTTGAGCATCTCGTATGGCCGGCACAGTCCCCAGACCTCAACATTATTGAGCATTTATGGTCAGTTTTAGAGATTCAAGTAAGACGTCGATTTCCACCGCCATCGTCTCTAAAAGAGTTGGAGGGTATTCTAACTGAAGAATGGCTTAAAATTCCTTTGGAAACAATTCACAAGTTGTATGAATCAATACCTCGGAGAATTGAGGCTGTAATTGCCGCAAAAGGCGGAACTACACCATATTAAGTTATATTTTGTTGATGCTTTAAGGTGTTTCCATTATTTTGTCCAACCCCTGTATGTTTTCATTGGGGTTTGTTTGTTTGTCTGTTAGCAAGATAAGTCAAAAAGTTATGGACAAATTTGGATGAAATTTTCAGGAAATGTTGATACTGGCACAAGGAACAAATTATTACATTTTAGTGGTGATTGGGGGGGGGGGGTTGATCTGCCTTGGCGGAGGTCTGCGCTCTCCGAGTGCTTTTCTAGTATTGATGATGATATAATCTGTATGTTTCTGAACTAAAATGTTTGTCATTTCAACATTTCTCTTTAATGTTGTAGTGTTTTCACTAAGCCATTTGCAAGAACTCTTTTTTTTTTTTTTTTTAACCTTTCTTCAATGGGCAAAATCTAGTCGGTGTATAAAAAATCCAGGGCTTTGCAGCTAGTGACCAGAGCTCCGAAGTTAAGGTTAAACAATGTGGTTAAAAAAAAGAAAGGTTGTGATTTGTATTAAATGAATATATTCCAAGCCACATTACAGTTTATCACACTGTATTAATCACATTGTTGTGGACTAAACCAACCTCTGATATCTATCCTGAACCATACCCAAGTGCTGTTGATGTCTAAACATAGTCATAAATGAATTAAATAGTCAGGGGTTAAAGCGGCAGTGCTCCATAGTTTTGTGGCATCACGAGGGGAAAAATTTTTTTAAAAAATCATAATGACCTTCCATCATTTGGTAATTCAAAAATTCTTCCTCTTCTTTTGTGTCTCGGATGAAATCTAGTTTTACTTACAGGTGTAATCACAGATTGTTGGTAAGATTTCCACAGCTATGACTCTAGTGTGACTGGGCTTAACATGGAAGACTGGAAAAGTGGCTTTTCTTTTCTACAGCGATGTGAGATGGCGTTAGGTCACCTATATTTATATTTAGAGAGAGAGCTATAGAAAGAAGATGCGTATTGTCAAATTGTGCCCTCCCCCCTTTTAGCACCTGTTTTTGAAACTGTTTTTCATGGTTTAAAGTAAAGTACAAGAGCCTAATATTAGAGACAATTTTTAAGATGTTAAGACGTTTTCCATGCATTAATTATGTAACTACTACCGGCATTGTTTAATTCAGCATATTACATGAGAGAACAGCCAAATGCAATAACACGTAACTGTCTTGTTGCCATTGAGAGGTTGCCAATCAGTTAGTGATGACAAACTGTTGCTTACATCACTTTCAAGAAAAAAATAGGCTTTTTTTTATATCTATGTTTGTGTTAAAGTATTCTGTGATGATTCTTTGGTGTAGGTGGTGCCAGAAGGTGTATTTTGAACTTTGACATTCTGTTTGCCTCTGCTTATGGTCTTTATGCCATGCCAAGATAAATCTCCTTCTGGCTTTAGCTTCATAGGTGATGCGTTGACATTAAAGTGGTATCGATGCACTTACCAAATGTTCCTACAAACTTTCAGTGTGGCTCAGCACTTAATCTGATAAAGTACAATCCCTAACAGGAATGTCTGGATTTGTTACATTAGTTGTGAAGTCATTGCATAAAGGCAGATCTTCTTAAATAACATGGACTTTTTCCCTCTACATCTGGGCACTGAGATGCAGCCTGTACCATAGACTTTTAATTCATTTTTGTTTAGGATGGCTGCACATGAAGATTGACTTGGCATAGTGCCCTTGGGCAATCATTCTGACAAAACTATAATAAAATTTACTTCATAAAATCTGAAATGATCTTGACTCTTTTATGTTTTTTCCTATAGATTGGTGGCCATAGCCTAATATGGTCTCCTCAGAAATAAGTTTACTGGCAGAAGATAAGTCCCTTTTGACAGCTCTACATTTGTGACACGTGCCAGTTGTTTGCTGCCTAAACACCAACATAAAAGAAAGAAGAGTTTGAAATAACAAGCAAAATGTCAAGAAACACCACTGCCTTTCTTTTATTGCCTACATTTCACTTCTTATTTGAGTACCATCTTAATGTGTGACATGCATGCTACCAATGGCTGCAACTGCATTTGAGAATTCCAAAACACAATGCACAAATTGTTTGCAATTGTGATTTTTTGTGCATATATCCCCTTAGACACGAGAAGCTACACCAGGCAGTGGGAGGCCTGATTTATTCTCACAACATCCCTGGACAGCCTGTCCACTGACGCTACACCTGTTGACAGGATGAGGAAGAAGCCTGTTGCTTTGAGTAACAGTGAAATGCTGTTCTTTGGACAATCTGGCTTTGCAAATCATCTTTAAAAGATGGAACAGCTCAACAATTGCGGCCTGCTCTGTGCACTAAGCATCTGTCCAGGGCCTCAGCAAAGCTAGCATACATTTACAAATTTGCCCTGATGGTACCTTCTCTTCTTATGATCCAATAAAAACAGGAATACAATAAATGTCCAGCTGTGTGCTGATCGTCTCCACTGGAGTGCCGTCAAATGGCTTTAAATACCTTTTTAGCCGCTAGGTTAGACCAGTTGGCAGCACTGCACAGCCTACATCTTGCCATTAACCTGTTTAACCCTGACCATATTTTCAGGGGAAAAACGCCTAAAAAGACATACCCAAAGTAAATGAAGAATTACTCCACAATAATAAGGTTCATATGGATGTTCTTGGTGTCTATGGACATTTAGAGATTCACAGAATCTCTTCCCATTGTCTAAAATATTGTATCTATTACTATGCCTGAGTAAACTGTAACGAACTAAAAGAGAAATTAGAATTTTTTTTTATCCTTGCCTGTTTTTTTCTGGCTGGATTGACGATGATATGCATAAATTAACTGTTCGTGTCGGAGATTTTTAATAGCGTATATTTCACCCCACAAAGATTAAAAATCATGTTTGAAGATTAAAGTTTGCACTAAAATACACTTTTGATGTACTTTTATTAACATTAGGGTCTAAACTTTGAGCAAAAGTTGAAAAAAATATCCATTGTCCTGATTTATTATATTTTTATAGTAGATGAATATTAGTATGGAGTTTGCATGTTCTCCCCGTGTCTGCGTGGGTTCTCTCCAGGTACTCCAGCTTCCTCCCACCATCCAAAGACATGCACTGATAGGTTAATCGGTTAATCTAAATTGCCCATAGGTGTGAATGTGAGAGTGATTGTTTGTCTCTATATGTTCATCCCTGTGATGAACTGGCGACTTGTCCAGGGTGTACCCCGCCTTCGCCCCTATGTAGCTGGGATAGGCTCCAAGCGACCCCTGTGACCCTAGTGAGGATAAAGCAGGTTCAGAAAATGAATGAATGAATGAATATTAGTATATCACAACTCTATTTTCTCTAACTTATTTGCAAATCTAATTCCATTTTGTTGTAAAATGCAATTCTGCCGGCATTTTGTTGTAAGAATTTCTAACTTCCCACAACAGGATCCTTGACTTTTTTGCCTTTCCATTGGCAGGATGAGGTTAGCCTGGCCGGTCATCCGTCTTTCTCAATGACAAATCTGTCTGGAATTGTGGGGTTTGAATCCAAATATAAAAGCGGGACTAACAGGCGCCGAGTAAACCAATCACAGATGAGATACTTTTGTCAGAGAAACTTAAAAATGGACTCTATGCACAGCCCCACTACTTCCTGAACTTCAGGTGGGTCCTTTATTTCCTGTCTTTCATTATTGGACACACTGATTAGTCCAGGTGTGTCTGCTACTTCTTGCTGTGACCACTGATTAATTAGACCTGGATTAATCAGTGTGTCCAATAATGAAAGACAGGAAATAAAGGAGCCACCTAAAGTTCAGGAAGTAGTGGGGCTGTGCATAGAGCCCATACAGGGTGTAATCTGTAACTGAAGCCTTACTTTTTAATCAAGCAAACAACCAACAACAGTTGTAAAGAGATTTACGGACTTGGAACTGACTTTGACTTGCGACAAAAAGAAATATGACACATTGTGAAACACCCGCCCCCCAGAGTTGTGATTGGTGCATATTTCACAGCGATTGGCCCAATAGAGGATATGCACATATGTCACTTCCCCCCTGGGCCACGCCCCTCTAAATCAGACTGAGTGGCAAAAACCAACCTGCTCAACATGATGGAGTACAGCAGTAAACACAGCAAGACCAGGAAAATGTGAAATATGAAATTAAATGAAGGACAATTGGACTGGACATGGATCTGTACAAGCTACCAAAGAACAAGTGGTCCACGAACACTGACATATGGACGCAAATGGAGTATCCTGACATCCAGGGTGTAGGGGATCATCGCTATTTTTACCTGAAACAAATATACATGGTTTCATCATTACTGACAACCAGGGTCCAAAATTAGGGCAGAGAACCAGCTGATCCACAGTGCATTTCCAGTAGACCATGTACTGACCCCAGTGAATATATGCATGATCTACTGGGACTGAGGAGATTTACGTCTAGTTCAGATCAAGTACTTTATACAACACAGATACTACTGCTATGGACCAGCAGGGGACCTCTGGATTCTGGGAAATTAAGAGATTTTTCCCACCTGTTTTAAAATTAAAATTTAAAACATTATTCTTACAATATTATGGCTTTATTGTCAGAATTTGATGACTTTAATCTCATAAACGAATGACATTTTTGTTAAATTATGAGATTTTTTAAAGTATACAGGGTGGGGAAGCCAAATTTACAATGAACATTTAGTTGTTTTTTCTCAGCAGGCACTACGTCAATTGTTTTGAAACCAAACATATATTGATGTCATAATCATACCTAACACTATTATCCATACCTTTTCAGAAACTTTTGCCCGTATGAGTAATCAGGAAAGCAAACGTCAAAGAGTGTGTGATTTGCTGAATGCACTTGTCACACCAAAGGAGATTTCAAAAATAGTTGGAGTGTCCATAAAGACTGTTTATAATGGAAAGAAGAGAATGACTATGAGCAAAACTATTACGAGAAAGTCTGGAAGATACTATTAAAGAAGAATGGGAGAAGTTGTCACCTGAATATTTGAGGAACACTTGCACAAGTTTCAGGAAGTGTGTGAAGGCAGTTATTGAGAAAGAAGGAGGACACATAGAATAAAAACATTTTCTATTATGTCAATTTTCTTGTGGCAAATAAATTCTCATGACTTTCAATAAACTAATTGGTCATACACTGTCTTTCAATCCCTGCCTCAAAATATTGTAAATTTTGCTTCCCCACCCTGTATTAAGACTTTATTCTCATAACATTATGATTATTTTTGTATTCGACTTTATTATCATAAATTTACAGGTTTTATATAGATATTTTTTGACTTTATTCTCGTAGTGACAAGTGTTTTTATTTTCTCATGTGGCCCTCATACTCTGTCGTAGCTTTGTTCTCCAGTTCCCCCATATTTGAAAAACTAGGTTAGCCTTAGTTTAAGTTAGTTTCCTAATCATGTAGGAGCACAAGGTTCAGAATCACAAAATAAAGACAAAAACCATGAAAGATCTGATCATGAAACCAAGAACTTTACTAAGAAGTAACGTTAGCTAAAATAATACGTCATTTAAGGTCTGATTTGACCCAAAAATACGGGATAAATTAATGTTTGCTGACACCAAACAGGATCCACAGATCTAGGTTTGGTTTCCTGGATTAGTGGATCCATTTACTTCTCTTTTCTTTGTCTTTCGGTGTCTGTAAAATGATAGCTCTGACTGCTTTTCAAACCTGTTCATACAATCAATCGCACAACAGCTCTTCCCCATTTTTTATTTAATATTGTTCTTCAGTTTAGACGGTACTTAAGCCAACGCTGCCTCTCATCTCCCTCTTTCTGCCACTCAGTGGGCGGAACCGCGGTGACTTCGGCTAGCGGTGACGTCACGTGCATACCCTCTATTCCAGACTGTTTTCTCAGTTTTGAATACACTGAGAAAACTGGATGGCTGACCAGGTTAGGATGAGGTTGGGGCAGATGGCAGACACACAAAATCCAGGACTTTGACACCAGACAGTGGAATTCACAACCCAACTCCATGTAACTGTTCAATTTTGGCAATAAAAGTTGTGTTCTGGTTCGGTAAGCACACTTTTTTTTCTATGTTTCTACATTAACCCTTTCATGCATACTGGTCACTACAGTGGACAGTTATTCTACAGCTGTTCTCTTGTATATTCATGGATTTTGTTGTTTCAGTTTCATATCAGACAACGCAGTGGACACTTATGCATCATCCCATACATTGTAATTCATATCATTTCTGTAACTTTGCTCGTCTTGATAAACCTGATCTGCAGTAACATGCATTAGTGTAAATTAATTGTTATTTGTTAGACAAAGTTTTTTGTTTGCATATTATCTCCATGACGTGAGAAATAACTAGCATTAGAATATGTTAAAATGTGAGAAAACATCAGATTAGCTGTATTAAAATGTTTTTATTTAATTGTTTTCATCTCACTTTCTGATATTGGGTTTTAAACACGTTTCTTTACTTGAAAAATTAAATGCGTGGACATTTTTTGCAACTCCATGAGTGAAAAAAAAAAAAAAAAACCTCAATCGCAATTTTTTTTTCATGCCTAAGGAGGAATAAAAACACTCAAAAAAATCTTGACTAAGGTTCTCATAATTTATGCATGAAATGGTTAAACTGCCGCTAGTCTAATGGCAGACTTTCTGTGTACACATACATATTACCATTGCTTGTTAGATGTTGCATTTGAGGTAACCATGACTCCTTTTTACACCATGCTGTAATAATTGTTTTGCATGATGTCAGCAATGATTGTAATTTCTTTTATCCATTCATCATCTGAACCTGCTTTTTCCTCACTAAGGTTTCGGGGGTCACTGGAGCCTATCCCAGCTACTTCTGGGCGAAGGCGAAGTACACCCTGGATGAGTCGCCAGTTCATCACAAGGCATAATTCTTTTATACAAAAGAAATTCATTAAATGTATTCTGTATTTGAAATAATGACAAGTAGCAGACTGATCTCATGAAATCGTGTTGTATGTCACGTCTGTTCTCATGGCATTTGGCGTAATATACGTATGCATTTTCATCCTTTTGCGTGATATTCAATACAGTTTGATCGCGTGTCACTTTACGCCAAGATCTCCGGTTTACATATCTGTAACTGCTAACCCTAACCTTAACCCTAAATCATCTGTTCTGTCTTAAATAAACATCAAATCTGTGAAAAAGAAGAGCACTATTTTCAAAAATCTGTAAAAAAAACTTGAAGAACCATTGAACCCTAAACCTAACCACTAATTGCGTGGTATTTGACGCAGCGTGAACATACTACATAATGCATACAGATAACACTCCAATTAAAAGTGGCATGTATATTTACGCAATTCTTGATATCACGTTGCAAGTACAGTTAATTTATTTTACCTTGATCTCATTTATAATGCTGTCACTTAAATATATATATTATTTACAATAATTTCAATTTGATCCTGATCGGTTGCTACTGAATGTCAAACATTTGATTCTTGTCACCAGGGTGGAGGGTAAATGTGCCCATCTTTCCAGCGCAGGACCAGAGGAGTCTTACTTTTAAGCCTCGTTCGTGAACTATAAAAGCTGGCCCTTGCCGCAGCTTCCTTTTGCACACATGAAACATCCCCAGCTTTGATGGCTGTTTGTACCAGAAATCCCTCCCCACCCCCACCCCAACCCCATCGCCAACAGCAGCCCCTATCTGAAGTAATGTGCAGCCGCATAGAAATCTCCCCGCTCAGTCAGTCAATAGCAGAAAGACCATTTGATTTCCAGGGATAAAGAGGGTGAGGCAATTTACAGCACAACGTTCACCTTTACCACTATTTAATTGTACTGTTGGTGGTTGCTCCTTTATGTACTTCATTTATAATTTACCCCAATATTTTTCTTCAGCAGATAAGATGTCCTCAGTAGTATTTCACCTTTTTAGAGGTCTACATACACAGCATTTGGAACTGTCTTCTGAAGCTCAGCTGCAGGATAAAATACTACCACTGTACATTTCTGTAGACTATGGGTACATACAGGGTGGGGAAGCAAAATTTACAATATTTTGAGGCAGGGATTGAAAGACAGTGTATGAGCAATTAGTTTATTGAAAGTCATGAGAATTTATTTGCCACAAGAAAATTGACATAATAGAAAATGTTTTTATTCTATGTGTCCTCCTTCTTTCTCAATAACTGCCTTCACACGCTTCCTGAAACTTGTGCAAGTGTTCCTCAAATATTCAGGTGACAACTTCTTCCATTCTTCTTTAATAGTATCTTCCAGACTTTCTCGTAATAGTTTTGCTCATAGTCATTCTCTTCTTTCCATTATAAACAGTCTTTATGGACACTCCAACTATTTTTGAAATCTCCTTTGGTGTGACGAGTGCATTCAGCAAATCACACACTCTTTGACGTTTGCTTTCCTGATTACTCATATGGGCAAAAGTTTCTGAAAAGGTATGGATAATAGTGTTAGGTATGATTATGACATCAGTATATGTTTGGTTTCAAAACAATTGACGTAGTGCCTGCTGAGAAAAAAACAACTAAATGTTCATTGTAAATTTTGCTTCCCCACCCTGTATAATAATAATAATAATAATAATAATAATAATAATAATAATAATGATAATAATAATAATAAAAATAACACAAACAATACATATATAATGGGTGATCTCATGGTCTTAATCTGTATAGATTGTATCATTTAAAAAATAAGAATAATAGCCTTGTCAAAATGTTCCCACTCACTTAACATGTGTTTTAAACGGCCCGTTTATCAGTGTGATTACAGTAATTTACAAAGAGTGTTCCATTAACCTATGGCAAATACCATTTGAGGTTTGTAGTATTACAGTAATATCAATAGGTTGCTAGGATTTTGAGTATATTTCTGCCCTTTTATAACAATATGTGAGTGCATGTCTCTTTCGTATCAGTCCGTATTAACTTGCAGGACTGATGTAACATGTTGTGTTGAGGAAATGATGTTAAAGAAGTATCCTAAATCCTTCAGCTGTACGATAAATCTGAGCACAGATACTGGCGTAGAAACATCCCCAGTTTTACACTGCAGCTGTGTGTACACAAAAATGTCAGTACTGGCAAAATGCTATAATAATTTTGGTCCAAAATTATGCAAAATTACAGTCTACAGTGAGATAATAGCGACAAAAAAAAACATCATATAGAGCTTAAACCTCCAGTGAAAAGTAAAGGAAAACTTGTAACTTGCCCATGTTTTATGAGAAATAAGAAAATGCAGATTGTAGATTTTGATTTTACCCTAAATGATTGTCATATATTGTTCTCACCATATCATCCAGTATCTCTCAGAAATGTATATTTAACTATTTCATGATTATTTATAGTTAGGTATACGCACTCACAGTACTAGAGTTAGAGAAAGCTATCAGGGCTTGGTTTAGAACAGAATAAGTCCATGAAGATGACAAAAATGATTCACAATGTATTTAGTATTAATATTAAGCCAAAATCTTTTCTCAACCATAACCAAACTGCTTTTATTACCTAAGCCTGAATTAAAATCCAAACTTTACTCAATTTTTCTTGAAGTCCTGGATTTTGCACATCTGGCATCCTGTGTGAGGTAATCCTATGTAAGTAACTGTAACTGTAACTGTTAGAGAAATATAATATTAGATTATTCTCTGTAAATACCAGCTGTCCAGAGTACGAGTCATGGATGGGTCAACGTGGTATCATCAGTTGCATACAGATAATAAGACACTTTTAATTGGTGTGTTTTCTGTACGCATTATAAGCTTTCAGCATGTATATTTACGCCACGTAAAATAGCATGCCATTAGCATGATTAAAGGCTAGTGCGATTAGGGGGTAGGTTTAGGGGTAGGTTTAGGGTTAGCGATTAGTGCGATTAGCATAATTAGCAGCTAGCGCATTGACACACCATCAAATGCTGTAAAAATAACACTTGAAAGGATGAAAATGCGTACGTATAGCACGCCACATGCAATAAACTGGTGTGACATACAACGCAATTTCATGAGATCAGTCATGGATGGGTCATGATGTCATATCCTATGAGAAAGCACCTAGGATATGTCTACCATTTCTCTTTAGAATTCATTTATAATAATAATAAAAAAAAGCACTAACACATTGGCTATTTATAAACAATTTTTCCAATACTGACTGAACTCTCTGTTGCATTTATTTATTTATATTTGTCAGATTTATTATTTATTTACTTTTTTATTGTTATTATTATTTGTATTTTATGCTTTGTATTTTTAAACCTATGCATTATTTTCTTAAACTTATATGTTCAAATGCTTTTTCTCTATTGACATTTTGATGTTTGTTTAAATGTTGTACTGTATACTCAAATGTTGTTAATAAAGTTGTTAAAAAAAAAAAAATGTCTACCATTTCTTTTCTGTCTTCATGTTTTCTGACTCATGGTGCCAGTTCGGGGCCAGAGAGGCTTGTTGACCTTGGGGAGATCAGGCTATAGTGTAGGTGGAGGAAGAGTACAAACGCGATCACTGAAGCCATGCATCACCGTGTTTTGGATACTTAAGCCAATGGTTAACACGATCAATGTCATTATGTTGGCAGTATGTTTGGACCAGTGGTTGTATTATCCATATTCTTTCACAAGAACTTAGACTTCCTGGTGTTAGTCAGTCAACTGCTGCATCTTGTTGTATGTACAGTCTACTCTCGTTATACCGCCAACTTCCGTTCACGGCCAAATTGGCGGTATAGCGAAAATGGCGTTACAACGGGTTGCGTCCATAATGTGCATGTCTTTACTATATGATGTCTATGCTGCCTCCGTTAACCCGTTCTAATTGCGTTTCTAAATAAATCTTGATTCTGTTATGTTGTAAGGGATCATTTAAAGTGGGGAAACATTTTAAGCATTATTATACCGTGTCGGGAAATGACACCCCATCATCTTGAGGCTTTGGCTTAATCCCACGTCCTCTTCCCGACATCCTGACCTACTGAGTGGTCTGCGATAAATGAACGGTGGCCGTTCCGTAGACCTGCTCGTAGCTTGTCGCGATCAGCGTCTGGCGCGTTTGTTTCAGTGCATTGTTAAAATTTATGTGTACTCGATGGCAATCACGCTGGCGGTAAAACGGTCGGGAAATCAATGGTATAAGTGTTGTTTGTGCATGGAACTGGGCTGGCGGATGGCAATAGGCGGAAATGGCGGTAGCTAATGGAAGAATGCATTGGGGATTTTTGTGCAATGGTTTTGGTCGGCGGTGAGCGAAAATGGCGGTATAACGGCGGGCGGTTTAACGAGAGTAGACTGTACTTGACTCCTTGCCGCAACTAAAGTTTTCTGATTCCAGAATCCAGTGACTCTGTCTTGTTTCTTAGATGGTATCTTAGAATTTTTTATCAGTAACTCTTATTCTTGTTGATCAAATAAAGAAATCTACAGGGTGTCCCATAAGTCTCCATACATAGGAAAAATAAACGTTTCTTGACATAAACCATTTTTACTTATATAATATGCTCTATATGACTGCCATTTTGTCGGGAACACATTTCAATGCGTGTCCTCCACTGCTGAAGAACTATAAGGAAAAAATATAAAGAAATACATGTTAGAACCATATGTATTATGTCTCCTATGTATGGAGACTTATGGGACACCCTGTATTTGTCACTGTTCATGACATGTATAAACATCCTCACACCCTGAGCTATACTGGATGCAATAGAACTTGGATCTTATTGTTCCATGTGTTTCATCACATCAGTCTTTATTTTCCTTCTGTAGTGGGTCATAGGTCACTTTAGGCTGCCTAGTCACCAGGTCACCATAGCTATTAAACTGAATATTTCCTGAATTAATAATCCCCTCTAGAGCATTAACCCATAAAGACCCAAGCATCCACTGGTAACCAAAACCATCTACTGATCTAAACTGTTTAATACCTGTTGATCCACTAATCCTATCAATACATGTAAGTAATTGGTGTAAAATGCAAGTAAGTAAGTACATTTTATTTATATAGCACTTTTCACCACTAAAATCATGAAGTGCTTTACAGTTTAGAATAAAATATTAATAAAAGTTTAAAATAAAATAAATAAAATGTCATACATACACCAGGATAAAAACAAAACAGTAGTACAGAGAAACAGACAATAACACAACCCCATAAAACATCAACCCGGGCTAAATGCCTGCCTAAAAAGATAAGTTTTGAGCTCCTTCTTAAAGAAGTCAATGGACTCGATGCTCTGTAGAGTTAGAGGTAGTGCATTCCAAAGGCGCGGCGCTCTTCTTGTGTTCTGAATAGGGTGTGGGGAACCATCAAGAGGCTCTGGTTTGATGACCTTAATGAGTGCAAGAGGGAGAATAGGGTCTCAGGAGCTCAACTATGTACAGAGGTGCTTGACTATGAAGGGTTCTAAAGGTAAGAACTGAAATCTTAAACTGAATTCTAAAAGTGACTGGCAACCAATGGAGGGAATATAAAACCAGAGTAATATGATCCCTTCTCTTGGTTCCCGTTAAAAGCCTTACTGCTGCATTTTGCACAGACTGTTGGCGACCAACTGCGTTTTTGTTCAAACACATAAAAAGAGTATTGCAATAATTAATGCAGGAGGGAAAAAAAAGTAGGAAGGAAGCAACAATGCATCTTTACATGGTCATCAGATATGACCCATTTGGACGTTCAGAGGCTCCGGAGTGAACGTGGAAACGCCGTCATCTTCTACAACATTGATTCACCAGAAAAACCCATGGAGTTGGATGAATGACAGTGGATGGAGACACTAGGTTTATGTTCAGTTAATGACAGATTTGACTGAAAAAGTCACTTTTTTTCAGTTTTCTTTGTTTTGATATAACAACCTTTGAATTTAATCTGCATTTTCATGAACATCTAAATAAAATAGAGGAAACTGGATATAGGAAATACAGTGAAAAAGGGGAAATACAGAGAAAAATATTATAATAGATGGTGATAAATCACTTAAGAAAGGTTAAATAGAGAAAATAAATTACTTGGGAACTGCCACAAAAGTAGCCCTGGGTCTTTATGTGTTAAAGAAGAATTGTAATCTATTTTGTAGTTGGTATCACTTTATTTTCAGACAAAGATTGCTCATTTTGGTCAATGGCACCCAAAACTTGAGGCCATCCACCATAATTCCAGAACACTGATGACTGATAAGCACCACTTTCCTGGTTATACGTAGCATCTACATCAGCTTCCAAGTGTAATTGTAATTAGGGGTGTGTATTGGCAAGAATTTGGTGATACGATACAAATCAATACTAGGATCACGATACGATATATCACAATATGTCATGATACTGTTAAAAAGGCAATTTTTTATTGGTTTTGTTTCTTTTTTGAAAGATTATTTCCTGGAAGAATTGAATTACACCAGAAATATGCACATATACTAAACATATTTTTATTTGATCACAACAGGATCTAATGGTATATCACAAAATGTTTCTGTGTTAAAACTTAAATTATGTTTTACAGACATTACAGTTTAAGATGCTGCTCAAATGTTCATATTCTATTAGTTCATAACTAACATCATAACATTATTTTTGTGAAATCCCAGCGAAGGAACTCACATCTGCCTCTCAGACAGTAAAAAGTGGTTTTAGGATGCTTCAAATAACCATTATTTAATAAAACAGTGATAAATAATACCAGATAAAATATAAACAAAAATGAACCTCAGCCATATCTGCATTTGAATAAATACCTAAAAATATCGATACAGTACTTTTTAATATCGATACAGTATCATAAAATGAAATATTGCGATATATTGCAGAACCGATATTTTCTTACACCCCTAGTTATAATCACATTAGTATTTCTGAAAAAAAAAGGCTTATATAACCAAACAACCTCTAAAAGTTTTAAATTAAGCATCTAAGTCAGTGGTTTCCAACCTTGTTTGGCTTGTGACCCCATTTTAACATCACAAATTTCTAGCGACCCCAGACATTCAAAACTGAGACCTTTTTTTTGCTAAAATTAATTAATTTTTGATCATGTAATAATTTGCTATGCTATGTTGTAAATAAACGTTTATTTTAGACATTTAGTCTATATAATGTATATTATTATGGATGGAGGCAGAGAAGCCAGGTGTAGATTACTGCACAAAGTGAGAATTTTATTTTCCTTGGTCAGGATATCTACAGTCAGTCCAGCTTGGATTTACAAGGCTGACAATTAATACTGAACAAACAAGAACTCAAACTATGAATTATGAAAGAGCTGCAGCATCTGAAACTGACCACAATGAACATTTGAAAGATAAACAGTACCACAGGGCTTCAGTTTCAGCTTCACAGTTTGTCATGTCTTTTATGTACTGGGATTGTCTCTGTCAACTCACCAAATATTTTTTATTTGTAATTTAAAAAAATTTTTTTTAAATTAATTCCAAGAAATTTCAGGCGACCCCATTTGAATTCCAGGTGACCCCATGTGGAGTCTCGACCCCAAGGTCGAAAAACACTGATCTAAGTAAACATATTTTTTATTATTTCAAATTATAAAAAATTATAAAAAAAATTCGGGAGAGTACTCATAATTTGAGAGGTTTTGGAGATTTCGTATTACCCAAATTTGGAACCACTCGTAAACGTTTTTGTGCGTCTGTATGTGGAGTGAAACTTTGGAACAGTCTGGACATCCAACACAAGCAATGCCAAAATATCCACAGATTTAAACCGTTATACAAAAATATGGTCTGGTCCCAGTATAAAAATGGAGGGTCTTAAAACTGATGTTCCATCAATACTCTGTCTTATATGTTAATGTGTGCTTGTTGTTCCTCATCTAGTTGGTATGTGTTGTCCATTACCATCTGCAATTGTTCTTACCATCGCTGGTATGTGCTGCCCTTTACCATTAGTGCTGTTGTAGTTTTTTGTTTTTGTTTTTTCTTACCATTGTTGGTATGTAATTATTGCTGTTCTTTTCCACTTGTGGTATTGTAGTTTTTTGTTTTTACCATTGTTGGTATGTAATTATTATCATGTAAGTTGACAGTTAACTGTTACCTGTGGTAACACCACCAGGGATGTACATTGTTTCTATTTTTTTTTTTTTTTATTTACACATTTTGGTTATGCAATGTAAATACTGTCAAATGAGTTGACTGTAATATGGTATAGGCCTATTTTGTTCTATTTTGTTCATTGTTCTGGCTTGAAGTCAAAGGACAGGAGTGAATATTTAAAATGTTATTATGTTAAGTTATTTGATGATGAGAATGGGGGTGGGATTAAATAAGTTTTTCTTCTTCCCACTCCTTTTCGAGTACAGATGAATGATTTTTTTTTTTTTATTTTGAATTTGCATGTATTCTGTAAATGCTCGAAATAAACAGACAAATGAAAATGAATGAAATTTCATAGCCTCATTTAATAAAGAATTGCAGACAACAAAGGATGATAGGAAAAGAATTCAAATATGTATACTGTAGAAGACAATTTAAATATATGTACTGTAGAAGAATCTGTGATCCATTTAGGTTCACAGTGAAATAGAGGCATCCACTTCCCGTCACCTGCTGAGTGAAACTGAACACATGGAGACAATGCACACAATCCTCAGTGTGCCTGTCACAGAGTGGGAACACTCGCTGTGTGGACCAAGGTTCACGTTACCCTCTGTGGGGTCAGATATCAAATGCTCTCCGCCAGCTGCTTGACACCACAGCAAGCTGCAGTCATGTAATGGTGCACAGTGAGACAAAGCCACAGGTGAAGCATTGAGAACATTTAGCTTGTCATAAACATCTCTGGTTTGTCGATATGATACATTTGGGAAAAGCCAAATTTATTGTGTCATTATGTAATTCTAAATTTATTAATATTCCACTCCATTCTCACTAGGGGTCTGAAAGAAGTATGTGTCGACTGTTTCTGTTGGTTGGTAAATGGTGACTTAATCAAGCAATAACATTGGAAACAAAATGATTTTCAGCTAATCTTCTGGCCAATCATGAGCAAAGGTAACGGTTTAGATGCTGGCAAATGAGCCACTGCCTTTAATGCATACAGGCTAATGACATGATTATTTGCTCATCAGCGTGATGTGGCGGTGCATGCGTGAGACTGTGTACGTGTGTCTATGTGTATACGTGAACGTCTATATGTGAGCTCGCCGGTGGTGGATGGATGTGCGGGGGGGGGGGTTTGTGGTCACATCTCAGCACGGTAATAAAAGCCGGAGCTGTTGTCACAAAACTCAGCCCCTACGCCCGGCTTTTAAGTGCTGCCTCTATTCTCAGTGAGCAGCAGACACATTACAGCGAGGGGGGGAGAGAAAAAGAGGAATAAAGGCTTGAAGAGAAAGAGGGGGAGAGAGAGATGCAAGGGGGGTTTCGAGGCCTGTGGCTGAAGGATTGATTTTAAATGTTCTGCAAAGGCAGTGTTTACTATCCTCTCTGGCTAGCCCCCTGACAGCGCCAGCATCAAAACAAGATTTGTCCCCCCTTCCCCCACCCAGCAGAAAAGAAAGCACGAAAGGCGAAGGATGCTCAAAATGATGGTTCTTCTCCCTTGCCAAATGCGTACTTTGCCCAAAAAAGTAGCGTCTGCCATTGAAAGTCTATGTCACATTTGCTTCCTTTGGTTTGGATAAAATCTCAAATGGTATGTAACAGCGTCAGAACTCATTTGACGCTCTTTTCCTACATCAACAGCACATAAAGATAAAGGTCTTCGTGTCCTAATAGGGAACCATTACTCACCAGGAGACATTAGATAATGACGTCAGTTCTTAGTCATGGGTACTGAGAATCAAACCTGGTAACAATGCTTATTCAATGAGAGACTTGGCGCTTAGATGAACATTATGGACTTGAATTACACACTTTTATCAAAGAAGAGATATATTTAATTTCAAGGACATTAATGACATGTACGTTTTTACCGAGGAACAAATATTGAACAAGGATAGAGCAAACGATGTGCTTGTTTATCTCTCAGTACTTTCAGGTCATTCTCTCCTTATGAAAACCTGCATGTACAAAAGGATGAGGTTAAGGGCGTCACAGACGGAAAGATCACTATTTTTTGATTCATAACTTTTGAACCAGACAAGTTTAAGACAAATATTACATATATTTAGAAAGGTCTAAATGCCATCTTAAACATACTCAAAGGGCAAAAGTTTTTCAAATATTTTTAAATGGAAAATATGAAAAACTACTGCATCACAGATGGAAAAAAAATTAATGTCTATTTTTTTTTTTTTTTTTTTTTTGTGTGCAAGAATTACAAAGTTCTCAAAAGTGAAGTTCCTGACATTTTCATCCTAAAATATATTCAGTGTATACTTTAAACCCTCTATTTTACAACCTAATAAGTGGTTAGAGGAAAAAAATATTTTATCATACCTAAATAGCAAGAGATTTGACAAATGGCAGCATCATGAATGGACAATGAAAGTAAATATCAAATTAAACACTTTTTATTTTAATTATCAATATCACATATATATATATATATATATAATAATATATAATTTATAATATTATATATATAATAATAATAATATAAATATATTCAAATGTGTTTTGCATAGATATATGCATTTATTAATTTAAAACACTATGTGTTTAGAATATGACATAAATGATATAATAGTCAAATATCAATGTATTTGGAATAAATGTTGTTTATTTATGAGAGTTTATAAAGTGAAACCAGAATGACGGCGGAAAACTGTCACTTTCCAAACATTCACACTCAAAAAACTATTCAAATTTTTTTTTCCACAAAATTTTTCTCATTTCAAAATACATTTTCCTGAAAATGTAAGTAATTACCTACCCAAAAATATAAATTTGGTGTAGATTATTGTAATTACATTTTTTTGACCAGATGTTAACCTTGCCTTGACTTCACCCAAAAGAGTCTTACAGTGTCTTAAAAATGTCCTGATATATCTTGTACAAATGTAGATTTCAGAGGGTAACAACAATATATTTCTTCAATTTTTTTCTTTTTGAGTGGAGACATGAACCACCAAGTGATGTGTTTTATTCATTTTTGAACAACTGTGGAGGTTGTATGACACTGAGCAACCAATAGTGTCAGCAGACAGTGCTACCCACGTATACCTGTTGGTTGGCTCATTAGAGGTCCAGGCACCATGGTGCTGCAACATATTGGAAACATTTTCATTAGAAAGAACATCCCAATCAAAAAGATGTGGAAATTTCCACTTGTATTTAACGATGCAAAAAGCTCAGATCCTTCCGTTGGATAATTAGTGCAATGATTAATATGTTTCAGGAAACATATTATTTATCTCTAACTGTTGCAGTAAGTAGCTTTTCTAGAAACAGTGGCCTTGTTACAGCTGCTCCAGGACATCATGTAGCACAGGATGCAGATAATGCTAATTATATGAGAGAGATCTCTGTCGTAGAGATGTGGCCTGAAAAAAATCTCACATGGTTATAACCAGAGATCACTTAATCATTTAGTAAAATCAAATAGTAAAAAAAAAAATATATATATATAAAAATCAACATTAGAACTCACAGCTATGTTTAATAATGAAATAAGAGCATTTCCACACGCACAATGTTAAGAGAACTCAAGGGAATGGAACTAAACAGCTGTGTAGCCTTAAGAAAACCACTTATCTGTGTGGCTGATCAGAGGAAAAAAGCTTCAGTTTGATAGAGAGCATAAAAATTGGAACACGGAGCAATGGAAAGGGGTCATGTGGTCTAATGAGTCCAAACTGACCTTATATTCATCAGGGTGAAAACAGAGGCAGATGAAATGATTGCCCATCATGCCTTGTGCCTATAGTACAAGCCTGTGGGGGCAGTGTTATGATCTGGGCTTGATTCAGTTGGTGTTTTTATTCAGCTGAATAAATATTCTGAACTAGTGCGTTGACCCGTGGGGAACCATGGGTTCTAGATCCTCTGATACAGTTCATTCCTTTCCTTTCTTTTCTTTCTTGGTGAATTCCACTGGTATTTTTAGTTGAATAACCTCTCAGCTGGCATGTCTGTTTCTGCACAGGAAAGTTGACACCATGGCAACGTGGCCCTATTGTTCATCTGTTGCTAGGTAACCCACTTCAATGATGATTCTATGATTCTGGGCATAGCAATGGGGAGGCCAATATAGTATCTCCCAAAATATTGGGCCTATCAACTTATCATTCTCACGAGTCTCTTTCTTGACCAAAAATACATTAGTATGCCAAACTGCAGCAGTCAGCTCTTTCTGGATTTTGTGTGATGCCAGAGACACACACACAGAATCCCCCTCCCTTTTAAAATATAGACGACCAGGATTTTCTATTGACTGTTTTTTTTTCTTCCCTGATCACAGAGGCATATTCCAAGATGACAATACTAAGATTTATCAGGCTTAAATTGTGTGTGGTTCAAGGGGCAAGAAATATAATTTTTTCACCATGAGTCCAGATCTGAACCCCATTGAGAATCTATGGGATGCCATGGAGAAGACTTCACACAGCGGTCTGACTCTCCCATCTTCATGACATGAACATCTTCGCTAAAAATGAATGCAATTATGGATTTAATGTTGTGAAATTGCATGCACTTATCAGTGTCAATTAATGATGTCTGCATTGATGTATACCATAAACAAAACAAAAATTATGTGTGTAACATGATTTGAGTTGTGCCATACCCCTGTTATAATAAACACGAAGAAACTGAAATGTTGAATGACCATAGTTTTGAAGAGTTAAACCAAAATTTGAGTGAAGGGAGAGGTGTTAAAACTCTGATTTCCATGCAGAGGAGGTAATGAGAGTTTTCTATAAATTGATTTTGACATTGCACAGGGAATAGATGTTATACTATCAGGCAGAAGTTTAAAACCAGATGACCTCCAAATTACATGAGAGCTAAAAGAGTTCTATAGCACAAGCCATTCATTCATTTAATATGCAGAATTTGGTGTAAAAACAACTCTGAGTGTTTCTTTAAAATAAACACTTGCAATATATACGGCACTGACATTTGCAATACTGAATATGATGCTTGTAGGCTCAATGCTCAATGATGGCCTAAGTAGAATTTGTAGGGCAGTGTTTTTCATCCTTGGGGTCGCCTGCAATTCAAATGCGGTCACCTGAAATTTCTAGTAATTGATAAAAAAAACAACAACAACAACAGCTTACTAATAAAAAATATATGGTGAGTTGACAGAGACAATCCCAATCCATAAAAGACATGACAAACTGTGAGTCTGAAACTGAAGCACTGTGGTACTGTTTATCTTTCAAATGTTCATTGTGGTCAGTTTCAGATGCTGCAGCTCTTTCAATATTCACAGTTTGAGTTCTTGTTTGTTCAGTATTAATTGTCAGCCTTGTAAATCCAAGCTGGACTGACTGTACATATCCTGACCAAGGAAAATAAAATTCTCACTTTGTGCGGTAATCTACACCTGGCTTTTCTGCCTCCGTCCATAATAATATACATTATATAGACTAAATGTCATCTAAAATTAATGTTTATTTGCAACATAGTATAGCAATGGTTCCCAACTTTTTTTTGGCTCGTGACCCCATTTTAACATCACAAATTTTCTGGCGACCCCAGACATTCAAAACGGAGACTTTTTTTTAAAAATTTGCTTAAATTAATTTAATTTTCCTTGGTCAGGATATGTACAGTCAGTCCAGCTTGGATTTACAAGGCTGACAATTAATACTGAATAAAACAATAACTCAAACTATGAATTATGAAAGAGCTGCAGTATCTGAAACCGACCACAATGAACATTTGAAAGATAAACAGTACCACAGTGCTTCAGTTTCAGCTTCACAGTTTGTCATGTCTTTTATGTATTATGATTGTCTCCCTCAACTCACCATATATTTTTTATTAGTAAGTTTTTTTTTTTTTTTAATCAATTACTAGAAATTTCAGGTGACTCCATTTGAATTCCAGGTGACCCCATATGGCGGCCCGACTCCAAGGTTGAAAAACTCTGTAGTACAGAAAACTATTACATAATCAAAAACTAATTTTAGTAAATAAAATGTCTCTGCTTTGAATGTGAAATTTGTGGTGTTAAAATGGGGTCACGAGCCAAAAAAGGTTGGGAACCACTGTTGTAGGGGAGCTGGTTGAAACTGAAACTTCAAGGATAGATCATTTTATTTGCCATTTGTACACATTTAGGTACTTAGGAGTTCCTGATGGTGTTAACGGCAGGTTGTTAATCATTAATAACCTTATTTTTTGTATTCAGATGTTCCATTTGTACATGAAAAGCAGAGCAGTCAATGATCCGAAACCCTCTGAGTGTTCGAAGGAAATCAAGCTAAATACTTAACTTCATTTCAAGGAGAGAATTCCCTTTCCTGCCACGCGAGCCAATTCATAATTATCCAATTGTTTCCAGCCATTAGGAATTTGATTTATTGTTCTTTGGCAGTCAGGATGGAGGTTTTTCGCTGTGTCGGACGTGTGTGAAATGCACAAGTCTGGAGGGCTGAGGAGAATATGGGGAAGCGAGAGCCATATGTCTGTGCTGTCAGAGAGCCACTTGTTAGAGGAAGTTTAGCCTCCCTGTGCCTCCAGCCACAGCCTTAATTATTAACTACATGTCTCCCCTCTGAAGAGCTGTGTGAGGGTGGCTCACTGAAAAAGGTGCTTTGGAGTGTGGGCTGGGTGCCGACTTTCCTCTGGGTACTGAGATATACAGTTAAGAGACAGAAGGGTTCAGGGAAAGTTGTTGTTTTGTAGATACTTAAATTTTGCTCTCATCATGTGAGAAGAAGTGTGAGTGTTCCTGTAAACACAAGGTGATTCATTTAAACATTTAAATGAAAGCAATTATCGGGTGACGATGAAAGATTTTATTATTTTTTTTGTAAATGAACACGATATAAAACTTTACTTATTTAGCAGTATACTGTATGAGTGATGCATGAGTGTGACGCTCCACAGAGGGATGAATTTATTGTAATTTTAGGTGCAGTTAAAGTTTTAGAGATCTGTAAGAAAGGTCCAGTGCAGTGGACATATAATAATTAGCATCCATACATACATACATACATACATGAAAAGAAATCAACACTCAGGACCAGCAATGCACATCGTAAAAATCTTATAAAACTTAATCCTTATTTAAAATAATAACAGTAAAACCTAATAATACTTAATAATACTACTACAAGTACAAGAATTAATAGTGGATATACTACTACTGCAACTGTTAGTATAAATAATAGAAACATCCATCCATCCATCAATCCATACATGAAAAGAAATCAACACTCAGGACCAGCAATGTACATCGTAAAAATCTTATAAAAATTAATCCTTTATTAAAATAATAACAGTAAAACCTAATAATACTTAATAATACTACTACTACAAGTACAAGAATTAATAGTAGATATACTACTACTGCAACTGTTAGGACAAATAATAGAAACATCCATCCATCCTTCCACCCATCCATCCATCCATACATGAAAAGAAATCAACACACAGGACCAGCAATGTACATCGTAAAAATATTATAAAAATTAATCCTTTATTAAAATAACAGTAAAACCTAATAATACTTAATAATACTACTACTACAAGTACAAGAATTAATAGTGGATATACTACTACTGCAACTGTTAGTATAAATAATAGAAACATCCATCCATCCATCCATCAATCCATACATGAAAAGAAATCAACACTCAGGACCAGCAATGTACATCGTAAAAATCTTATAAAAATTAATCCTTTATTAAAATAGTAACAGTAAAACCTAATAATACTTAAAAATACTTAATAATACTACTACAACAAGTACAAGAATTAATAGTTGATATACTACTACTGCAACTGTTAGTATAAGTAATAGAAACATCCATCCATCCATCCGTCCATCCCTCCACATCACAGGGCTGGCATCTAACCAAACGAAACAACCAACTGACAAACAACCACTCACATCCACATCCAGAGGTGATTAAGGCCCAATCAGAATTCACCCCTTGGCCCTCCCCCTTACCTCTACCCCTTGAAACGGAGCTGCAAAGGTTAGGGGTTGAAAGATTCCCCTATGAAATGAGACAACCCTTCCACACCTGTCACATCATCAGCAGTCATCAATGCTGCTATAAACAGATGCGACAACTTTGTTTCTGAAAGCATTCCTCATGCCGTCAGCAGCTGTAACCATCTCTGTTGCATGGGCTTTGGTCATCTTTTTGCGGCTATCAACTATAAACCACAGAAATGCAATCTGTAACACATTGAAATGGCATTAAACAGCCAATCAAAAGATTAAGTTTATGAAGAAAATATGTACATTTGTGTGTTTCTTTCATCACACTGCTGCACTTTTTTTTTGCTGTGTTTACCTCCATCTTGCCGATGATTTCAACAGAATTATGGCAGATTTCTCATACCCCTCCATTTGTAGTGTGGTCCTGAAAAACCTCCGTTTCAAGGGCCAAACAGCCCTTCCCCTCCAACTCACTGAGAATCAGGACATCCATACCCGATCCCATGAATGGGCAAAATGGAAGGTTAGGGGTAAGGGGGAGGGCCAAGGGGTGAATTAGGAATGGGCCTATTAAGGTGCATGTCTTTGGACGGTGGGAGGGAGCCAGAGAGAACTTGCAAACTCCAAACAGACACCCATTACCTTCTTGCTGTAAGGCAGGGTGTCAAACTCATTTTAGTTCAGGGGTCACATACAGCCTAATATGATATAAAGTGGACCGAACCAGTAAAATAATGTAAATAATAGGATAAGAACTTAGAAATAATATCAACTCCAAAGTTTTCTCTATGTTTTTGAGTGAAAAAAGTAAAATTCCATAATTAAACTGTGTACATCTATGAACCGTACTTGAACGTAACATGAACAAATATGAAACAACCTGAAAATTCTTAAGAAAAATAAGTGTAATTTTAACAATATTACACCTTAGTTTATCATTTATACATATGCTTCACAACTTACAGATCACAGTGGATCTACAAATACACAAAACATTTGATAACAGGCAGAATATTGTTAAAATACTACATACTTCTCTTAAGACATTTCAGGTTGTTCATATTTTTTGTGAAAAGCCAGTCTGTAAATGTAAACATTTTTGTGTAATTTTACTTTTTTTGACACTAAAACAAAAAGAAAAAAAAAGGCTTTTTTCATTATTTCTAGGTTATTATGATAGTATTTTACCGGTCTGACCCACTTTAAATTGAACATCCTTGATTGCTAATATCTTCAGTGTAATTTTTACATTTCACAAATTCATCCAAAGGGCCGGACTGGACCCTTTGGCGGGCCGGATTTGGCCCCCGGACCACATGTTTGACACCTGTGCTGTAAGGCAACAGAATTAACCACTGCACCACCATGCAGCCCAGAATTACAGTCCATAATTACTTCATTATATAAACTGCCTATATTTACACATGGAACAGGTATGGCATAGTGAAAAGGGATTGGTATCTAAACAATATCTAGCATCTAATCAATAAGTGTCTGTTTTCATTTGAGCCGCATTGTAATTATCCAACAATCAGTCAACTATAATTATCAATTACAAGATTGAGGTGGCTTGATAATTAACGAATCCGATCAGGTTTACTCGCGTCATTTTAAACCACAATTAAGTTTGTTAGGTTCTTGTCAGCGGGAACAGTGGCTTTTTATCACTCAGTGGACATCCTACAGTTTAGAGTTTATTATCTGTGGTGAGAGAAATACGATGGAAACTAAAGCAACACTTACACTCTTTATTTTCATCAGATTTAACCACTAATGCATCTGACAACGAATGCATTTTTGCATATGAATGTATTGTATATTGTAAACACTATTGTTTAATTGCAAATAGCAGTATGTTCTCTTTTATTTTCTTCTGTGAATATTAGTACAGCTCAACAACTAATTGAGAGCATCACTACAATATAAGAGAATTACCTCTGCTACACATCTCTGTAGGATCTTTTGTGTCTGCAGCATTCAGTCTGATTTTTGTTTTCTGTTATCAGACAGAGTCAGCTGCACATTAAGACAATGTTGCTCCTTGACCTTTTCATAACTCTCTTGTTATCTGTCTTTGTGCCCAAATTGCCCAAGGGATTTCATGGTTAAAAAAACACAAAGCATCCTGCTTGTCTGCATCAGTACTCACCATCCCCCATAGACTGAACAACCAGTATATATAGGAGACGCACAAAACAAACAAACAAAGTCAATGTGAATATGCACAACATTTCTTTCTTTACTTCTCATATAAGTCCAGCAAAGAAAAAAGAAGTTGAAGGAATGTATTGGTAGTTTTACACGATTAAGCCCATTACCCTCAAAAATATCAGTAGTCACTTTTCCATTGGATGTCTGCACAAAACTTTACCAATATTTACTAAATGTCGAAAAAACAGAAGTGCATAATGTCGGTTTTTCCATTAAATCACAAATGCGATGGTTTGTTTATTTTTTTATTGTGAGATGACACAAGAAGTCATTCCATAAACATGGCGACAAATGTAAAATATGGTGTGTCCACACATACCGCGATATGTTTCTTCTTCTTCTTCGCTTGTAACGTCCATCAACATCCGTTTTTTTAATTCACCTTACCCTAGTTGCGAAAAAAGGTCTTTCCATTGCAGTTTTGCGTGATATACCATTTGCACTACGCCTGAAAAACTCCCTCTTGCCAGTGCAAAAACTTTTAATCGAAAAGTGAAACTTTTGGTGAAATTGTCGTTTTTCCATTTGGTAAATTTTAATGTGCAACTTATATTTGCGCAATTTGAGGGTCAATGGAAAAGTGACTAGCATTACAGGGCTTGTCTAAAGGTATAGACTATCATAGACATTACATGAACTGATTAAATTGATCTATTGAAAATAGAATTGCATTTCTCTGGGTCAATTTAATAAAAAAACAATACACACCATGGCTGAATAAGATGTTTCATACTCTTAATATTTAATTATATTAACTTTAGCTCTGATTACAGGACACATTTGCTGTGGAAAGCTCAAACAATGTCACAACATTTATTTGTATTTCATTTTAATTCACAAAAATGCCACCCCAAAAAAAAAAAAGCCATGCGCTCCAATATTTTTTTGGACACATTCATCCAGACATCATTTTGATAAGCTCATGCAATTTCACAATTATTTTGGACCCTTGTGTAAATTCTCACATCCCAAAGATTTTTGATGAGGTTCAGGTCTGGAGTCTGTGGTGGTCAATCCATGTGTGAAAATTTAATCCTGTCGAATCCTGGTATTGTCATTTTGGAATATGTCTGCGCCATCAGGGAAGAAAAAAAAAAATCATCAATGGAAAAATTTGGGCATTCAGTATATTCAGGTTGAGCTGAACTCATTTTTAGACACATAACATTGTTGAATGTATTTATTTTATTTATTTGCACATCATAAAACAGCAAGAGAAAAATAAAAAACAACAACATTTCAAACGAGTAACATCATTGTGCAGGAGTGGGTAAAAGCCAAAAAAAAAGGCTTATGTGAATACGTCCCCAGAAATAAACAATATACACAGGAAAAAAAAAAAAAGAAAAAGAAAAAAAAAAACTGAAATAATAATCTAAAATAAAAACAATAAAAATACAAATCAAATTACAAATCATCAAATACAAATCAAATATAAAGCTGAACAACTGAAACAAACCCAGATCATAACACTGGCCCCACCTGCCCCTCCTCTCACCCTGATGGACCAATCACAGGGTCAGTCTGGACTCTTCAGACCACATGACCCTTTTCCATTGAAACACAGTCCAGTCTTTATGCTCTCTATCAAACTGGTGGTTGTTGAAGAAATGAGAAGGTACTCATTCCATCAGCTGGGATTATAACCTTTTGTCAGATGAAACATATTAATCACTGCAGTAATTATCCAATGGAAGATGATTGTTTTGAACCCCCATGGGGACTTAAAGGGAAGTTAAAGACATAGATATTGTGTTTCGAGTCAACAGCCCATTGCGCATTCTTACAGTCAAACTTATACAATAACTGGATGTTTTTTTTTTATATGCATAACTATATGTGCTTAATAATGTGACGTTTGCAAATCCCATAATGACAAACACTACTCAGAAATATAAATAATTTACATATTTGTATATTGTTCAGTCTGTGACATATCTGTAAGTCCCCTTTCAGCTGGTTTAAAAAAAATAGTTACGACCTACCTTGACAGATTTAAAGCCAAATATTACAGTATTTGAATAATACATCTTCAGATGATTTGTTTTTTCATTTAAATGTATCATGCATATTCTTTCAGTATCATTTATTAATGAATAAATTAATAGGACTGAATGATAAAAGCATCGGTTCATCTTTCTCCCTCAATCTATGACAAGAAGAGTACACAAAGAGGCCATTACCACAGTGACATATCCTTAGTTTTAGTTTAGATTAAGATTAGGAATGTTACACTAGCTACACTGCTTGAAATGTATCTAAAATACATCTGATGTTTGACAAAAAACATGAAACAAAATCCTCTTTTTAGAAATTGGCCAGTGTTGGAAGGTATTGCTTATTGCATGATTTTTTTTTAATTTTTTTTTTATTGACAACTGCATGAATTTTTTTAAATTTTTTTTTTGCTGTCAAATGATTAAAATTTTTAATCAGATTAATCACAGGGTTGCTGTGGATTAATTTTGATTAATCACAATTAAATATCATTCATTTTTAATCTATATTAATCACGTTTCATTTTGCATGAGCAAACAGACTCAAGAAAGAAGAGAATATACAGGGTGGGGAAGCAAAATTTACAATATTTTGAGGCAGGGATTGAAAGACAGTGTATGACCAATTAGTTTATTGAAAGTCATGAGAATTTATTTGCCACAAGAAAATTGACATAATAGAAAATGTTTTTATTCTATGTGTCCTCCTTCTTTCTCAATAACTGCCTTCACACGCTTCCTGAAACTTGTGCAAGTGTTCCTCAAATATTCAGGTGACAACTTCTCCCATTCTTCTTTAATAGTATCTTCCAGACTTTCTCGTAATAGTTTTGCTCATAGTCATTCTCTTCTTTCCATTATAAACAGTCTTTATGGACACTCCAACTATTTTGAAATCTCCTTTGGTGTGACGAGTGCATTCAGCAAATCACACACTCTTTGACGTTTGCTTTCCTGATTACTCATATGGGCAAAAGTTTCTGAAAAGGTATGGATAATAGTGTTAGGTATGATTATGACATCAATATATGTTTGGTTTCAAAACAATTGACGTAGTGCCTGCTGAGAAAAAACAACTAAATGTTCATTGTAAATTTTGCTTCCCCACCCTGTATATGCACTTAAAGGTGGGGTAGGAGATGTTTTCCTGGAGCAATTTTTACTATATTGCTTAAAATCCCCTTCACACCCTGATTACAACCAATTATTTAAATGCTCTAAAACAAAAATTAAAAAAATAAGTCACCTGTGGAATGGACAGGACTGAAAAAACACCATCCAATCATTTTAGGCGCCCAATTGAAATGATTGAATGGTGATATGTCTATCAAACTTAACTGCTATTTGTCCCTCCCCCCTCTGCGCGTACCCCTCTTCGTGCATGTATCGTGCGTTCTCAGAGGTTTGGAGCACTGGTACTGGAAATGAAGCCAGAACCAGAGCTTGGCTATATTAGCTATATTAGGATGGAAAGTTCACCGGCAAACTGTTTGGTCATTAACATAGATCACTAGGGAATGTAACGTTAGCCAGATAGGTCTGAACTGGGGCTGTTCTGTAAGAGAGGGGGTGTTGGAGGAGACTGAATGAGGTATGCATGGAGCCGGGGTTGTAGCTGAGGCCGGAGCCAGGCGAATTGTTGCTGTGCAGCGCTCGTGAACCCTCTGGAAAAAGCATTTTGTGTGCCAGTACTCTGGAGGCGTGGCTTCAGGGGGATGTCTGAAAAAAGGGTTTCGGACTTTTGAATTGAGTATTTTTAAAATGTAGCTTGCTCGAGTTGTTTTTCCAAGATCTCCTACCCCACCTTTAACATGTTTATTAACCCTTTCATGCACAAATTATGAGAATCTTAATCAAAATTTTTTCCTGAGTGTTTTTATTCCTCTTTAGGCATGAAAAAAACAATGCGATTGAAAATTTTCTTCTGAAAAATAAAAAAAAATAAATAAACAAAATAAAAAAGATTTAAAAATTTAAAAAAATACATTAAAAAAATAATAACCAAAAAAAAAAAAAATCCTATGAACCTATTTTTCATGAAGTTGCAAAAATGTCCACTCAGCTGGACACTATGCGTTTAATTTTTGAAGCAAAGAAACATGTATTTACTGATAAACTGTGTGAAAACCATGGGGAGGGCTTGTGATTCTGGGGGTTTATGCTCAAGAGAGATCTACATAATGTTACCAATTCAAATCAGAAAAGATATGTAATGTCTTAAAACTTCAATAAAGATATTTGTAAAAAAAAAGAACAAAAAAAAAAAAAGAACAACAAAACCCATGAATATACAAGAGAACAGCCCTAGAATAGCTGTCCACTGTAGTGACCAGTATGCATGAAAGGGTTAAACACCTTCAACAGTTTCAACAAAACAACTTGAAACAACTGTTCCATCTTGGGTTTTTTTTTCATCATATTTCCATCCAGAGGGCCAGTGTGCTGTTTAGCGTCTTCCACCTTTATAGGTTGGTTCTGCTCCCTCTCACTAACGGATCAACAGCCCATTTACGCATGTGGACAGAAACTCTACTTGGATAAACTGCCTGAAATGTGTTGCCAGTGCCGGTCACAGTCATTCTGTGCTGCAGATGGGTTAATTGCATTAAAATATTTAACCAAATTAATCATGATAATGGATTAATTAGCGTTAACACATTAATTTTGACAGCCCTAGTTTTTTTTGTTGTTTTTTTTTTTAACATACTTCCTGCCTGCAGCCTGGTCATGTGCATTGACAGGCGCATTCTTCCTCTCACTGAAAGTGACTGGCTACTGTATGACTGATTCACAACACATTTACAGTCAGAAAGTGTAAGAGTTGTTTTGCTGTGCTGTCATTTCTAAGATTTGGCTCAAGAAAAATACCAAGTCCTTCAGAGTCAAAAGGCAAAAGTCAAAGTGAAGTCATAAGTTGTGAAGTCCAAGTTTAGTTGCCAAAGATTTTTGTCAAATCAAGTCTGAAGTAATCAAATTCACAACTTGAGGTTTATCTATAGTACAACATAACTGAAGGTTGAATGTCTTTTTTTTTTTTCTTTTTTTTTTTTTTTTTTTAGCGCTGGTAAAAATCTGATTTCCATGCAGATGAGGTAATGGAAGTTTGCTGAAAATTGCTTTTGACATTGCACTGGGAATAGATGTTATACTGTCAGGAAGAAGCTTAAAACCAGATGACCTCCAAATTGCATGTTAATACAGTAATATAGCATCCTCCTTCCTGGGCATGCAAGACCTGTAAGCCTTTACCTGTCAAATTTATGTTTAAATTTACAGAAAACATCATTTAGATGCATTGCTCACACAGTTCATTGAAGAAATACAGTACTGAGACAAAGATTTCACTTACCTCCTGTTATTAGCGTTTTCCCACATGACTGGGTTTGATAACTGCGTATACTGACACAAACTGAATTGCACTGAAACACATAAGGAAATAACACTAAACTGAACTCTCACAAGATTTACTTTTGTATCTGCAGGGTTGTGCCCGCCAGCTTCCTTGCCTTTTACCATTATATTGTGAACAATTACGCAAATACACTACAATAGTCACAAACCAAATTAAAATCCTAGAAAATGTTAGTAATATGAAATGAGATGCTTTCGATGAATAAAAAATACACAGCCATTAATAATTAATGCTATGATTAAAATGGTGCTTTGAATTGCCTAATTAATTTGTTCAGTTTATTGCGACTGTCATCAGTGAAGAAGCAAGGCTAAGAGGATAAAAGTATTTTCTAAATCTAATTTTGTCTTTTATTTCCTATTTATGCAAGTAAACGCTATCGTCCCCTGTGCCTTGTTTCTGTGAACACCATCATCTCTGTGTATTTTTAACCACAACAAAAGTATGTCTGTCTGTGAGGCCATACTGACTGTGACAAGACCATGTGACTTTTCTCATCTCTTCCTTCCCTCTCGCAAAGCATCCACACAGAGACACGCGCCTGCCTACATATATGCAGCCACACACCGAGCCCAGCGCCGTAGAACAGCCATCAGTCAAAGTGTGTTGGCGCTGCAGGTCCGGGGGCATTTACATAGATAGATGATGGAGAGATTATGGGGCACAGGGGTTATTAATCACACTGCTGAGAAGGAGAAGACGGACTCCTTGGTGTCACTCTCCTCTCCAGGGATGGCTCTTTACCCTGGATATGTCTTTTGTGCCGTTCCCAATGTTCTATTTGCTGCCTAACTAAACCACAGTAGTAATACAGCATGAGTGCCCTGGCATTCAGTATTGCTGCAGGGTAAGTGCGATGCAGTTAAGTCCACCTCCAGTCATCAGCTCCAGGGCTACAGTCCAGAATTTTTGCAGAAATGTAGAGCAAACTAGAGGTTCATGCATTTAGTCTACTCTTTTTTATTAGAATTGTTATTATCATTATTGGAGAAAAATACACTAAAAAAAAAAAAAAAAAAAAAAACTCATCACATTTAACCCTTTCATGCACAGTGGTCACTACAGTGGACAGTTATTCTACAGCTATTCTCTTGTATATTCATGGATTTTGTTGTTTTACTTAATAATAATAATAATAATAATAATAATAATAATAATAATAATAATAATAATAACTAGAAGCACTCAGAGAGCGCAGACCTCTGCCAAGGCTGATCAGTGGGCCCCCCCGTGGGCCCCCCCACCCCCGATCACCCCCAAAAGTTAATCATTTCTTCCTTATCCCATTTCCAACAAACCCTGAAAATTTCATCAAAATCTGTCCATAACTTTTTGAGTTATGTTGCACACTAACGGACAGACAAACAAACACAGAAAAACAAACCCTGGCAAAAACATAACCTCCTTGGCGGAGGTAATAATAGCTTTATTTATATAGCACCTTTTAAAACGAAGTTTACAAAGTGCTTTGACAAACAAGTAAAGGGCACAACAGCAGGATACAAGATGTAAGTAAAAACACTAAAATAGAAGCAACATAATAGGAGAGGTGTGTACAACAATGCAGAAACATAACACTTCGAATAAATTAAATGAATCGGAATAAAGAGGGCAGGGGTAACGTAACATGATGCTGTTAAATCAATGCAAAAATAGAGGCGTGAGATAAAACAACATCATGTATGAGAATATAAACCAACAATCAAACAGGATAAGATTAAAATTTACATTAAAAAAATTAAAATTTAAAATTAAAATTAAAAGGGACAAACATCACATAAAAGCAAGTCTATAAAAGTGTGTTTTAAGAAGTGACTTAAAAGATGCCACTGATCCCGAAAGCCTTATCTCCTCGGGCAGGCCTTGCATATCAACCAACACAGTGGATACTTATGCACCATCCCATAATACACTGCAATTCATACCGTTACTGTAACCTTCCTGTTCTTGATAAACCTGATCCGCAGAAATATATTTGAGTGTAAATCAATTGTTAGTTGTTATTAGACTGTAATTAACAGTTGTTTTTTTTTTTATTTTTATTTTTTAAGTTGTTGTGTTTTGTTGTTTTTTGCATATTATTTGAGTGAATAATAACTACTATTATAGTATGTTAAATGTGAGAAAACATCAGATTAGCAACATTAAAAAAAACAATTATTTCATAGTTTTCACACAGTATGACAGTAAATGCATGTTTCTTTACTTCAAAAATTAAACACATGGTGTCCAGCTGAATGGACATTTTTGTAACTCCGTGAAAAATAGGTTCATAAAAAAAAATTTCAATGACATTGTTTTTTTCATGCCTAAAGAGGAATAAAAACACTCAGGAAAAAAAATCTTGATTAAGGTTCTCATAATTCGTGCATGAAAGAGTTAAGGGACATGATTTGTAAGTTTTTTAAAAAAATTATGTTTCTGTTACAGTCTGGCTAATTGCTTTTCTTAGGTAATGATTGTCTCAGTTGCCTATATCCATGATAACACCCACTATGCGCTGATTTCTATGTAGAGATGGTCACCAGTTTGTCCATGGAAATCCGTATTCTCATTTCTGAGTCCTCTAGTGGCTCCCTTCTGCTCCTCTACAGCAGCAACATTAGCTGTTGTTAGCTAAGAATTGAAATTAGCAGCAACAATGTGCTATGCTGTTGTGTAATGTTACACTTTGACATTTAGTGTGTCAATATTTTTAAAGTTTTTGCATGCATTTATGTTATTACCCCACCCAACCCAAAGGGGGGGCAAGGGGTATTGTTTTTGGTTCGGTTTGTTTGTTTCATTGTTTGTTAACACTCTAGCAGCAAAACTATTGGTTAAATTCATACTAAATTGGCTTTATAGATTGCCAGTGACCCAGAATAGATGTGGTTACATTTTGGGAAAAGTAGGTCAAAGTTACAATTTTTAATGAATTTTTAAAATCTTTTTTTTTTCTCATATTTACTTATAATGGCCAAAATTTCAAATGTCTATAAAAGAATCAATTTCGTTTCAATTTACTTCAAACTTGGCACATACAGAGTGAGCCAAAATAATATATACACACATCAGGAAAAGAAAAAGTTGCATAAATATTTTAATACCAAATTTATTTCGACATGACGAGATTAATACAAGTTGCCTTTGGCCTCTACAATTACAAGAGGTACTTAAAGTGGTGGCCATTGGCTTCCAGACATTTATGTGTACAGCGAACTACTGCTTGGGTAACGTTGGCCCTTAGCTCTTTTAAGAATGCACCGTATGCTAGAAGTACTTACTCCTGTTTCACGTGCGCATTGTGCAGTAGACTTCTGTGGTGAGCGTGTGAACTTTTCCAACACCATTGCCGAGAAAGCAGAACTTGTTGCTGTATGAGCGGGTGGTCATGGCTCAGGTGGTAGAGCGGGTTGTCCAATAACCAAAGGGTTGGCGGTTCGAATCCCGCTCTATCCTAGTCAGTCTGTTGTGTGCTTGGGCAAAACACTTCACCCTCCAGTGCCACTCACACTGGTGTATGAATGCGTATGAATGTTTGGTGGTCAGAGGGGCCGCAGGCGTGAATTGGCAGCCATGCTTCTGTCAGTCTACCCCAGGACAACTGTGGGTACAGATGTAGTTTACCACCACCAGAGTGTGAATGTGAGAGCGAATGAATAATGGATCAATAATGCAAAGCGCTTTGGGTGTCTAGAAAAGCGCTATATAAAATCTAATCCATTATTATTATTATTATTATTGTTATTGTTATTATTATTATTTATGAGGTCTGCCAGACTTTCCTTTATGCAGATTACACACAGCACCTTGTGTTTCAAATTTATCATGAATCCGTGAAATTGCCAGATGTGTTGGAGGTTCTGAACCAAACTCACGCCTCCATTGTCTTTTGACTTCAACAACATTCTCAAATTTGAAATATCACTTTAAAATGATCTTACGTTCCTCAATCGACAACCGTACCGCTGCCATGTTGTAGACGTCACTTGTTGATGCTACATTCATGAGGATAACGCCACCCGCTGGGGAAACATCGTACAACAGTAAACAGTGTTATCATAATTTGATCAAACTTTGAAAGAGATATCTATATGTATAGAAGTACTTATACCAGGGGTGTCAAACTCATTTTAGTTCAGGGGCCACATACAGCTTAACATGATCTAAAGTGGGCCGGACCAGTAAAATAATATAAATAATAGGATAAGAACTTATAAATAGTGTCAACTCCCAAGTTTTCTCAATTTTTTTGAGTGAAAAAATTAAATTTCCATTATGAAAATGTTTACACTTACAAACCGTACTTTAACATAACATGAACAAATATGAACAACCTGAAAATCCTTAAGAAAAAAAGTGCAATGTTAACAATATTACACCTAAGTTGATCATTTATACATGTGCATCACAACGTACAGATTTAGTAACATGCAGAATATTGTTAAAATTCCACATTCTTCTCTTTAGACATTTCAGATTGTTCATATTTGTTTGGGTTATTCATATTTTTTGTAAAAGGATAGTCTGTAAATTTAACTTTTTTTTTTAATAATTTAACTTTTTTTACACTAAAACAAAGAGGAAAATTTGCAGTTTTCATTATTTATAGGTTATTATGATAGTATTTTACTGGTCTGATCCACTTTAGATTGAATTGACCTAAAATGATTTCAACATCCTTGATTGTTAATATCTTCAGTGTAATTTTTGTATTTCACAAATTCATCCTAGGGGCCAGATTAAACCCTTTGGTGGGCCAGTTTTGGCCCCCGAGCCGCATGTTTGACACCTGTGACTTAAACAAATTAAATATTTATGCAAGTTTTTCTTTTCCTGATGTGTGTCTATATTATTTTGGCTGACTCTGTACATGGAGGCAATTAATATGCTGACACCACCACATGCATAGACGTGATGACATCAGATGGATTGATGCCAAAATAAGATACAATGTGAGGGGCGGGGTTTGTGGTGCCTGACACCACTTATTTTGAACATGTGCTGTTGTATTTTTGTACCTGTTGCTGTTCGTAAAATGTGAACATCTCCATTGTCCCAGATTAAAAAAAAAAAAAAGGGGGAAAAATTCCTCTTGGGTTGAAACGCAATGACCCGCCAAATAGTTAATACGTCTTTATGAATGTTAACCCTGCTGCAGTTTAACATTTTATAGTACCCACCATTGTGAGTGTTGTATGAATTTTGAATAGTGAGTGGTTGGAATGGGACATTGTAAGACTGGTGGATGTGATAATGGAGTAATTCACAGCGACAGGTGAAGTACTCTGCTCCTCTGGGCTGTTTGCTTTGGTAAATGTAGCCGCCATCCTCTGACCTCAATGGGACCTGACACTTGGACCCTCCCCGTCCTTCCTCCCCCGCCTCCGCTCGCCAGCATTCAGACCGTTCACCAACATGTGTATGGTGTTATCATAGCTTAATGATGTGTCAGTTTGTCACGTGGTGTTTTTCTCTTTGTTTGTGTTTTTTTAAGGGTAAGTAATGAGCTCATTTGATCACCTGGCTAGACTTGGTAGGTGGATGTATGGGTGGACCGGTGAAGCAGCTGATAGATGGATCAACGCATGATGAATAGAGGGGTCGATGCATGGATGAAAGGATAGGTGGATAAATTGAAAGATGAGTGATACCCTGAGAAATCGCTGAATAGGACTCCTCACAGATATTGTGTGTAATTTTGTTTTATCTAGATGAATAGTCTTGTTCTTTTTAACATAATCTCATAGCTGATCTCCTTCAGTAGATCTAACAAAATGATGTATGTATTATTTATTTACATATTTGACTAGTGTCTTAATTTAAGGAAGAATATTGCTGTGAAAGCCATGTAATATTTTTCCGTAAACTTTTGACATTTCATCAAAATGAACATTTGACACAAGGCCAATTTCTCTATTAACTCAGATTTTTTTTTTTGTCTGTGTTGAAGGTAAGATAACACATTTAACATGAAAAGCCTTTAAAATTTCTGTTAGACTGATACATTTAGTCAATCCATGACCTACTCTAAAAGTGCACAAATATTTCCCGTCACTTTTTTTTAAAGCCCTTTGGTTTTTTTTGTAGCATGGAAACATGATTTAATCTCCCTGAAAATGGATTTTAAAAAAAGACGTTGAGTATATTTGCAAAGTGACAGTGTGAATGGAGAAAACAGACTTAGTACCTTGTAAAATCAACATGTGTGGCATTATCTCCTTTGTTAGTCTGTACCTTACCACAACCATTTTTCTGACTAGAATCTACTACTTGCCTATATTTTCCGCAGGGCTGGGCAATATATCAAAAAGGCAGCCTGTTTTGTTTTTGTAACAAATTAATTGAGAATGTGTTTCTCCAGTCCTAAATGGCTTAAAGCTTTAGTAAAAGAATTTTGGATCATGTTTTGTCTTCAGTTCCTGTAGTCAGAAAATAATTAAATAACCCATAAAAACCCAAAAAGCCAACAACAACCAAAACCATCTACTGATCTAAAATGTTTAATCCCTGTTGATCCACTAATTCTATCAATGCATGTAAATAATTGGTGTAAAATACAGTTTGTCATCTTTTCATGGTCATCAGATATGAGCCATTTGGACGTTCAGAGGCTCTGTAGTAAACATGGAAATACTGTCATCTTCTACAAAATTGATTCACCAGTAAAACCAATGGAGTTGGATCAATGACAGTGGATGGGGACACTTGGTTTATGTTCAATTAATGATATATTTTCCTTAAAGAGTCACTTTTTCTTCAGTTTTCCCTATTTTTGATATAATAACCTTTAACTTTAATCTGAGCTTTTATGAACATCTACACTACCAGTCAAAAGTTTGGACTCACCTGTTTTTTTCTTTATTTTCATGACTATTTACATTGTAGATTCTCACTGAAGGCATCAAAACTATGAATGAACACACATGGAATTATGTAGTTAAAAAAGTGTGACATAGCTTAAAGCATATTTTATATTTTAGATTCTTCAAAGTAGCCACAATTTGTTTTTTTTTCCTGCTTTGCACATTCTTGGCATTCTCTCGATGAGCTTCATGAGGTGGTCACCTGAAATATTTTCCAACAGTCTTGAAGGAGTTTCCAGTGATGCTGAGCATTTGTTGGCCATCTGTGGTCCATCTCAAGCCATTTAAATGAGAAAGTGAGTCCAAACTTTTGACTGGTAGTGTACATACTGTGCCGTACTGTCCCGTCTTCATCTGTTTATTTGGGTCCAGGTTGCAGGGGCAGCAGCCTCAGCAAAGAAGCCCAGACAGCCCTCTTCTCAACCACTTCCACCAGCTCTTCCAGGGGAATCCTGAGATGTTCCCAGTCAAGCCCAGAGATATAATCCCTCCAGCATGTCCTGGGTCAGCCCCGAGGTCTCCACCTGGATGGACATGCCCAAAACACCTCCCCAGGGAGATGTCCGGGAGGCATCCTCACTAGATGCCCGAACCACCTCAACTGGCTCCTCTGGATGTGGAGGAGCAGCGGCGCTACTCTGAGTCCTCCCAGATGTCCGAGCTCCTCACCCTATCTCTAAGGCTGAGCCCTGCCACCCTGCGGAGGAAACTCATATCGGCCGTTTATACTCACAACCTCATTCTTTCCGTCATTACCCAGAGCTCATGACCATATACGAGGGCTGGAACATAGATCAACCGGTAAATCGAGAGCTTCGCGTCTTTCAGCTTAGCTCCCTTTTCACCACAACAGACCGGTTTACTGTAGACCAGGGGTGTCAAACTCATGTTAGTTCAGGGGCCACATTAAGGCAAATCTGATCTGCAGTGGGCCAGACCAGTAAAATAATAACATCATAATATATAAATAATGTCAACTCCAAACTTTCTTCTGTGTTTTAGAGCAAAAAAAACGTAAAATTATGCGATCAAAATGTTTACATCTATCAACTGTCCTTTAACCCTTTCATGCATTAATTATGAGAACCTTAGTTTACATTTTTTTCTTGAGTGTTTTTATTCCTCCATAGGCATGAAAAAAACAATGTGATCAGGGTTTTTTCTTTTTTTTGTTTTTTCATGGAGTTACAAAAATGTCTATGCATTTAATTTTTGAAGAAACGTGTTTAAAACCCAATATCAGAAAGTGATATGAAAACAATGAAATAAAATACAATCTGATGTTTTCTCACATTTTAACATATTCTGATGCTAGTTATTACTCTTTTCATGGAGATAATATGCAAAAAAAAAACAACCTTTTTTCTAACAGATAACAATTGATTTCCACTGAAACATGTTACTCCAGATCAGGTTTATCTAGAACAGTACAGTTACAGTAATGGTCTGAATGTCAGTGTATTATTATGAGATGGTGCATAAGTGTCCAGTGTGTTGGCTGATATGGAACTAAAACAACAAAACCCCTGAATATACAAGAGAACAGCTGGAGAAGAACTGTCCACTGGAGTGACCACTGTGCATGAAAGGGTTAAAATAATGTGAATATCATGAACAAACTGAAATTTCTTAAGAAAACTAAGTGCAATTTTAATGATATTCTGTCTCAGTTTATCATTTACACACGTAAATTACAACTTACAGATCACAGTGGATCTACAAATACACAAAACATGTAATAACAAGCAGAATATGGGAAAACTTGCACTTCAGACATTTCAAAATGTTCATATTTGTTCAGGTTATTCGCGTTTTTGTGAAATGGTAGTTTGTTTTAGCGTAAATACAGTAAAAGGACATGAAAATTTTTACATTTACAAAGACAAAAATTTGGAGTTGTGAGTATTTATAGGTTATTCTGATAGTATTTTACTGATCCGATCCACTTGAGATTAAATGTGGAACCTGAACTAAAATGATTAATATCTTCAGTGTAATTTTTGCATTTCACAAATTCTTCCCAAGGGCCGGACTAGACCCTTTGGTGGGCTGGATTTGGCCCCCGGGCCGCATGTTTGACACCTGTGCTGTAGATGCTCCCCCAACCCACCTGTCAACCTCCCGCTCTATCCTCACTCGTGAATAAGATCCAAAGATACTTCAACTCCTCTACCTGAGGCAAGCTCTCCTAATTTCCTGATTTACTGATCATCTACATGATCAATGAATTAAATATAGGAAAACACCTGATGTTCACTGAAAAAACACAAAATACAGAGAATTATGTCATAGTAAATTGTGATAAATCACTTAAGAAAAGTTAAATATAGACAACAAAATATTTTGGAACTGACACAAAAGTAACACTGGGTCTTCATGGGTTAAAATCATAAAATATCCATTACACATTCCCAAAAAAAAAAAAAAAAAGTGATTTAATGTTTTGGTCATATATCCCAACTGTAGTTTCCCCTGTGTCATCTTAATTTTGGTGATGAGGATGGCTCTGGTTTATATCATCCTTTCTAGTTACATGAGTTGTTATACACTGCCCGGCAAAAAAAAAAGTCACACACAGTATTTCATTGGGACGTCATTATCTTTAAAATGACAGGAGGCTTTTGCTGTGGCATCATTTACACCATGCAGTGGTTATGTAATGTCACAGTAAATGTTACAACATCTATTTCCGTCCACAGTTGCATTAATTTGTCGCTGAGCTCTCGTATTGGTGAATGAAGAGTTGGTGTTAAGTCTTCTCCAGAGTAACCCAAAGACGGGGGTAAGGTCCTGACGTCCATTTGAGTCCCACTCCTGCATCACCAACCAACACACACGTCCACACCTCCCAAAGGATGTTGCTGCAGAATGCCTTGATCATAACTGTGACATTTGTAATTCTACGATTCCATTTCATTCACTTATCTTCTAATTCTATAATTATCTTTTTATAACTGCATATTAAAGTAATAAGTAAATGAACCTTTTAATTCGAAGTAGTGTGCTGGGTTTACTCAACTGTGATATCTCGTGTTTCTCAGATTAACAAAATAAATGCACTTTTGTCATTTTCAGCTTACCGGCCGTCGTCTGTCGTCTATTACAAAAATTTCAATCCGCTTCTTCTCCGAAACTACAATTCCGATTGACTTCAAACTTGGTATACAACTTCTTTATGATGATGTCAACAAAAGTTAGTGAAATTATTCGGCTCCAGATCTGATTCTGGATTTGGTGTGACTTTGAAAAATTTCCCCATTATAAGAGATAGGAAGTGGATCGATGCAGTAACTCAGTAAATATAAATGATATCAAGTGTAAATTTCTACAGTCCAGTCCTGATGGGGAGATGACCAAAACATAACGGCCACATACTGATCAGGATCTTCTTCTGGATCTGGGAACTTACGGAAAATTTAACATGGGCTCTTATGGGGAAAAAATTTCAATCGTCTTCTTCTCCGAAACTACATTTCCGATTGACTTCAAACTTGGTATACAGCTTCTGTATGATGATGTCAGCACAAGGTATTGAAATTATTTCAATTTGGATCTGATTCTGGATTTGGTGCGACTTTGAAAAATGTTCCCATTATAAGAGAGTGGAAGTGGATTGATCCAATAAATCAGTATCAATGATATCAAGTTTGAATTGGAATTTTTTACAGATCGGATTGGAATATGACCAAAACATGGGCTATTTCTGTAATATAATAAATACACAGAACTGGGTGATAATAAATGGCATCTGGATACATTTCCCAAAGCTTTTAATTTGGCCAGTAAGCTACAGGGCCATTGGTCCTATTTTTCTAACAAAGGGCACAGCATACACTCACCCCATCACCCCTCAAATTGCCGACCACCACTTAAAATGAAGAAACTCCAGGTACAAAAGGGTGTTCTTAGGGTCCAAGAACACATCTGGACCAGTGAGACCCCTAGTCTCCACCCCTAGTCTATGTTTTTTTGAGACTTACTGACTTTACAGTCAAGTGTGATACTGAGGAATAACGTCATTATTGGTCTACAGATGGGATTCCATTTTTACTCTGCTCCCTGTTGCGTTACCATGCTCTTGGTTTAGACGTGTTTTTACATTTATATGTGGTTTTTCAAAGCAATATTTATGTGGCCAGGACTTTTCTAGAATGAAGGTCAAATACTTTTTAAAATACACCTGTCTGTTTGTGGACAACATCAACTATGCTTACAGATGTGGAAAGACAGTAGCCTGGGAACCAGATCAGTCTGGAGTTCATGTTTCATTTGCTCTTGCTGATGCATCTGGCCTCCCCTCCATTTGAACAGATTTCCACCTTGCCAAGATCAGGCCAGGCCAACCACTACCACTGATCTGATACGCAGCAGGTTTGTTATAACACATGACAGTAGAGCCCCATCCAAAATGGCTGTTGTTGACGTGCAAAAGTCTTTTATTGCAATGACAATATACAGGGGTTGGACAAAATAATGGAAACACCTTAAAAAAATCAACAAAATATAATTTAATATGGTGTAGGTCCGCCTTTTGCGGCAATTACAGCCTCAATTCTCCGAGGTATTGATTCATACAACTTGTGAATTGTTTCCAAAGGAATTTTAAGCCATTCTTCAGTTAGAATACCCTCCAACTCTTTTAGAGACGATGGCGGTGGAAATCGACGTCTTACTTGAATCTCTAAAACTGACCATAAATGCTCAATAATGTTGAGGTCTGGGGACTGTGCCGGCCATATGAGATGCTCAACTTCATTAGAATGTTCCTCATGCCATTCTTTAACAATTCTAGCTGTATGGATTGGGGCATTATCATCTTGAGGTGAAGGTGTTTCCATTATTTTGTCCAACCCCTGTATACTACGCAACTAAAAAAAAAAGGTCCTAAGCTAGATTTAATTAACCCTTTCATGGCTAGTGGTCACTACAGTGGACAGTTCTTCTCCGTTCTTGTATATTCATGGATTTTATTTTTTTTAGTTCCATATCAGCCAACACAGTGGACGCTTATGCACCATCCCATACACTGCAATTCATACCATTGCTGTAACTTAGCTGTTCTTGATAAATTTGGTCTGCAGTAACATCATTGAGTGTAAATCAATTTCTTGTTATTGTTATGAGACTGTAATTGACTTTTTTTTTTTTTTCTAAACAATTTTTTTTAATTTTTTGGCATATTCTCTCTGTAAAGTGAGTAATAACTAATATCACAGTGTGTTAAAATTTGACAAAACATCAGATTAGTAGCAATAAAAAAATGTATTTCATAGTTTTCACACAGTATATCAGTAAATACATGTTTCTTTGCTTCAGAAATTAAACTCATAGTGTCCAGCTGAGTGGATATTTTTTGCAATTCCATGAAAAATAGGTTAATTTAAAAAACTCAGTCACTGTGTTTTTTTTTTTCATGCTTAAAGGGGAATAAAACATTCAGGAAAACGATCTTGATTAAGGGTCTCAAAATTCATGCATGAAAGGGTTAAACAAGCTTCTTTTGGATAATTACTGCAGTGATTCATATGTTTCAGCATGAAGGAAGTTCTTTAACCCTAACTGATGCAGAGAGTGCCTTTTCCGTCAGAATACATATCCTATGATCTTGGAAAATATTAAAAGTAGATAAGTCACGCTATTTAACAAGCGTTAAATCATTAGCTTACATCAAACAAAGAAGACAACGAAGGAGAATACTAAAACTACTATAACTGTCCAACACATTATTAAGATCTTGAGGGAAAGTGATGGACCATCATCTTCAAGAAAGGAATGTGGTCAGATAAAAACTTAAATGATCAAGGTTGAAGATCACTTGTAAAAAAACACAAATTGTAAAAATCATTAGAACTTAGGGGCCATATTTAATAGTGAAACTAAAAGCATTTCCGCATGTGCGTTGCAATGATAGCTCAAGGGTTTGGGACTTAAAGCTGTGTAGCCTTGACAAAAAAAAAAAAAGGTCTTGACTTGCTAGAGAGCACAAAAATTGGGTCATGTGGTCTGATGAGTCAACACTGACCCTGTTCTAGAATGGTGGACACATCGAGGTGAGAAGAGAGGTGGATGGAGTGATTACCCATCATGCCTAGTGCTTACAGTACACACCTGTGGGCAGTGTTATGATCTGGGGTTGATTCAGTTGGTCAGGTCTAGGTTCTGCAATATGTGTCTACGACAAAATATTACAGTGTGAGACTTTTGGACAGGCTTTGTATGTTCTCTAAAAGAACAAACAATTGTACTTTACTGTTTGTTTACCCTTTATCAGGCAAGTGACTATTTTTGGTCATTTCCATACACGTTACAAGACAGTGACAGTAACAGTTACAGTGAGACCAGTGAGTCAACAATTTTAGGTCCAATGTGGTCTACAGGGTCTGTAAGATCCACCTCTGCATGAACAGTGAGTGTACCTGCTTTGTTAGGTACCATGAAGTAATGGTACTAATGTAAGGAATGATGTTCAAAGGGAGAATGTGGATGTGGACAGGGGTCTGTCTCAGCACTTATGATGATCTAATGTTCTTAAAATACATGTTCCTTTCACATTACATGGGTTTTTCTTGTATTTTTTGTGTTTAATTCTTTGATTTTTTTTTTTTTTTTTTGCCACATATGGGCAAGAAACCAAATATGGTAACTTCATTAACCTTGATTTTCTACATGACAATAAAAAAATTGAAAAATTTCACAAAATTAATAAAGTCTTGTTATGTCCTCCAATAACACATTAAGGATGAATTTTTTTAATTTCACAGTATTTCTGTGAGTGACCTATAAAGGGTTAAGACGAAAGATGTTTTGGTTTTTTTGTTCTGTAATGGTTTAGTTTACAATTTGGTGCTTTGATTGATTGTACATCTATCAATTTGCATCTAGAGGCTACGTGGTCTACGTCATTTGCTCAGAGTCCTTAAATTGAAAATGAAGGTTGTAAAACAGTGTTTTTCAACTTTGGGGTTGGGACCCCACATGGGGTCGCCTGGAATTCAAATCGGGTTGCCTGAAATTTCTAGTAATTGATTTAAAAAAAAGGGGAAAAAAAGCTTAGTAATAAAAAATATATGGTGAGTTGAGAGAGACAATCCCAATACATTAAAGACATGACAAACTGTGAAGCTGAAACTGAAGCACTGTGGTACTGTTTATCTTTCAAATGTTCATTGTGGTCGGTTTCAGATGCTGCAGCTCTTTCATAATTCATAGTTTGAGTTCTTGTTTGTTCAGTATAAATTGTCAGCCTTGTAAATCCAAGCTGGACTGACTGTACATATCCTGACCATGGAAAATCAAATTCTCACTTTGTGCAGTAATCTACACCTGGCTTTTCTGCCTCCATCCATAATAATAATATACATTATATAGACTAAATGTCCTCTAAAATTAATATTTATTTGCAACATAGTATAGCAAACTATTACATGATCAAAAAATAATTTTAGCAAAGAAAATGTCTCTGTTTTGAATGTCTGGGGTTACCAGAAATTTGTGGTGTTAAAATGGGGTCACGAGCCAAAAAAGGTTGAGAACCACCGTTGTAAACTAATACTTATTTGAGTTATTATGACTCTAGGGATACTAGGCAGGATACACAGGAGACACCTCTGTTTCTTACTTGCCCACTCTATCACAAAACATGTTTATCCCATTTCCAATGCATATTAGTTGTATATGAGTTTTGACTTGAGAAAGTGAGGATACTATGAGTAAAGTTTTCTTTACTTTTCACCTGTACAGACTGTCGCAGGAGCACCACCCTGGAAACCAGCCCTGCTGACTTTGATTACCTAATACCTGAGAGATCACTCTTAGACTCTTGCTGCCAGAACGTTGACATGATGTGGAGAAATGTCGCCAGCCGTCATGAAACCTACCGCCCCAATCAATCAATCAGCACGCCTGCACCTATGTGTGTTTGTATGTGTGTTTGGGCATGGGGTTCACTCTCTCAGGTCGCCGAGCGAGGAGGAGAGGCAGGGAGGGAGACCCTAAACACACCATCTTCCACATTCATCAATTATTGCACCCTGGAAGGTTTAGCCTGTCAGGAAGAGCAGATGGTGTCTGTGCATGTGCATGTGTGTGTGTGTTTGTGTGTGTGTCTATATAACCAGGATGATATCTGCATATGTGTTTGTGTGTTTGAGTAAGACAAGGTGAGAGTATTTGTAATGTGAGAGACAGAGAAAGGTGATGACAGAGACGGAAAAATGTATGAGATAGAGATGTACAGATGTTTGAGGAAGATATGTACAGGTGTGTTACACTGGTAGGAGAGAGAGAGAGAGCTGGGGCGTTCGACCATCTCAGTGTGATGGCTGCAGGGTAGCTAATCAATCTATACCTGCCTCGTACAGAGAGAGAGAGGCAGAGTCGGACAAGATTAGTGGAAAAAGATCATGTCAGCCAGGCGCCTCGCTGGCTCCTCTGCAGACCATGTAAGTGTGTGTCCTCCTTTCTGTTTCTATCACAGACTGGAGAAACAGCTTTTCCATGGTTGTGTCTGATTAAATTTGACAAAATTTGACAAAGCAACTAAATGCGGATACATTTATTATATGTTGCTGCAGGAAATTGCTCAAATTCCCCGAAGGTGGTAGGGGAAGTGAAATGAAGCTATAGCGCTAACATCTTCAGAACATACGGACAGCTAATGTTGTATTCCGAATGACCATCCAGACAAACACTTACAACAACACACTGTCTTTAGGGTAGACAGTTTTACACTTAAGCTGAAAATTTCAGAGATGAGCTAAGACAAAACAGCCCTAGAATCCGATTTTCTTCCCACAAAACTTTTAGAACTTTGTAAATCTACTTTCCACCCAAATGTCGCTTGTGCAAATCTTGCCTCTTCCTTCAGTGGGGGGATGTTTTTCTTCTCCCTCCTGCTCTTAACTGTGTACCAGCGGTTCTAGGGGCTGTCATATTGCATCAGCGCTCTGCTGATTACTTCCACCTTGTCTCCCTCGTCAGGAAATGATTCTGACACGCACTCACACCCTGCTTTCTCTGCATCAATATGCGTGCGATGGAAAAACTGCAGACAGTAAATAAATAATGAAAGACAAGGTGGGGAGAGAGGAAGGCTCTATGTGTTGTTCTCTCCCGGCCTCATTCTCTGTCCTGTGTGTGTGAGTGAGTCCGTGTGGGAAAGTGTTATATGCCTTGTGTAAGAGTATGTAAGTATCTACTGTTTCCTCCATATCGAAGAAGAAATTGGGATTTATTACAGATGATTCAAACTTATTGAAAGGGTTGACAAAATGACACACTGTAAAGATAACCTTGAAATTCCTAACTTGCTCTATGATTATGCATTCACTTAGTTTTAATTAAAGCGACAGTCTAACGAGAGGGTTGTGTGAAGCCATTTAACTCCTGTCTTTCAATAATCCAGCAGTACTGCTTTAATTTTCCTATCGTGCATGTCCTTTCTCAGTACCCCCTGATGGGAAGGTGTGTGGATTTTTCCTCTGCTCAGTGCCAAGAAGTATGCCAGTAGAGTGAGGGAGCATTCTCATTCAAAATCCCTAAAGGGATTATCACAGAGACTCTGCATTTCTGTGGAGGACACAGAGAGGGTAAGCACATCTTATTGACCCACTAACCCATGGCATCCAATGGCATCACTGGTATCACAGAGTCCTGTATGTAGTTTTGTGTTTTTTTTTGAGTGACAGCTGATAGTTACCCATTCTCACTTGGTAAAAGGTTTTTAGAGGAGCATTACATCATGGGAAAAAGTCAAATAAACCTTTAGCACATATGTGGAAATGCTGAAGTGACCTAGAGATCCGATAATGATCAGCTTGTTTGAATAAGATTTCATCTTCATGATCTACTGATTTTATTTTCAGAAATAGCTCACTGTTTGCTTGCTGCACTAATTCAGGCAAATGACTCAACCATCGGCAAATAGAGCATATTTCATGTGTTTGTGCTTCTTGTGTGTGAATACAACTGAGTTCAAATTAAGTCCATTGCTAAAAAAAAATCTTACTTCAGCATTTTCATACACCAGAGAAGTTGTCAAATCATATTTTGAAAACTTGATTACATCATTCCCCAGCAATATGGGTCAACAGAAGTTTATTAGCATTCACCAGAGGTATTTAACAATATTTACTTTCTGTTCCTTAAAGCGGCACTGAAACTCAACCCAGATGCCAAAAGAAAATGTTGTCATTGCATGTTTCTGCAAACCACAGATACATATAAGCTCAATGTAATTTGTGACTGAATGAATCAGGTCTTTCATTAGGAAAGACATGGTTGGTGGCAACATGGACCAGCCGATGGGAGGGGGCCTTTCTGTGCGGAGTTTGCATGTTCTCCCTGTGCTTGCGTGGTTTCTGTCTGGGTAGTCTGACTTCCTCCCACCATCCAAAGACATGCACTAGTAGGTTAATTGGTTACTGCCCATAGGTGTGAATGTGAGAGCGACTGGTTGTTTGTCTCTATATGTCAGCCCTGCGATGAATTGGCGACATGTCCAGGGTGTACCCCCCCTCCACCCATAGGTAGTTGGGATAGGCTCCTGCCCCACCGAGGGCTAAGTGGTTCAGAAGATGAATGAATGGTTGATGGTAGTGTTAGGAAAATACCACAGTCTGATTTAAATATTAATAAATATGTTAGTATTTTCCTAATCATATTAATGAGTGTTCTGTGTTAAAATAAGTGCTGCTATCTCTTCCCAGCCCTTCCAGTGTATAAAACAAACTGTAAAGGTAATTGCTGTCTGTAGTCGCTTTTCCATTGGACATCTGCGCAAAACTTTACTGATATTTACTAAATGTTGACATAACACAAGTGCGTAATGTTGTTTTTTCCATTAAATCACAAATGTGATGATTTGTTTATTTATTATCGCAAGATGACATGAGAAGTCATTCCATAAACATGGTGGCAAACGTAAATATCCTGTTGATTTACAGATATATTCATTATTATTATATATTACCCCTCTATCCTGTACTAAATTTAAAAATGATTCAGTTTCCTGGTGTGTTCACACATACTGTGCCATGTTTCTTTTAAAATGCTTCTACTTTGCTTGTTGGAACGTCTGTCAACATCCATTTTTTATTCACGTGACTGGTTGCGGAAAAAGGTCTTTCCATTGCAGTTTTACATGATATACCATTTGCGCTACGCCTGAAACTTGCCAGCGCAAAAACTTTAATCAAAAAAACGAGAGCTGTGGCAAAATTGTAATTTTTCCATTTGGTATGTCTTTATGCGCAAGTTATATTTGTGCAATTTGAGGGTCAATGGAAAAGTGACTAATTTTAGTTTAGCATTAGCAGGTAAAGCATACAGATTCACATCTAAATATTATTTAAATGCATAACAGCAATGATCATTAAACAAAGACATGGGGTATGTGGATGCTTCAGCCTTTCATGCATGAAGCAGAATTATAAGATTTAAGGCATTTGGGAGTATTTCAGTGTGTAAAGGGCAAGGGTGCAAGCCTAAGATGAATATCATGATCTCCAATCCCTCAGATGGCACCGCATCAAGAATTACCATTCATCTATGTTTGATCGAACCACATGGGCTCCGGATTACTGTGATAAACGTATGTCAAACCTAAAGTAGAGCATTACATCCATAAATGCCAACTTTGCAGAATTCCCATCTTTAGTCCAGAGCACACAGCATCTATCTCTTCCAAAAAAGACCACAGTCTGTGTTTCCACTGAGCGATGATCCACCCCAGATGCCTCCAAATCCCTCAACATTCCAATAATTTTCTCACATATTTCTTAACAGACCTTAGCCCAGGACTAGGACGAAATCATGATTAAAACGGCCTTTCACATCACATTGTTTTTCACATTATCTAAACTCATCATTAGTCATAACTGCCCCTGTTCCACCTTTTTATTGAACATGTTTCAGATTGAATGTGAGGAATAGATCTATATTTACCAATGAAATGAAGTTGACCAGACAAACGTGTTCATACTGTTGAGAATATGAACATTTTGTAGACATATTGTCTACAAAACTTTATACATTTTAATATCCCTGCATCCTTTTTCAATTTACATTTTCCATACTATTTCAATGATTTCCTGTTTGAGGGTTTACATTACATTAACGTATGAATGTGCAACACGATGATGATCATGTGACAATAGAATAATACTTATCACCTTATGGAATCCTCTATAGAGTTTTTAATGCAAAATTTTTTAAAAAATTTGTTCAAATAATATTGAAATAAAGTACAGATACAGGCATGGAGACAAACATGTAGGAAAGTGAATATGAAATAGAGCAGCGTATGTGGTGGTTTGGGCATTAAAAGTCAATGATTTTAGTTGAGTGTTTTCTCTTTGCCTTGTTAAGTTTTATATGTTATTTCATATTATTTTTTAAATGCATTGATAATTTGGACAAATATAAAATAATAAAAATATAATTCAAACTGTAATAACATGGAACTTCCCATGTGCCCATTTTATAAAGTGTTTTCATTGAATTTACAGAAACTGTCTTAAACTTTATATGTATGATGATTTTCATGTATCATCTATATGACGTGACCCAATATGATCACATTGTGCTGCTCTAAAATTTCTTGGAATAACATAATTACAAAATTTTGTTTAGGTAATGTCATCAAGCCTCTACCACGTAAAAAGTCCGTTTGCATATCCATTTGAGTGAGTACCTGTCATGAAATACCACCTTTGTTCTGACATGCTAACATGCTAACATGCTACCTCCTCAGTCCCCAAAAAAGGGGTGTCCAAAAACAAGATAAAAACGCTAAATCTGAGAAAAAAGTACTCAAAACAAGCAAAATATCTGACCGTGCAGCAAGAAAATTTCACTTGACAAGATTTTGTGAATTAAGATTGCTAAATCTAGAAATAAGCATGTCTACAGATGTATGAACACTCAGGACATGTCCACATGAAACTGCATCTGTTCCTATCCAATCTTTTTCTTTGTCGTTTTCAAAAAAGTGCTTTGTAGACACAGAATCATTTCAGGAAATATTTGCGTCCACATGAAACCACTGAAAACGATGTAGGACTGATACTAGGCCTGTATGTGGCGTTGTAATGCTCTTGCAAAAAACGGAGAAGAAGACGTAGAACATGCGCATAAAGTTTACTTGGTTCTACTGGATATGATCCAGTTTTTCCTTCTGGTTCTCCCTCTCCGCAGTAGATCCAAGAGCATGTAAGGAATATTGTTAGCTATGGTTGTTTGTTGCTCATTGTAATGAAAGAGTAGCTTAAGATTTTGATTTAACATTACCAATAAGCTCAATAGCTGCTGTAGCACGAGCACTAGTCTGTAGTCCGCCATTGTTGTTGTGAAGTGGGGTCTTGCTTCCGGGGCTAAAGGTTAGAGAGGCGGGGCTATGACATAATCATGTTAGAGAAGTTACAGTTTGGTCATACAGACAAAGACGCGAAACCGACGATTTCAGAGTTATCCATTCTGGGACCCGGTTTCAAAAAGTTGCGGTTTCAGTAGTCGCTTTTCCATTGACCCTCAAATATAACTTGCACATAAAAATTTACCTAATGGAAAAATGACAATTTCGCCAAAAGTCTTATTTTTTGATTAAAAGTTTTTGCGCTGGCAAGAGGTAGTTTTTCAGGCATAGCCAAATGGTATATCACGCAAAACTGCAATGGAAAGACCTTTTTTCGCAACTAGAGTCAGGTGAATTAAAAAAAACGATGTTGACGTACGTTACCACAAATGAAGAAGAAGAAACATGTCGCGGTGTGTGTGGACACACCAGGAAACCCAATCATTTTTTAACTTAGTATGAGATAGAGGGGTAATATATAATAACAATAATGAATATATCTGTAAATCAACACCGTATTTTACGTTCGTCAGCCATGTTTATGGAATGACTTCTTGTGTCATCTCGAGATAATAAATAAACAAATTATCGCATTTGTGATTTAATGGAAAAACCAACATTACGCACTTCTGTTTTTTTAACATTTAGTAAATATCGGTAAAGTTTTGCACAGATAGCCAATGGAAAAGTGACTACTGACTGAAAATGCTGATTTCGTGTGGATGAAAAGCCTATCCGATACAAAACTTTTGCGTTTACAACCGAAACCGTTTTCATCTAGACAGGGCCTTAAAATAAGAAATTAACTCTTAAAACAAGTTAAATTATCTAACGCTTCTAAATCTAAGTTTCTTTTTTTTTTTTTTTTATCTCGGTAAGAACCAAATAATTTGCAGTGAGAGCCTGAGGACTTTAAATCCCAGTTCCTGAGCGACGAGTGGGAGGTGTTTTATGAAGGAGGGGGGGACGATTAGAGAGCTGTCTGTGATGTTATTTAATCTCACTGGCCAGGGAGTGAGCGAACTAGCACGCCCCTGATACATGTTATCAACCTTTGATGACGAGCGATGGGGGGGGGGATCCGGCGCCTCAACACCATACTGCTGCCAACGTCTCCGCCACAGAATGCTCCACGCCGTCTGTCTTGGCCGGCCCTTTCCAGTCAGCAGCTCAATTTGGGTGATGGCAAGCGCGCTCAGTCAGGGGAGAAGTCGGTCCCGGATGATTTCCTCCCTCTCTGCTCATTCTCCTCAGCGTTGGCATTCCTCCCCACCTCAGCAACCGCCCAAATGTGCCTCTGTCCGCTCGTTCCCTCCTACTGTCCCCTTCACCCCCATAACTGCTCACACCCCCTACCCATGAAAACCCCAAGAACCTGCAATTGCTCAGTTGCTTGCTCTATCTCAGGAGCCTGTCTCGCATCACCCCCACCCACCATCCTTCCTTCTCTTGCTTTTCCTCGTCCCTACACCCCCTGTCCCACCCCCCCCCCCCCCCAGTGCATTCCAGCATGACAAACCACATGGGATTTCACTAGTCCTTTAAAGTCTGCTGCCTCTGGGAACCACTCTTCTCCATGCAACATTTTAGTATTCGAGAGAATACGTGACTGGGGAGGCAACCATCGTTGTTCCATTCCTTCTATTTCCTCCTGCTTGTTATTTCTGTTGTAGTTTTGAGTAGAAAAAAAAAAAAAAAAAAGTCGGAAATGGTAGTTATCAGGTGATTATAGTTGATCACTTCCTTTTTTCATCGAATCTTCCACATCAAACATTTCTGTCAAGGTGTCTTTTACTGAAGTCTTTTTTTTTTTTTTTTATTTTAACACATAAAAGCATCACAACAACAATATACAAATTCTTAGTAATCTTTAAAACCAAAACACATTTACACATGCAACAATAGGGTTTAAGACAATGAGTAACTTATTGAATAATTTTGTTTTTGGAATGTGTTAATGTCTTTGTAGGAGAAAGGACTGTTGTTTTTTTGCTCTGCAGGGGACAAGTCCAAACTATCCCTCAGCTCCAGAACAACATCTGATATGTTAAATATGTATAGTGTACGGTAATTAATTCTAAATTTGAGTGATTTTCAACATAACCTACAGTTCCTTTTACTGGCATTACTCGCTACCTTTTAGACAGTTACAACCTTTAGTGCATCAAACTGAAAGAAAGGACAAAAGGAAGAAAGAAAAAAAACATTTGATCACCTACATAAGTTTATATAAAAAAAAAAAAAAACTGGATCATCTTTGAAAGTATGACCTCCAGACACCATTCTGACTCATAAATGTCTGGTGCTGTCACAGTCAAATGATGCCTAATTAGGTTTTTAAGAACTGAAACTCACCACTCAAGACAATGTGCCCCGCTGTGTAGTGAATCCATTCAAATGAGAAAACTTGCGAACAAGTTCATCAAAGACGGAGAAGGAGCAGTTGTCCTTCCAGCTGTCATTCTCAAGCAGACTCGTCATGCAGACAGTGACGGTCCTAACATTAGTTTGGCATTTCAAAATGGTTTCCAGATGAAATAAAAGACAAAACTCTGATAACTCAGTTTGATAAGAAAAAAAAATCACCAGAAATGAAAAAAAGGAAGAATAATCAACAGAATAGGTTATTGCTCCAGAGTAAAGTGTGTTGTATTTGTTATATTTCAATCCTTGTGGCCATTTCTGTTTGACGGATTCAGTGTGATTGTATGATTGTCTGTTTGAGTCCTTTACATAGGATTGGCTGTAAAACTTACAGCCACAACACTGAAAACACATTCATAGACACCAAAAATATACATCATGATACTGTCAAAAGGTACAATAATTACACAGAAAAGGAAATTACAGAGTTAAAACAACACCATTATGTTTTCATTTATCTTTTGTCAGTCCACTTTTTGTCCCTCCGTTTCTCCATATCCGTCAGGTGTGTTGGGCTCTGTGAACCCATCAAGTGGTCCTGGCAGAGAGTCATGAGTCCCACCTGCCCTCCTGCTGGATGGGGGGGCCACGGCTCGCCTCTCTAAAAGAACCACCGAAACGCTTCACCGTTGTTGACCGGCGTCCTCTGCGGGAGACACAATGTGAAGGACATGTTTTAATTTACAGGTTTTTCGAGGTCATGTCATTGTCATGTCATGTATTCTCACACTGTAAAAAAAACCCCGTAAAAAAACGTAATATTCTGGCAGCAGGGGTGCCGAAAAAATACTGTTAAATAAGGGAAAATAGCTATCTCATAAAAATACAGTAATTTTCCATCATTTAAATACAGTTTTTTGCCCTAACTTTACATGAGATTTTGCTTTTTTTTTTTTTTTTTTTGACTTTTTAATGTTTAATAAAGAATGTTTTCAGGTATTAAAACAATCAAATTACCCATATATATATATATATATATATATATATATATATATATATATATATATATATATATAAATAATTTTCAATGAGGCTAAGTTGTACAATCCACTGATAAAACTCTATTTGGACAGTTTATCAGTGCTTATACATGTTATACATTCACAAAAATACATTTATTCAACATTTTTGTTGTGAAACCTCCCGTAATTACACAAGATATTTGACAATTAACAAACAAGTCTTGTTAAACTTACAGAACAAATACTTATTTTATGGTTAATTGTCAGTAATTTTATCTCATTTTATTATTATTATTTTTTTTTTTTACAATATTAAACTTTAAATTAACAGTTTAATCTCATAAATAGAAAATAAATATTTGTGAAATTATGATACATTTGCAAATATATTTTAACTGTATTTTTCTGTGGAAAAAAGAAAAATTTCTTCTAAAAAATGGAAATTTTGATTGGGTTGGTATGGGGGTCACCACTGGTTCTGTGTGTGTGTGTGGGGGGGTTATACTTTGTGTGTCATAGAACCTTGTATTATAAAATGTGAATTTCTTTTTCTTTTGTACTGTACTTCTGAGATGCACAATGAAAACAAATAAAAAATTGATCAAAAAAAAAAAAACAAAAACAAAAAGGAAATTTTATGGTTATATCACAGTTACAGTTTTTTCATGTTATTTTACATTTCACATGTAAAATCAGTCTATTTTTTGTCATTTCACTGATATTTTCCTGTATCTTAAAAATACAGGAAAAATCTGTAAAATAAACAGTGAAAATTCTGTTAAATTACAGATTGTTTTTTTACAGTGCAGGAAAAAAAACCCCAAAAAAACATGGCTTCTCAGAAACAACAGGCATATTCCGACATCAGTAATCAATAATGTTCAGAGTAGCAGCGGATTACAGCACTTTGAATATACATTAAGTAAAGTAAAAACCCACCAGGGCGCTTAAAATGGCTATAACCCACGAGCCCAAACCGAGTATTTCATCAAAGAGGCAGCCAAGGTGATTACATCCATGTCCCACCCACACCCAAATAATCATTACACTGGATGAAATATTCAATACAAATTCCCAAGAAACAACAATGAGGCATTTAATTACTGTGAGCTCTAGCTGCAGTGAGGGGGAACAGTGCATCATTTCAATTTGAGCCTCCGCCAGCAGCCATCCCTCCTCCTTCGCCTAAAAACCTCTATGCCAGAGTGACAACCTCTCCTTTCCGTAACTCATTTGGAAGTCAGAGACACAAAATACTGAAGTTTCCAACCAATCCCCATGACCAATTAGTACATTTTTTTGATTTTTTTTTCCTTTTTTTTTTTCCGGGGCTGTTGACAGAGGGGGAAATGGTGCATAATCACAACTAAAATCACTTTAGTCTGAGTGGAGGGCAATTTGACATTTTAATACCAAGTGTCATCTGTGGCTCCTTAAATGCATGCTGATGAGCGCCTTGGTACCAGACAAGCTCCTACAGCTGTGCCGTTTATGAACCACATGTGTAAACAGTATTTACAGCATACAGTGGAGCCGGGCAGGAATTTAACGGTACTGAAATCAGACTTTAAGGATGTGAACTTATCTGTGTTTTAAAAGTAAATGATGTTAGAATGAACTGTTACACAATTGTGACATCCTGCATTTACTATTACATACAATTCCAGCCAGATATTTAATAGAAAAGGATATACTATTAATATTACGGTATTTAAACCCAGCCTATGCAATGTCTATCACCTGGTGTCTTTCAATTAAAACACTAACAGAAGACTTTTACTATTATAAATATCTCTTTGACTCAGTAGGAGGTCATATTTAACCATAAGGGAATATAAAGACATTTTATTCACATTATATTGGTTCATTCTAATCATATAGCTATGATTAATGTTTATGTTAACGAAAGAAATGCAACAGCACGTAAAGGTAATCAAATGAAACAGGTCAGGATTTTATAAAGAATAACATGACACATTTCTCTGACATGTTTAACATGTTGCATTGGAAATAGCTGATATAACACAACTGCGTAAAGAAATTAATTGAAATTGGCGAGGTTTATAACATATATAAGTACCTGGTAACTGTGCTACCAGTAACTTAACAATATAAATATAAAAGGAAGTATTAATATAAGCCACAGGATATTTCAGTATTTTAACATTGAAAGATTACATGTTAGAGCTTTATTTCATATTTTTAATTATGTACTTTACTTTACTTTACTTTATTTTACCAAGCTGGCTCTAAAGCTATTCTGAATGTATGTAACTATTTAAAGTATAAATTTGGTCGATGTTTATTATTCTGACACTTTCTCAGTAGTATTAGAATAAAGTAGAAAAAAAAATTAACATGACATTAACAGATTTCCAATATTAGTCCATCCTTTGTCCCCAATGGAGTATATTCATTTAGAACAGTTGTTTCCACACTTTTTACAGTGGCGTACCCCCTGAAATATACTTTTTAGTCAAGTATCCCCAACTCTCATTTGAGAATTTTTTATTGAAAAAAAATTGGGCAAAATTTGTTCCTGTGCCAAAGGTGTCTGTTCAAAACTTTGTAAACAAACAACATATATTTAACTGTATATATATATATATATATATATATATATAAAAAGTTTTTTAAAGTACATTTTGTGTGCAAAATATAAACAGAAAAATGCCCTCTTTCATTGATAAGAAAAATGAATAAATAAATTGGTCATTAATTAATAAATGAACCTTTCATCAACAAAAAATAATGACTTAGCGACTTAAATAAACTTATTTTGAATAATATAAAATACAAATGTTCTTAAAGTGTTACCAAAGCTTAAACAAGATGATTTACAATTAAACTATTGTATGAAAGTATTTATTGTGTTTTATATTTCAGCATTAATTCTCATTATTTATTTTGTCTTTGGTACATGATGACTTATTTAATGCATTTGTCCAAAAAAATTTCAACTACCCCCTGGGCTTCTTCCAAGTACCCCTGGGGGGTATGCGTACCCCACTTTGGGAACCCCTGACTTAGAAAGTAAATATATCAGGGAGTTTTTTTGTGTGGTTAATAATCCAGCCAATGGTGGGAGCTGTGCATTGTGGCTGCTATAGTGACTAAACATACCTAAAAAATAATTATAGGACATGATTAAACATAAAAATAACCCCCACGAGCTAAACAGTCACCAGAAGGCAAAAGCATCTACTGATCTAAAACCTTTAATAACTTTTGAAACACTCGTCCTATCAATACATTGAAATAATTCAGGTAAAATGCACTTTTTTTTTTTTTTTTTTTTTTTTAAGCAATATTTGATTTTTCTTTTTTAGACACTTAGAGGATCTGTAGTAACCCATGCAGTTTGAAAAAATGGTAATGGTTGTACATGATTTATTCATTTAGGTTGTTTTTAATGTTAATTAGTGATACACTGTAAACCCAGATAAATTGAGTTTACATCAAAAACTGAGAAAAGTGGTTGCCTTAAAAAAATTAAGTAATGATTAATGAACTTTTTAAGTACGTTTAACTTACATATAACTAAGATTTTAAGTTAATTTACTTAAAAAGTTCATTAATCATTACTTTTTTTTTTTTTTTTTTTTTTTTTGAGGCAACCACTTTTCTCCATTTCTTTAAAGTAAACTCAACTTATCCAGGCTTACAAAGTATAGTTTGCTGAAAAAGTTGCTGTTTCTTCAGTTTTCTCTGTTTTGATATAATTATCTCTGAATTTACACTAAGCTGTTTTGAAAATGTGCACAACTGCAGAGGATAATATTGTAATAAGTAATAATAAATCATTTAGGAAAGGATAAATGTGGGGAAAGTGCTAAGAAAATCGTTCTAGGTTTTTAAGGGTTAACATAATGTACCTATCAGTCACAACCTTAATCACTTAACTTGTATCTGATATTTAGCTGTAAAACAACAGATGATACTCAAATAAACACATTTTCCACATTGTTCCCCTCCAGTGTATGTAATGCCATAACATGCACACACACAAACGTTCATTTTTATGTATGCTACAATCATTTACTGTTTTTTTAACACTCCATGAAACAATTAATATTATCCTTTCAAGTGAATAATGGAGGGACCCAGATCAGTAGGATCCCATCACAACTAATTAAAAGTTACAGATTAAGTCAGACATTGTGTTTTGAAGGGTCAAGATGCAGAAGAGCTGATGTTTTCTGAGGTTTTTTTTTTTGTTTGTTTGTTTTGTTTTTTTCACTGTCTAATTGCAATGAGTTGACACCCTCCATCTTGTTATGTCAGTGTCGCACCAATAATTTTATTTATTTTTTTCCTTTTGGAAGCAATTAGGCTTTTATAAATACATTTAACGCTGTTTCTACTCGATAAGATGTTCAGTAGTAGACAAACAAAAAGGATGTCTGTGTGATGTGAAATTAAGGTGCCAGGAGATAAAGTCACTTATGAACATTGGTAACACTATGGAGCACATTCCTGTTAGTTGGTGCAGATGACAGTAAATGTATGAGACAAAAAAAAAAAAAAAAAATGCAGGAAGCCAACAAAGTAAACACAGTTGTGAGATACAAAGGCTTTGAATTTAAAGAAATGTTTAGATCTGTGGTATACCATCACTAATAATACATCTACGGTCCCAAAAGCAGTGAAACACACCCTCCTCTGATGTTGAGGATACAGCTTTAAGATACAGATTACTCTACTGCTCTGCTCTGATGCAATTATGATACGTGGTTTTACTCTGATTAATATCATATATTACACTCAGCAATTAGAATATGCTGGAGGTGCCTTGATTTAAGTAACAACAGCAACAAAATGCAAATAAAACTTAATCTCATTAGTTGTTATTAATGGTAAATTGCTGTATAGATTATATTACTATGACTTTAAAATTAGTTAATACAGCATATACACCTTTATAGTGGCAGAAAAAATTATTAGACCTTCAAAAGTCATCAAAAACAATGGTTATGTAATCAAGTACAAACTCCTGTGTGTATCATGTGACTAAAACAGACAGAAAAGAAAACATGGAATGCCTAAAAGCACTGTTTTTGTCAGTACAATGCCACAGATCAGTGGTTCCCGACCTTTTTTGGCTCGTGATCCCATTTTAACATCATAAATTTCTGGCGACCCCAGACGTTCAAAATGGAGATTTTTTTTTTTTTTTTTTTTGGGCTAAAATTAATTTATTTTTGATCATGTAATAGTTTGCTTCAGTGCTTCAGTTTCAGTTTTAGAGTTTGTCATGTCTTTTATGTATTGTGATTGTCTCTCTCAACTCACCACATCTTTTTCATTAGTAAGTAGTTTTTGTTTTTTTTCTATCAATTACTAGAAATTTCAGGTGACCCCATTTGAATTCCAGGTGACCCTACGTGGGGTCCTGACCCCAAGGTTGAAAAACACTGCCATAGGTATTGATGTAAGAACTGAAGTGATTTTGGTTATTATCAAGAAAACCTGGAAAATGGATAGATATCAGCTCTGAAATGAAACTCTTATGAGCTATTTTTGTTATCATTGTATTTGTCCAAATAAATGTACCTTTAGTTGTACCAGGCATTAAAATGAACATGAAATTGAAGAAAACAAGGATGGTCTAAATTTTTTCTGCAACTGTATGTGAATAGCGAAGATCTTAGCTATGTAAGATTCACTGACGACTCTGGATTAGTTTGTGTGATTTTGGAGTATTTAGATAGATAGATAGATAGATAGATAGACTTCATTAATCTCCAAGGGGAAATACAAAATACGGTCACCGCTCCACAGAAGCAGGCATACCATATCAACAATCAATAAGTAAATAAATGCAGAGTATAAGTAGCTAAGAATAAGTTAGATTAAAAAGAAAGTAGAATTAAAAGACAAAATGTGTTTTCTACCAATCACATAAAAACAGAAAAGCCAAAATCCCCCGAGGATAGAAGTGTTCCTTTTATGATAATAGAAGTATTTGCATAAGCCATGTTTGGCCTTTAACCTGTCCTGCACAATATGTTACATTTATTTTTTGTAAATAATCATATTCTATATCATATTCAAATAAACCAACAAATAAAAAACTCAAAACAATTAAACAAATGTTAAACTACTACAGTATTGTAAGTCAAAATTCCACACTATACATTATGCTTCACAAAAAAATCTAGTGTTGAGGTAAGGTTTGTATGTGTACAAATATACTTCTTTGTTTTTTTTTTTTGTTTTGTTTTTTTGTAATTGTAATTTTACTTTTACTTAAAGCTGCAGGAGCAGGAAAACAATTGACATTGTCCTTTTGTAGCTCTCTCCTCTCAGTCCAAATCAAAAGACTAAATGTAATATATCATTTATAATCTAATAGAACATAATAAACCTAATGTTGTTTGATGCTGTCAGGTTATTGAGGCACTGAGTTGAACAGCATCACATCCCATTGGTGGTTACAGCTGTCAATCATGTATTTACCCCGCCCCTTCAATACCAGTCTGAAAAAGCCTGTGATAAGACTAAGTGTGTGGATCGGTAGATTTTCTGCAGCATAAAACACAAGTAAAGAAGTGTCATGTTGCTTCAGCTCACTCGATTTACAATATGCTGAGAGGTAATTGTGGAAGTTTTGCAACGTGACACTAACAAACTACGACAAATAACGGTTTACTGCAGTACAGTTCAAATTATACAATAATATAGAATAAAACAAAAGCTCTGTGTACTACAGAATGTGTTTGGAAATGACAGGATCTGTTGTTCTAAGACTGGACAGACTATAGTGGACAGTCAATAGAAGTAAAAAAAAAAAAAAAAAAAAAAAAAAAAGAACATATAAGCCCTAGGCACAAACATGAAGGAATCTGAATCAATTACCTATATTTAAGAGACAAACTCATCTTTAAGTTTATTCCACTTTAAGTGTATATATGCTATGGTGGAACAAAGTGTAGATAGCCTCCTCCAAACTGCACAAATGAATTTCCAGTATGTCCATGGGAATAACCAGTGGCTTTGCCGATGTTGGTTCACGGGGTATTGGTAGCTTTGTGTAAACCTAGTAAACCTAGCAAACATAACCTCATTAGTTTTGCTTACTTAAGCTTAAGCCACATCCATAGTAGATATTAAACACCTGTTAGAGGTTGCATCAAGGATAATTATTTTAATATGACAAAATCATAACCTCCTGAGACCCAGCAATGCCTTTTTGTCCTCTGTATGGGACAAAAGTTTGACAGTTTTACTTAAAAAATCTGATCCATTGCAAAGGACATTCCATTAAAAAATAAATAAATAAATAAAAATAATTAAAAAATGTATCTGAAAAAACTGTCGGATTATGCAGTTTCCAATCAAGACAATTGTTTAATGTAAAAAAAAAAGCTAAAATTTTCACTTTCCTTGGCCTCAGGAGGATAACTGCTACATAACTTATCATCGAGTACATTTAAGATTCTGATTTGACGTTACAAAATTGGTTTTACTTTCGCTCAAGTGTATTTTCACGACAATGACAGTACATTTGAGACAAATAGTTGAGTAATCTAAACACATTCTTACATAATTTTGAGGCTTGAACTAGTGTGACTGATCAATTTTAGCAGAATTCTAATTGAGTGCCAACACATTTCTTTTTAAAAAATGTACTTTAAAAAAGCACATACTAAGAGCTTCAGCAAAATTCTTGCATCGCTTTGACAGTTCTTCTCACAAACAGAGATGAGAATGAACCGACGCTGACAGTTCCAGACATCATGTGCACATCCTCACAAGATCTGAAGCGTTCACTGGGGCATTTAGCGCCTTATGCTTTGCTCCGTTAGCCGAGAATGCGATGCTACTATAAGGGATGAGGCAAAGAGGAAAGCAAGGGGAGGTGAGAATGTTTATCTTGATCCATATTCTCACATTGATCAGTCCCTGGTGGAAGTACGGCTCGCCAGAGACAATAATGACCCTGATCTGGGCACTCGGCATGTCTCTGTTTTGTTAAGTTCCCGCATTATCGATCCAGTGGGGCTCTCGAGTGCTGCTTGGATTCACTCCCGGGCCTCTTCGCCTCGGCACACTGCAGTGACCAGGCACAAAGAAGGCTCAATTAGCACAGCTCCACGTTGTCTGCTCCTCTACCTGCATGCGCCTTCAGAATCACTCCATCAACCAACAGGGAGAGGGAGAGAGAGAGAGAGAGAGAGAGAAGGGGGGGAGAGAGAGAGACAAAAAAAAAAAAAAATAGAAACAACAAAGAGCAAAGCAGAGGCAGGAAGGGAGAAAGGAAAAGTGGGAAAAACAGAAAAGAAAAAGGAGTAGGGAAGGTAAGGGCTGATAGTGTCACGCTAGGCACGATGGAGCAACACTAAGGTTTCACCTCAAATCAAGACACTATGGCAGCAGCTCAGCCTCACGTCAACACCGCTGCCTCTGCAGCAGAGCATACATAACAAGCTGGCTACAATGACACACCGAGGGAAAGACAATTTCCCGCTCTGGCTATGCACACGACCGAGTATTGAACTGACTGAAGGAGGGAGGTAGAGATTTTCGTAGACCTCAAATTAACCCCACCACACCACCTCAGTAGGCAGTGTATTCTAAGTGTCTGCTGGTGGTTTTTGGTGATAACGACACAGTAAAACTGACATGTGGTGGAATATTTCTCTGTGGATTCTGGTGAGGCGGTGTGAGGTCTCTGGGCAGCCGGCGCCCTGTGATCCTAACTGAACCTGGCAGGTGCAGTTAATGCCGAAGCCATGTCCTCAGCTGATTGAGATGAGGCGGTAGAAAAGACGAGGCTGGCTGGAGTGGGACGGTGAATCACAATCAGACTAAACCAGTGACTGTAAATGCAGCTCTAACCTCTGCCGGGCTGCACCAACCTCCAACATCACAATCTTAAACCTCCGGGTTAAGGCCGTTATTTTTTTTATTTATTTATTTTTTTCCACACAAATAATAAAAGCACATGAACAGTCCTCAACCCCCTGAACTGCTCCTCCTCTCCCCCTGCAGCCTTGGCGTCACACTGAGCTGGGGCCAGAGATAAACCACTCAAGACGATGAGGATGATAATGGCAGACGCCGCAGCGCCTCAAAATTCAATCAGCGCCGGGACGTCAATGTGGATGAGTGTAAAAGTGAAATATGCTCGGCGGCGTGTGTTTAAAGACGCCACACAGGGCTCGCAGAAACAACACCGGGCAATGAAGAGGACGACGAGGGAAAAAAATTGTGAGGAAAAAAAAAAAAAAAAATGAGATGAGATGAGAAAAAAAATGAAAATAATGTGTCTCTACTATGCTCCTTCCCGGCACAATCCCACTGGCATTCTGAGCAGCCCTACTTTAACCACAGACTGTGAATAAATTACCCTTTTGAACTCGGGGTGATTGCAAATGTGCCCCGGTTTCTCTTGAGACATGTCTGGCACTAACCCTCAGCTCTATGCTCCCAGCCAGCCTTGTCACAGAGCCCTTCCTCCCTCTCTCCCTCCCTCCCTCCCACCAACACACACACACACACACACAAAACCACAGCACACACACAAAGACAAGCACGACATCACAAAACTTTTAATTCACCATAATTACGGGTGGAATTTTTTCCAGCCAACTACAAACTCTCCCTCTCTTTTTCTGTCTAGGAATTTTGAAGAATCTCATACTCTGTGATAAAAAAAAAAAAAAAAAATGTGTTAGAGATGAGAAAATATCTAGGAAAAAATGTGTAGCGCCCGAAAAAAATCACAGCAGAGATGGAACGGATAGAAGCAGAGCAGAGACAGATACGAGAACGGCAGCAACAGAGGAAGGAAGGGAAGAATCTCAGGGTGAGACAGTGGCACTGGGCAAGTCTGTGGGAATGTGCTGATGTGTTTCAGAATACTCATTATAACACATGGCCCATACATTACCCTGACAACACCCATTATTTATTAACTTACAGGCTGGGAACCAGGCCACTTTTCATAATCGCAATCCTTTGGATGCGGCTCTGACAGGCTGCAAACAAAATATATATACATAAGTATCACTGTCACCCACTCCCCTGACACATGCACACAAACTCTGGCTGACACTACCTTAGTTGTCTCCACGGTGACGTTAAAAAAGAGAAAAAAAACATAATTACACTTTTCAAATGTTGTCAAAACTGTTATTGAAATTTGTGTGCAAACCCAGGTCAGTCAGTTGGTTTTCTTTTTCGCCGTCAACCAATTAAATCCCACACCTGAGAGTTGGAAACTTATTCTGTGATCATTTCAATATCAAAATGACAAAAATGACTTTGAGAGCCAGCCAAACGTTTAGGGTCCATCTCCAGGTCTAAGAAAAAAAGGGGGGAAAAAAGTTTCAGCGGTGCAGTCAGCCTTAACTGATGTGTTATATATTGCCTGTCACTTTATTCTGCAGGAATATTGGGGCGTTGCCAAGCTCAAACCTGGAAGGTATAGCAATCCATCACCTACACCGTTACCAGGCGCTGGTGGGTGGGGGTTGAAATCTCATCTTGAAGCTTGTAGCCAATATTCTAGCCACCCAATGGCATATAAAAGGTACCTCTCCAAGGCCACTATCACGGACAGACTACTCATCTAGTCATCCACACACCACTACCCCCAGTCCTGCAGCACAACACCATAACGCAAACACATTCAACTGTGCCCTGAGCGTACACCTTAAACACAACCTATGCACAGTAAAGGCTGGGGGTGTCGATCATAAAGAAGTGAGCTGTCGTCAATGTAGTCCGAATTTGTTAAAATAAATGAATTAAATCAGATTTTCTTTGCATTTTGTGTACCCAAAAATATTTCATATCACCAATTCATGCAAACTGTAAACTGTAAATTAGAGTCGGAAACATCTGAGCTACCCATTTTTAACCTTAAAACTTATTTATACTTGGAAAACTCATCCAATCTATCCAGTTCTAACTAACTATCTGATTTTTCACTGCCATTTTGAAGCGTACCATAGAATACAGACTACGCTAAAACCTGTGTTTGTCTTTCTGCACGAGTCTTGCATAACAGATAATACAATTTCCACTTCTATTTTAGATTATTGGTGTTAAAATTATGATTAGTATGTCAGTTTGCAGGATAATTAAGTGAAAGAGTCAGGAGTGAAAAATAAATGACTAGTAAAATAATAAGGTTTTGTTGTGTCGTTGAGATCTGACATTGATTCCTGACGCTGTACTTTTCAAATCTGTCCAACAATTTTCAGTCGACACTTGCCACAAAAGGGAAAAGGAAGGATTGAAAAAATATCTGCTACCTGATGTACACAAATAACATAGAATCACACAACCTCTATGATTCACTGACATGAGAAATTGTACACGTTTGTATGTCTTGATAGAAGATCACCAAATCTCCTATATAAATAACCAAATTAATATGTACATTAATTTCTTAATACGTATGGAGATTTCGCATTACCCAAATTTGGAACCACTTGTAAACATTTTTGTGTGTCTGTATGTGGAGTGAAACTTTGGAATAGTCTGGACATCCAACACAAGCAAAATATCCAAAATATCCACAGATTTAAACTGTTCTATAAACAGATGGTCTGGTCCCTGTATACAGATAGAGGGTCCTAATACTGATGTTACATCAATGTTCTGTCTTAAATGTTGATGTGTGGTTGTTGTTCCTCATCTAGTTGATATATGTTGTCCATTACCTTCTCGTACTATTTTTACCATTGCTGGAATGTGCTGCCCTTTACCATTAGTGGTATTGTAATTTTTTGTTGTTTTTTTTTTTTTTTTACCTCCGCCAAGGAGGTTATGTTTTTGCCAGCGCTGGTTTGTCTGTCTGTCTGTATGTGTGCGAGATAACTCAAAAAGTTATGGATGGATTTGGATGACAATTTCAGGAAATTTTGACACTGGCGCAAGGAACCAATGATTAAATTTTGGTGGTGATCGGGGGTGGGCACTAATCTGCCTTGGCGGAGGTCTGCGCTCTCCGAGTGCTTTTCTAGTTTTTCTTTGCTTTTGTTTTTTTATTACCATTGTTGGTATGTAATTACCTCTGCCAAGGAGGTTATGTTTTTGTCAGCGTTGGTTTGTCTGTTTGTCTTTCTGTCTGTCTGTGTGCAAGATAACTCCAAAAGTTATGGACGGATTTTGGATGACAATTTCAGGAAATGTTGATACTGGCACAAGGAACAAATGATTAAATTTTGGTGGTGATCGGGGGTGGGGCACGGGGGCCCACTGATCTGCCTTGGCGGAGGTCTGCGCTGTTTTTTCTAGAAAAGCATTTAAAGAGCGCAGACCTCCGCCAAGGCAAATCAGTGGGCCCCCATGTCCCACCCCCGATCACCACCAAAATTTAATCATTTGTTCCTTGTGCCAGTATCAACATTTCCTGATATTTTCATCCAAATCCGGGGCACTGATCTGCCTTGGCAGAGGTCTGCGCTCTCTGAGTGCTTCTGGTTATTGCTGTTCTTTACCACTTGTGCTATTGTAGCTGTTTTTTGTTTGTTTTGTTTTGTTTTGTTTTGTTTTGTACCATTGTTGGTTTGTAATTATTGCTGTTCTTTACTACTTGTGGTATTGTAGTTTTTTTTTTTTTTTTTCCTTCCCATTGTTGGTATGTAATTATTGCTGTTCTTTACCACTTGTGGTATTGTAGGTTTTTTTTTTTTTTTTTTTCCATTGTTGGTATGTAATTATTATAAGGTAAGTTGACTGGTGTGTTAACCGTTACCCGTGGTAACACCACCAGGGATGTACTTTGCTTCTATTTTTCACACACGTTATGGTTATACAATCTAAATACTGTCAAATGAGTTCATTCTAATTTGGTATAGGTCTATTTTGTTCATTGTTCTGGCTTGAAGTCAATGGACAGGAGTGAGTATTTAAAATGTTATTATGTTATTTGATGATGACAGTGGGGTGGGATTAAATATATTTTTCTTCTTCCCACTCCTTTTTGAGTATAGATGAATGATTTGGGAATTTTGAATTTGCATGTATTCTGTAAATGCTTGAAATAAACAAACAAATGAACTGATATTTTACTACTTATGTATTTAAAAATAATAATATTATTTAGAAATCAGAATGAGTTCTGAACCGGCAGAGCCACAGCTGCAGATCACCTTCTGCACACATTGTCAGTTTATGGGATTTCTCATTTAGTCCCATATATTAACACACTGAGGTGGGACACCATTTATTTCCATCCAGGTTTCCTGTAGATAGTGAATAAATTTCGGAAACTTTATCACCAAAATGTGCTCACTTGTGGACAGACAAAAAAATGCAAGTACACCAATGTTGTGATACCAAACCAGGACTGGGATATAGCCTCAATCTTTTAATACAGGGTCCAGCCTTGCACCAGACTTCCATTCGAGCAAATCAAGCTAAGTGTATTGCGGATGTTTGTGAGTAATGAGGAATTTGGGAGTTTTTTGCTGACTAGGCATGTATGGACTGGGGTGGAGGGGGGGATGTATGATGGTGTGCTTAAGCGCGGTGCCTGTGAGGGGAGGAGGGGGTGGTCACAGGGGGGAGATTAGGCTGAGGGGCAGCGAAGCAAAACCAAATCCATCTCCATCTCAGCAACATCCTAAAGCAGATTACTTACTTCAGTGGGAGAGGAGAGAAAGAGAGAGCGGGGAGGAGAGGAGCATGAGATGGATGAAGGAGCAGAGAAAGAGAGAGAGCAATTAGCATAGATGCAATTCTGGCACAGTCCTCTGACCTGATATTTGACCTTCTGAAAGAGTCTTGCCAAATATCGCCTGAGAAGCGCAGACGGACCATATGGCAAAGTGCTGCTAGAGGCTGAGTGCTGTGTGACTCCAAGCCTCCGTATGCTAATGGGGGAATGTAATTACAGTGCAGTAGTTCTGCAGGACGTATATTTTACTAGCCCTCCATAGGAGTGGATTTGCAATGAGGCAAGCCAAGCCTTGGTGGCTTTAGAAAATACACTTTTTCTTCAAACGGTCAGGAAGCTGTTAAGTGGACAGTGAAATAGAAGAGACGTGCGCAGCATCACATCACATCACGATCGCTGCAATTGCAAATCTACACTCAAAACCATAGATTTTCACAGGATACATTTACAAGCACAAATCCGCCTGTTTTTGCTCTTATTTCAAAAGACACTTTATTCCTACAATACTACATGCTTAGGTAATGAAAATCCCATTACTTCCCATGCATGTACCCTAACATTCTAACCACCCAGGTACCTCTCCAAGGCCACTATCATGGACAGACTACTCATCAAGTCATCCACACACCACTGCCCAGTACTGCAGCACAGCACCATAACGCAAACACAATCTGCCCCTGAGCTTAATCCTTATATATAGCCTACACACAGCAAATGCATAGGCTATATTTTATGTCCCCCAGCCCTTATGCCTCCCGACTACCCCCTACAGTCACCTTGGTAGCTCCGAATTGTTTAATAAACTACAAGAAATATAAATTGTAGGTGATAAAGTGTAGCGCCTTAGAAGGTACTGTAAATCACCTATATTACTGGGATATTAAATCTCATTTTAGGACAATTTTAAGTTAGAATTAAATAAAAAAAAATAGACTTTAATAACCATTGTCTTTGTTTTTGTGCATTTCCAACCTGTTGAACCTTGTTTCCGCTTCGAATCAGAAATGTGGGCCTTTGTTTTGGACATGCGTCTGTTACCCAATCTTAGAAACTGAAGAGGCCACGTGTCAAAAACAGCAAAAACTGTAACGCAAAAGTATAGCCTGAACATCAAATGCAAGGATTCGATGTTTTAATTGGAAAACACTGCACTTACATTCAGAATAATATAGAATACAACATGCTCTTTACATGACTCTATCAAATTTGGAATATACTGTATGTTTTTATCAAATTCAAAATTAAGTTGCACTCCTTCCTACTCTTTTTCGGGCATGTAAATGGAACTATTGTGCTGTTCTTCTGTCTAAGATTGTTGTGATTCTTGATATTTGTATTATTATGTATATTTTGCTAGTTCGCATATATGTTAAATTTCATTGCATGTTCGGAATAAATCACTAAATTAAATTTCATTAGTCTTCCCTGTATATACACCAGCTCCGGACAAATAAAGCCTGTGTGTGTGATTTCATTCTTTATGTAAATACAGGCTGGTTAAAGGTATGGAAAGGTTAGAACTTATAAAGGACAGTAAAACACTCAATGGGAGGCTGTGACTTCAATATACAACCAAATCACAACATAATTAGATTAAATTAGAGATACTTTATTGATCCTGAGGGAAATTCAAGACACTTAAAGAGCCTAAATATTGAACTGAATCCACCTGATGAATGTCAAGTAGCCAGTATTGTCTTTCTAGGTGTTTTGTGTCACCTTCATCACTTCCTGTTAAATATCCATCTGTTTATCTGCACAATGCTCCACTATGTTTATCAGCTGTGTGCAGTGATGGGCAGATGTTTTAAAGTGGATTAATCAGTGATTTCTCAGTGGAAACAACTACCTCCTCCTCTCTACATCTGGAAACAAGGATGATGAAAAAGGTAAGAGTGAAACCAAAAGCAGTGGGCTGCAAACAGCAAAATTCTGTGTTGTACTTAACCCATAAAAACCCAAACAGCCACCAGCGACCAAAACCATTTACTGATCTAAAATGTTTAATAACTGTTGATCCACTAATCCTATCAATCCATGTAAATAATTGGTGTAAAATACAGTTTGTCGTCTTTTCATGATCACCTAATGTGATCCATTTGGACGTTTAGAGGCTCCGTAGTGAATGTGGAAAGACCGTCATCTTCTACAACATTGATACACCAATAAAACCCATGGAGTTGGATCAGTGGCAGTAGATGGACACACTTGTTTTATGTTCAATTATTGATATCTTTGCTTAAAAAAAAAAAAAAAAAAAAAAAAAATCCCTTTTCTGATGTAAAATCCTTCAATTTTAATCTGAGTTTTTAAGAACATGCAATCCAATCCAATCCAACTTTATTTGTAAAGCACTTTAAAACAACCGCAGTGGACCAAAGTGCTGTACAGAAGAATAATTAAAACCAAAACAGACGAATAAAAACACAGAGATAGATTCAAAGACATAGAAACTGTACAAAAAAGAAAAAAGTGCTATAGAGAAGAATAAACAAAACTCATATAAAAGAATAAAATACAAGAATTAGATTAAAAGGCCATACAATTAAAATCAACAAAAATAAATACATAAATAAATAGATAAATAACAATAAACCATATCAAATAAAAACAATAGAATAAAGATAGTACCTTCAAACATCTCATATGGTTTCAAAAGCCAAGGAGAAAAGATGGGTTTTAAGAAGGGATTTTAAAAATAAATAAATAAAAATCTACATGATCAGTGAATAATATAGGAAAAATACCTGATTTTCACTCAAAAAAATGCAAAATACAGAGGATAATATTATGATAAATGACGACAAATCACTTAAAAAAGGTTAAAATAAAGAGAAAAGTTCATTTGGGAACTGCCACAAAAGTAGCACTGGGTCTTTATGGGTTAAATCACAAAAACAGGACAAGGCCTTCATTTTTATTTCTGGTCATCTATTATTCTTTCATCATAACCTTAATATAGAGTGAAAACTGATAAAATGCAGCTACACAGAGTGAGAAATATCTGGGTTACAAAGGGAGACTTTCTGCAGCTCAAACAGTACTCAGATGCCATGCCTCTTCCATTTATCACACATGGAAAATCCCTTCCCACACAGACGGAGGCTGAGCCGACCCTCGTAGGACGACGCTGAGGCTGCACCCCGGGGTCAGGGGCTGCCGCCTGGAGCCAGAATCACCTAACTGCTACTAAGTACAATGGTATAGGCCTCCATTTCAATTAGCCTCACCCAAGTACTCTTGTCCAAGCAGAGTAATTTTAACAGGGCTGCTACAAAACCCTCCTCTGGGAGCAAGTCAGTATGGAAGACGGTAGCCAAGCTTTCAGGTGCTGCTGAAATTTCCAGAAAACAAAACAAAGACGTGCAACAACGAGGTCAATTGAGCTCTGAGATGGGAAATCAGAGCAGTATGAGCGGCGAGAAGGGCAGGCGTTGTAGGATGGGAGCGGAGGAGGGGGAAGATGTGCAGGACACGCGTTTGAATGTGCAGATACCTGAGGGATCTGGTATGGAAATCCCCAATTTCTCAGCCAAGTTGCAGCCCTTTGAACAGCGGAAGGCGTCAGCAAGCACGGGGAGAAGCCATGTGGGTGTAACGAAGCGAGGGCTAAGCGAGGCAACATGCTGCCAGTTCTCTGAAATGTTAAATTGAAATGCAAAGTAGGAGCAGGCCTTCTTGTTTTGAGCAGATTTCTCAGCATCTGTGTGGGAGCCTTTAAACTCACAAGGTCTATATGCAGAGCTCTGCATATTTACTGTAAATCAACATAATATTTAGGTTAGGATTAGGAAATACACACAGCTGAAACTGAGCTTTTAATTTCACCCAGGTAATGGAGAACCAGATTATACGTCAAATTCGGTGAGTAACGAAAAATCTAATAAATTAGCCTTCAATGTATATAGTGCACATAGAGGTGAAGTCATGCACCTTCTGGTTGTGCTCGGCAGGACCAGATATGAGAAAAAAAAAATTATGGAGGTTGACGGTGGGAGGCAATATTTCGATCTAGTTTGGATTGTGCTATGATAACAAATTTTAAAGCCTAAAAGCCTTTTACAAGTCAATAAAGTCATACTAGAGTAGTTTTGTATGAGACAGAACAGTGAATGGCACCTTTCATTGCACATGATACACATCTCTAACACCAAAATCTTCAAGAAAAAGGTGAAGAACTGTTAAAAAGAGGTGAAAATCTTATAAGTATAATCATGTTGACAGATGCAAAAACGTCTTCAGAGGTTTTGAACGGCTTGTGGAGAGAAAAAATTATGATGACGTCACTTTTCAACTTTTGAGTGTGAAGTCTTTACATTGACATATATAAAGCTCTTACAGCTTCTTCAACAGATTTAACAAACAAAAAATATACTTCAATTTGATTAACACCATATGTATAAATGATGGTGTGATTCTTCACAAGGGATCAAAAATTTTTTCTCTCATCCTTGACTGTAATACATTTTTATTTATTTATTTATTTATTTATTTATTTTTCAAAATAAGGTCCCATGAAGTACAACCATACAGAATAAAAAATAAAACAAAGTGCAACAAGTCACTCTGTTAAACATATGTAATTTCTGTTGCTAAGGGTCTTTCAATCCAGTGATGTAGTTTGATGATGTTGGAAAGTAACATTGGATCAGGGACACTGTTTTCACGACTACTGCCAATTAAAATCTCCTATAATTCACAAATAGTATTACATTTATTAACATAATGAATAGTCACATTATGTCATTTTATACCTAAAGGACAGAATTGGTTAATTTGTGGGAATTTTACAGACACAAAATAATATGGATAACATAAAATACACTGGGCAAGGTCCTGCTGTTGGATAATTACTGCAGTGATGGAGCATTTTGACAGACATGAGAGTGAATTTCAATGAGATTGAATCAGTTTAGAGGCTTCAACAACTTCATCAGGAAAAAGCTGGTTCTCTGACCAAAAAGTCAAAGGTACAAACTTTTGCATGAAAAAGCAGTGACGTTATAGGCTTTAAAAGAAAGTGCATTTTGTAATAAATCCTTAACCCTTAGAGGTCTAAGCCTATTTTGAGTACTTCTGACTTTGCCTTTATATACTTTACAAAGAAATGTTTAATATACCAATGTTTGTTTGTTTTTTCAGCACAACTTCATCTATCTCATCTGCCTATTATTTTTTCACTATAACCTACTATATCAACACAAAAGAACAAAAAAACCACAAAAAATATAAAAAGTGATATGTATAAAAGTTTAAAAGTGAATATTGGTTCCAAATATTAGGTATATAAAATCAAAATTGTAATAAATTAAAACTATACTCAAATATTTGACATAAAAGCTTATCTTTACATAGGCGTTTTCTCCGGGTTTCTCACCCCCCACTCACCCCCCCGGTCCTCCTGGTGTCTGCATCCGGTTCAGGTGGGGCTCATTCTTACCCTTACCCGTCATACTAATGCAGTCTGTGGATTAGAATCTGCAGATACGGCCAGTTTTTTCCGTTTTGAAAAAGGATGATGACGAAAATATGGTCCGAAATATAACACCCCCCCACCTCATTTTCATACTTTTATTCATGTTTGTTTGCCCCTGTTTCAAAACGTCATGTCTCCGGTTGTATTTGCTCTATCAACATCAAATAAAAAGTGGGAAAGTGTTTCAAGTCCACATTTTTTAATTCATTTGTCCGCAGTGGTCTACGTGACCGACTTCTGATGCTATGACGTTTTGAAAATGTCACGTGATTGTGCCACGGGACTGTGACCGCGGACCCCTAAGGGTTAATAGATCTGTGAATGAATAGTGAAAGCAATTTAAAAAAAAAACAACTGTAATACCAATTTGGAATAGGTAAAAATACTTGAAAAAGTAGCAGCTGCTTAAAAATCACAACTCTATTGTTCACAGCATTTGAAAAAAATAGGACCAATGGCCCTGTAGCTTACTGGCCAAATTAAAAGCTTTGGGAAATGTATCCAGATGCCATTTATTATCACCCAGTTCTGTGTATTTATTATATTACAGAAATAGCCCATGTTTTGGTCATATTCCAATCCGATCTGTAAAAAATTCCAATTCAAACTTGATATCATTGATACTGATTTATTGGATCAATCCACTTCCTATCTGTTCTAATTGGAAAATTTTTCAAAGTCACACCAAATCCAGAATCAGATCCGGATCGAAATAATTTCAATAACTTGTGCTGACATCATCGTACAGAAGCTGCATACCAAGTTTGAAGTCAATCGGAATTGTAGTTTGGGAGAAGAAGACGATTGAATTTTTTTCCCCATAAGAGCCCATGTTAAATTTTCCGTAAGTTCCCAGATCCAGAAGAAGATCCTGATCAGCATGTGGACATTATGTTTTGGTCATCTCCCCATCACGTCTGTACTATAGAAATTTCAATTTGATTTCATTTATATTTACTGAGTTATTGCATCGATCCACTTCCTATCTCTTATAATAGGGAAAGTTTTCAAAGTCGCACCAAATCCAGAATCAGATCCGGATCCAAATAATTTCACTAACTTTTGTTGACATCATCATAAAGAAGCTGTATACCAAGTTTGAAGTCAATCAGAATTGTAGTTTCGAAGAAGATGATTGAAATTTTTGTAACGGACGACAGACGACAACAGACACCGCATGACAACAATAGCTTACGGCATGTCGGCCGGTAAGCTAAAAAAGGGGTCAAGATATGATTACCAGCCATGAAAAGCAGAAAAAAACCAAACATTTCTGACATGTTCTTCAGGAGTAAAACTGCAACAGTGTGCACATTGTACAAACAAATCCACAATTTGCAAAGAAAGAATACATAGCTTTGTTTGAAACCAAAATGTTTGGAAACCTCTGCAGTAATGAATTAATTTAAACTATCTTGTCAACACCAGTGCTACACAAGTAGGAAGTCTTAAGTGGCTTTTATTTAATTTGGGGGAAATACACATGCAGTTTGAGGTCAGCTCTTTAGATGTGTACCTCCCTGAGAAGAAAGTGAAACAAGGATTAAAGTCATCTAGTTGGATGTGTAAGACTAATACTGTATTTCACCTGCAGCAACCTAAAACGAGGAATTACATAAGCAGGCTTTAGCTAAACTAGAAACTAAATCTTGACAAAGATGAAAACAACAGAGATATCGTTAGGAGAAAGCCAGTGGGCAATGTAATATGCTAAAGGCAGCGTTTAAGACAGCTAATCCAGGCAGACCCCCCCCCCCCCCCCCGCTTAGTCATTCAGACTTCACACTGATCAGACGGCAAACTGGTCAGAGTTTGTCAAAACACAGCTTACACTGGGAACATATTGAAATCATTTCTTTACTCAACAAGAATAGAGACAGATCTTTGGAGGAGTGACAACAAACTGTGAACTGCTCAATGGTTTATCAGTCGTGGAGGACAAAGGGGCTCTCCGCTCAGGAATGAAAATATCCACCTGATGTCATCAACCGGTGCATCATAAATCCTATCCTTTGCCTGGGGGCCACAGACTGACTTCACGCCTCTGTGACACTCTCTAACCCCAGGCTTTCTATCAGAAAAAACCTTGAAATATCTTTCTGGGCATGGTGTCAGATGCTTGCCATGAAATATTCATAATCTGAGTGCCGAGCCACAATAGAGGAGGTGGCGGCATGCGAGGATTTGACTTGCAGAAACTGAGACGCTTAAACCACGTTGACCGATTTCTATCCCATCACCGGTTGTCACTCACAAATTCACTTTCACATCACTTTTCACGGATGAATAACGGAAGCCATCTGTCATTTACTGCCTTTTAACCTATAGACACATTAGTGCATCGGAAATGATGCAATAACACAGTTTTATGGAACATATTTAATGTTTTTGCAAAGACAGTAGAGCTGACAAAAATGGAGAAGGATTTAAGGCTTTCGATCGTTAAAATGTTTAATCAAACATCTATTAATACTGATTATCGTACTCTGGAACAGAAAGAGGAATTTTATTAGTCTGTAGATTTAATTTTAGTCAATTTCTTGTATCCATGTAAATGTGAGGATGTGGGAGTTTTAGCAGATTGCTTTAAAAGAAGTTATTTTTAAAGGTGCGACCTACAATCTGCATCTCATTATAAGCAGAAGCATATTACTAAAATTTATGAGTAATGCCAACAAGTATGCAAAAATTAATTGTTTGTCCTTGACAGGTATGTAGGTAGGTATGTGTTTGTTAGTTTAACAATATATTTAAAAAATTGGAGCAACTAAGAACCACAAAAATGGTGCATTTTTTTGATTGCAGGCAATTTTTTGGGGCCAATTTATGCAGTTAATTGATACTAAATTGCATACAATAAACAATGAATATACAGGGGTTGGACAAAATAATGGAAACACCTTCACCTCAAGATGATAATGCCCCAATCCATACAGCTAGAATTGTTAAAGAATGGCATGAGGAACATTCTAATGAAGTTGAGCATCTCGTATGGTCCCCAGACCTCAACATTATTGAGCATTTATGGTCAGTTTTAGAGATTCAAGGAAGACGTTGATTTCCACCGCCATCGTCTCTAAAAGAGTTGGAGGGTATTCTAACTGAAGAATGGCTTAAAATTCTTTTGGAAACAATTCACAAGTTGTATGAATCAATACCTCGGAGAATTGAGGCTGTAATTGCAGCAAAAGGCGGACCTACACCATATTAAATTATATTTTGTTGATTTTTTAAGGTGTTTCCATTATTTTGTCCAACCCCTGTACTTTATTCTTTGCATGACATTAAACATCAACTCTGACTAGTTTTGTTTTCCTACAGATACTGATATGATTACACTGGGTTACAAAAAATGTTTTTTGCAAGTTGTCTATGTTTTTTCAACTGAATTAGGACCATTTTGCACCGCTAAATCCAAAAATAACATCTGTTTTTCTCAATCAGGTCAGGTTTTTTTGCTAATTTGATTTTGAAAAATTTGATCTTCTCACAAAATTGATTACATTTTTGTGACTTTATCAGTTGATTTTTTTTTTATACAGTTCTCACCCAAAATAGGTTTTAAGAGAAAAAAAAAATCATTTTCTACCAGGATGTATTTATTAAGTGTTACAAACTTTAATTCCTGTAAATTGGCTTATTTTTGCAAGATCTTCTAGTCGAAGCCATCTCATCCACCTGTAATATTAAAAAAAAACTTTAATCATAAATTGGCAAAAGTAAAATCTTCAGAACTCATTTATTGCAAGAAATATGAAAGAATTTTGTATCATATGATGTGAAAATGCCCATAAATGTAAGCAAAAATGTTAAAAAGACAATATGTAGCATAGTTCAGAAAGTTGACCTGATTGAGCAAAATTAATGTGATTTTTGGATTCAGCACACCAAAATTATCCTTAATCAGCTCAAAAAACTTAAACAATAAATTTGTTGTTGACCAGTGTTATGAATCCTAAAATCTGGGATATCAGCCATTACTAAAAGACTTTGCACCAGAGTTCACATTATCATGCATAAATACTGGGACTTTAAAATACACTAAATAGATATAAAATCCTGGGACACATCACACCTACAGATTCTCATCACCATTGATCTGCAATAATGTGATTAAAATGTCCATGTCGGTTGTTGTCAATAATTATCATGATAAATGTCAAATCAATATTTATCTTAGCTTTAAAAGAAGATGTTTCTTCCTGAGTGAGAGTTGAAGAAACCAGGTGATTACTTTAAAGTGATTATTTATAGTCAGAGCACAATAAATATTTCAGAAATCTAGAGATCAATTATATTTCAGTCAATTATGATGATAAAAAAAAATTACATTGAGGAAAAATGAAGTAGTGTAAGTGGTTTAGATGACAATGCAAACAAAATGAGGAAATTATAAAAAAAAAAAAAAAAAGAAAAGAAATCAAAATAGCTTATTTCAATTAAATTTAGCGCAATTTAAATTGATCACATTCATCATTATTGTTTTGTAACCCAGCCATCTGTTTTCAATAAAATACTAGAATTCAATATATCCCCAAACTTTTGTCCATATGTCATAAAAAAAAAAGCTTTAAGGTTTTCTCTTGTAGACAAATGTGTTTTAAACAAGACTCTGAAGTGACACAAAGTGAATAAGTGGTGCCAGGCGCAACAAACCCCGCCCCTCGCGTGTATTGTTGCTTATTTTGGCATCGATCCAGCTGATGTCATCATGTCTATGCGTGAGCTGATGTCATCATATGAACTGCCTCTATATATGTGCCAAGTTTGAAATAATTGAAACAAAATTGATGTTTTTATAGATGTGAAATTTCGCCCATTATAAGTAAATGGGAGAAAAAAAGATTTGAAAAATTCATAAAAAATTTGAACTTTTCCCAAAATGTAACCACGTCTACTCTGGGACACTGGAAACCTATAAACCCAATTTGGTATGAATTCAACCAGTAGTTTTGCTGCTACAGACATGTGAAATTCCGTCCATTATAAGTAAATGGGGAAAAAAAGATTTGAAAAATTCATAAAAATTTTTAACATTGACCCTCTTTTCCCAAAATGTAATCACATCTATTCTGGGTCACTGGTAATCTATAAACCCAATTTGGTATGAATTCAACCAGTAGTTTTGCTGCTAGAGTGTTAACAACCAAATAACCAAACCAAAAACCATACCCCTTACCTCCCCTTTGGGGGCGGGGTAATTATACAGGAGGTAAGAAATCAATCTCAAAACTTTATAGATGAAGTGCAACATTTTCAACATATATTAATAAAAGTGGGTGCAGTATACAGTTGAAAAGAGCATTAAAAAATTAAAGCCGCAAGCGGCATCTAAAGGCCCTCACCACGGGCACGTCCAGTAGAAGTATGTCCATCGTTCAGCAGGTGGCACTCTAGCACCAAATTTCAATGTCTTCTGATGAATGGGTGTAGGCCTGGGAGATCGACAACTGATTCAAATTTGAGGCAAATCTTTGTTTGTATGTCCGAACTAAAGAAAGTTTTGGATAAGTAAATCTGTAGGGGGCGCTATGCAGCTAAAAATAAATTTCTACCATTGAATGGGTGTAGGTTTGCGAGATGTACCACTGAGTCAAATTTGAGCTAAATCAGTGTTCGTATGTCCGAATTGATGCAATTTTCGTGAAGGTAAATTTATAGGGGGCGCTACTGAGCGAAGTTGCAATTTCTTTTGATAAATAGGTGTAGGCTTGGGAGACTGACAACTCATTTAAATTTGAGCCAAATTGGTATTCGTATGTCTAACGTGAAGTAATTTTCGTAAAGGTAAAATTGTAGGGGGCGCTATGGCACCGAATTTCAAATATTTCTGATAAATGGGTGTAGGCCTGGGAGATAGATGTCTGAGTCAAATTTGAGCCAAATCGGTGTTCGTATGTCCGAACTGAAGAAATTTTAATAAAAAAATATTAAAAATTTTTGTAGGGGGGTGCTGTAGTGCAAAATTTCAGTTTCTTTTGACAAATACGTGTAGGCCGGGGAGACACATGTCTGAGTCAAATTTGAGCCAAATTGGTGCTCGTATGTCCGAACTGATTTAATTTTTGTAAATGTACATTTTTAGGGGGCGCTATAGTGCGAAATTTCAATTTCTTTTAATAAATGGGTGTAGGCCTTGGAGATGGACGTCTGAGTCAAAATTCAGCCAAATCGGTGTTCGTATGTCTGAGCTGAAGCAATTTTTGTAATGGTAAATTCACAAAGAAACTTTACAAAGTTTGCGACGTCGTCACACAAAAACGGTGACACCTATCCAAAAAATTCAGCTAACTTTTGATGCCCCACTTCTCTAGATACTATACACCGATTTTGAGCTCATTTGGCCAAACGGTCAAGGAGGAGATAGTTAAAGTACGACGTCAGCGAAAACGCTGACTCAGCATTTTGGAAATTTCAATCCAATATGGCCGACTAAGGGTTGGTTTTGGGGCATGGCCATAATAATATTTTTTGTTTGTCTCCTCATGATGAATCTGTGTACCGATTTTCGTGGCTCTACAACAAACTTTACGTTGGACATGCTCCCATTGGCGTAATGCCTTTCCACTTTTCAAGGGGGCGCTGCGGTAACATTTCTTTACCGACATCTACGAAACCTATATGTAAATTCAATTTCTCGCACTTCTGAATTTTAGGCAAAATTTGGTGAGTTTTTGTAAGTGTTCAGGGGGTCAAATTTGAGCTCAAAGAGCAGGAGAAGAAAAATAAATTAAAAAAAAAAAAATTAAAGCCGCAAGCGGCATCTAAAGGCCCTCACCATGGGCACGTCCAGTAGAAGTATTTCAGTCGTTCAGCAGGTGGTGCTCTAGCACCAAATTTCAATGTCATCTAATGAATGGGTGTAGGCCTGGGAGATTGACAATTGATTCAAATTTGAGACAAATCAATGTTTTTATGTCCAAACTAGAGAAATTGTTGTATAAGTAAATCTGTAGGGGGCGCTATGCAGCTAAAATTAAATTTCTTCCATTGAATGGGTGTAGGCCTGCGAGATGTACCACTGAGTCAAATTTGAGCCAAATCGGTGTTCATATGTCTGAATTAATGCAATTTTCGTGAAGGTAAATTTGTAGGGGGCGCTACTGAGCGACATGGCAATTTCTTCTGATAAATGGGTTTAGGCCTGGGAGATTGACAACTGATCCAAATTTGAGCCAAATTGGTGTTTGTATATCTGAAGTGAAGTAATTTTCATAAAAGTAAATTTGTAGGGGGCGCTATGGCACCAAATTTCAATTTTTTCTGATAAATGGGTGTAGGCCTGGGAGATAGACATCTGAGTCAAATTTGAGCCAAATCGGTGTTCGTATGTCCGAACTGAAGCAATTTTAATAAAAAAATATAAAAAATTTTTGTAGGGGGCGCTGTAGTGCAAAATTTCAGTTTCTTTTGATAAATAGGTGTAGGCCTGGGAGACAGATGTCTGAGTCAAATTTCAGCCAAATCAGTGTTCGTATGTCCGAACTGATGTCATTTTTGTAAATGTACATTTGTAGGGGGCGCTATAGTGCGAAATTTCAATTTCTTTTAATAAATGGGTGTAGGCCTGGGAGATGGACGTCTGAGTCAAATTTCAGCCAAATCGGTGTTTGTATGTTTGAGCTGAAGCAATTTTTGTGATGGTAAATTTTCGAAAAAACTTTGCAAAGTTTGCAACCTCGTCGCACAAAAACGGTGACACCGATTCAAAAAATTCGGCTAACTTTTGATGCCCCACTTGTCTAGATACTGTACACCGATTTTGAGCTCATTTGGCCAAACAGCTTAGTAGGAGATAGTTAAAATACAACGTCAGCGAAAACGTTGACTCAGCATTTTTGAAATTTCAATCCAATATGGCCGACTAAGGGTGGGTTTAGGGGCGTGGCCATAATAATATTTTTTGTTTGTCTCCTCATGATGAATCTGTGTACTGATTTTCGTGGCTCTATGACAAACTTTATGTTGGACGTGCTCCCATTGGCGCAATGCATTTTCACTTTTCAAGGGGGCGCTGCAGCAACATTTCTTTACCGACATCTATGAAATCTATATGTAAATTCAATTTCTCGCACTCCTGAATTTTCGGCAAAATTTGGTGAGTTTTCATAAATGTTCAGGGGGTCAAAATTGAGCTCAAAGAGCAGGAGAAGAAAAAAAAAAAAAAAAAAAAAAAAAAGAAAGAAAAATAATAAGAATCTGAGCAAGAACAATATAGCCGTTTCTATGGCAACCATGTATTTGGCCTTATGTCAAAGCTCTCGAGGTCCCCCACATGTCTGTGGGGTCAGATGTCACGTGTCGTGCACTTACACCCACATGACTGACTGCGACTGGGCGTGTCCCATTGACTCCCATTCATTCTGAGCAGGTGTAAATATGCGATTTGTGCACATGTCATGTACATCGTCGGAAAGGTCTCAGTGCCGTGAATGTGAATATGTGTGAGAGTGGCAACAGTGGCGAAAGGCGACCGCGTCACTGGCGATTTCGTCCCCATGCGCCCACTGCAGTCTCAATAGGCCCTGCGCCGGCTTTACTCGGCTCGGGCCTAATAAATAAGTAAAGAAAAATAATAAGAATCTGAGCAAGAACAATATAGCCGTTTCTATGGCAACCACATATTTGGCCTTATGTGAAAGCTCTCGAGGTCCCCCACATCTGTGGGGTCAGATGTCACGTGTCGTGCACTTACACCCACATGACTGACCCCGAGTGGGCGTGTCCCATTGACTCCCATTCATTCTGAGCAGGTGTAAATATGCGACTTGTGCACATGTCATATACATCGTTGGAAAGGTCTCAGTGCTGTGAATGTGAATGTGTGTGAGAGTGGCGACAGTGGCGAAAGGCGACCGCGTCACTGGCGATTTCGTCCCCATGCGCCCACTGCAGACTCAATAGGCCCTGCGCCGGCTTTACTCGGCTCGGGCCTAAAAAACTAGAAAAGCAGTTGGAGAGCGCAGACCTCCGCCAAGGCAGATCCTCCCCCCCGCCCCACCCCCAATCACCACCAAAATTTAATCATTTGTTCCTTGTGCCAGTATCAACATTTCCTGAAAATTTCATCCAAATCCGTCCAGAACTTTTTGAATTATCCTGCTAACAGACAAACAAACAGACAAACAAACTCCAATGAAAACATAAAAATCAGTACTTTTATTTTTGAAAGAAATATATCTAACAAACGGATGGGAGAGTAAGTCAGATCACTGTCCTTTTGTATTCGGTAAAAATATTATAAGACATCACTGAAGCATTGATTTTGTTTGGCACGTCTGGGTAAAGCCTATTGTAAAGTCTATACTGTAAATAACTGCAGTAATTGACTGATTGAGAAGTTAACAGCGACATCCCAAACCCCTGGCACCACACATCCATTGGAAAACAGCCATAGCAGTTCGCAAATAAAACAAGCGAGAAGAGTTTGAAGTTTGACTTGAGGAAAAGTGTCAAAAATCAATAACAGAACTGTAATTTAGGGCTCTGTCAAAAAGATCAATGTCTGAGTTAGAAGGAGAGACAGACAAGGCAAAGGATACTGAAGGAAAAGGTTCACACTTTAGTAAAACTCAACATGGAGCTAATAATCCAACTGAATGTGGGTTTGAGGAAAAGGTCAACAGAGGGTCAACGTACTTCAACTTGTCCTCCAACCTGAACAATCAGGAGTTTATCGGTAGAAATCAATCCAACATGCATGTAGGTCTACGTCAAGAATATTGGCGTGCTTCGGAGTCAGGCTGCCTACATATATGCATTAGCATGTTTTCTAAGCCCACATTTCATTATTATGGTGCAATACTGCAGTCAGGAACGAGGAAAAAACACGATGGAGCAATGCATCAGCTTCTAAAGACGGGATACTGGTCTGGAAAAGTAGGATATCACTCATTATCTGAGTATAATATGATATCTGAGGTAGATATTCCTCTGTCCCAATAGTTCACCAGTGTGTTAAATGTACATCTGTTAATAGGGCTGGGCGACAAAATGATAATGATATATATCGCGGAAAAACGTACATAAAATGAGACGTGCTCGATATAATTTCAGTAGAATTCATTCGTCCATGTTTTGACAGACATAAGAACTCAATAATTATCATGATAAATGTCGAATCAATATTTATCTTTGATTTAAAGGATGACGTTGAAGAAACCAGGTGGTTACTTTAAAGCAGGGGTGTCAAAATAATTTTCTTCCGGGGGCCACATTCGGCCCAATTTAATCGGAAGCGGGCCAGACCAGTAAAATAATAGCATAATAGCCAATAAATAATGACAACTCCAAATTGTTTTTAGTGCAAAAAATAACATTCAGTTATGCCAATATTTACATTTACAAACTATCCAAACAAAAGGATGTGAATAACCTGAAAAAAAAATGGAATTTGTTAAGAAATATAAGTACAATTTTATCAATATTCTGCCTTGACTTATCATTTACCCATATGCATTACAGATCAGATCTACAAAGGCACAATACGTGGAGTAACAAGCAGGATATTGTTAAAATTCCACTTAATTTTCTTTGGACATTTCAGGTTGTTCATATTTGTTCAGGTTATTCACATTTTATTGTTAAAGGGTAGTTTGTTAATGTAAACATTTTCATAATTTAATGTTTTTTACACTAAATCAAAAAGAAAAAAATGGTGTTGTTATTATTTATAGGTTATTATGACATTATTTTTGACTTTGATGCCCTAACTTGCACTTTGCAAATTCATCCTACGGGCCCGATTGGAACTTTTGGCGGGCCGGATTTGGCTCCCGGGCCGCATGTTTGACACCTGTGCTTTAAAGTGATTATTTATGGTCAGAACACAATAAATCTTCCAGAAATCTAGAGAACATTTCAATCAATTATAATGAGAAAAAAATTAAACACTGAGAAGAATTAAGTAGTGTAAGTGGTTTAGATGACAATGCAAACCAAATTAGGAAATTATTAAGAATTAAGAAATAAAAATGGTTTATTTCAATTCAGTTTAGCACAATATAATGATCATGTTCATCATTATTGTTCTGTAACCCAGCCACCTGTTTTCCATAAAATACTACAATTCAATATATCCTCAAACTTTTGACAATATGTCATAAAAAAAAAAAAAAAAAAAGCTTTAACCCTTGTATGGTGTTTGGGTCGGTCTGTGGGACCTGTTTTCATTATTTATTTATTTATTTTAAGAAAAATGATGGGTAATTATTTTTTATGAATTTTTTCCTCTTATATCTTACGGAAGAGGATTAGGGCCACTGGAAAAAAAAAATGAAATTAAGGTCCAATATATATTTTTATTATTATTCTGAGACAAAAAAAAAGTCAGAACTTTGAGAAAAAAGGCAGAATTCAGTCAGAATTTAATATATATATATATATATATATATATATATATATATATATATATATATATATATATATATATATGTGTGTGTATATATATATATATATATATATATATATATATATATATATATATATATATATATATATATATATATATATATATATTGGACCTTATTTTTTTTTCCAGTGGCCCTAATCCTCTTCCGTGCATATCTTGATTATATAACATTGTATTAAAAAAAAACTAAAAACGAGTACTTTAATTCATAAATTTGATCTCGCAAAAGCAAAAGGTAAATATTAAACATATATTCTTTTTATGTTGTTTGTAATTGCGATGAAGTAAACATCTGTTGAGTATTTTAACATAAAATTGATTATGTTGAATTGAAAACCCACAAATGCAGCAGGTCCACCAGACCCACGAACACTGGCTGAATAACAAAATCTAAACACCACACAAGGGTTAAGGTTTCCTCTCATAGACAAATGTGTTTTAAACAAGACTCTGAAGTGACACAAAGTTAACAAGTGGTGCCAGGCGCAACAAACCCCGCCCCTCGCATATATTGTATCTTATTTTGGCATCGATCCAGCTGATGTCATCATATGAACTGCCTCTATATATGTGCTAAGTCTGAAGTAAACTGAAACAAAATAGATGTTTTTATAGACATGTGAAATTTCGCCCGTTATAAGTAAATGGGACAAAAAAGATTTTAAAAATTCATAAAAAAATTTTGAACTTTTCCCAAAATGTAACCACATGTGTTCTGGGTCACTGGAAACCTATAAACCCAACTTGGTATGAATTCAACCAGTAGCTTTGCTGGTACAGATATGAAATTTTGTCCATTATATGTAAATGGGGGGGGGGAGATTAGTAGGGCTCTGCGATAAAACGATAACACTGGTCAACAACAAATTTATTGTTTAAGTTTTTTGAGCTGATTTAGGATAATTTTGGTGTGCTGAATCCAAAAATCACATTCATTTTGCTCAATCAGGTCAACTTTCTGAACTATGCTACATATTGTCTTTTTAACATTTTTGCTTACATTTATGGGCATTTTCACATCATATGATACAAAATTCTTTCATATTTCTTGCAATAAATGAGTTCTGAAGATTTTACTTTTGCCAATTTATAATTAATGTTTTTTTTTAATATTACAGGTGAATGAAATGGCTTCGACTAGAAGATCTTGCAAAAATAAGCCTGACGTATTCTGCTACATCTGCGGTGGATACATAATAAATAATAAATACATCCTGTTAGAAAATGATTTTTTTTCTCTTAAAACCTATTTTGGGTGAGAACTATATAAAAAAAATCAACTGATAAAGTCACAAAAATGTAATCAATTTTGTGAGAAGATCACATTTTTCAAAATCAAATTAGCAAAAAAACCTGACCTGATTGAGAAAAACAGATGTCATTTTTGGATTTAGCGGTGCAAAATGGTCCTAATTCAGTTGAAAAAACCTACACAACTTGCAAAAAACATTTTTTTGTAACCCAGTGTTATCTATATTATATAGCCTAAATGTCGTCTAAAATTAATATTTATTTGCAACATAGCATAGCAAACTATTACATGATCAAAAACAAATTAATTTTAGCAAAAAAATGTCTCTGTTTTGAATATCTGGGGTCACCAGAAACTTGTGATGTTAAAATGGGGTCAATAAACGAGTTCTGAAGATTTTACTTTTGCCAATTTATGATTAATGGTTTTTTTTAATATTACAGGTGAATGAAATGGCTTCGACTAGAAGATCTTGCAAAAATAAGCCAAGTTACAGGAATTAAAGTTTGTAACACTTCATAAATACATCCTGTTAGAAAATGATTTTTTTTTTCTCTCTTAAAGCCTATTTTGGGTGAGAACTATATAAAAAAAATCAACTGATAAAGTCACAAAAATGTAATCAATTTTGTGAGAAGATCAAATTTTTCAAAATCAAATTAGTAAAAAAAACCTGACCTGATTGAGAAAATTTAGCGGATTTTTTGGATTTAGCGGTGCAAAATGGTCCTAATTCAGTTGAAAAAACCTGGACAACTTGCAAAAAACATTTTTTTTGTAACCCAATGTAATGATATATATTGCAAAATAACTTATATATACCATGAGACGTGCTCGATACAATTTCGATAGAACTCATTCGTCCATCTTTTGACAGACATAAGAACAGCCAATCATAATTAAGTTTAAGTCAAATCAAGTTAGGTTGACACACACAGCACAGGTGTAAGAGCAGCCGCGGCACACATGCTAATGTTTGGGCTGCAGCGGGTGGTTATGAGTGTTACCCCGAAAGAAATTTGGACCGAGAACGTGGGCGACTGGGTTACTGAAAAGTAGGGTGTGAACTTTTTCGGTTCTGGTGTACAACAGAGGCATTGAAGCTGGGAGTCGGACGTTTAAAGCATGTTAAGTTTCATTTTCGCTTTACGCCAGTTATGGTAGTTACAGCAGTTACGTATATACCCCTGGTTTTGTTTGGTGAAGATGGTCTGTTTAGTTTGTGTTCTCTTTTAAAACTTGAAAGCTTTTGCCTGCTAGTCATACTTTTTTTTTTTTTTATTAGTGATAGTTAACAAGACATTGTGGACAGAAAAACAACAACACATAAACAAAGGGGAAAATCAAACAAATAAACAAACCAAAAACAACAACAACAATGATGACAGAGTAATGACAAACAACGACAACATCATATTACAATGAAAAAGATCATAAATGTAAAGAGTAACTAAACAATATAGCTTGGTTAGGGGAGATAGGGAAAAGGGGAAGAGGGGAGTGTGAGAGGGGGGAGTGATTATTATTGTTGTAATAATACAAAAATATATAATAATAATACCAATAGCCTAATTTGCTAGTATTATTGTGGCAGTGGTAGTGGCGGAGGCAGCCACAATACAACAAGTTAAATCATTTAGTATTTGTAATGATGTATTTGTATTTGGGGGAAGGGGTCATGAAGATGGTCTGTTTTGTTTGTGTTCTCTTCTAAAACTTGAAACCTTTTGCCTGCTGGTCAGACTGTTAGTTTAGTTTTAAATATATGTACCTGTTTTATTTATCTGAAACAGTTGTATAATCCAGCACATCTATCATGTTCAACCTCTAACAGAAAATAACTCATATTTAAATCAAAAATAACCTTCTGATGTCTTCACAACTAACTTATGAGTAACAGAAAATTTCAGCTTGACAAAAATAGTGATATGTTTTATATCGTGATACATATCAATATCGTCCGATATGAAAAAAAAAAGTGATGTTGAAGGATTTTTTTCCATCTTGCCCGGCCCTACCTGTTACCAACTCATAAACAAAAGTATTCCTTCACAGTCCTTTTGGTTTCTCAATCCAACATCATCTGAATTCCACCAATTCCACCCCCTTCTGTGTCTGTGAACACATACCAGGTTGGAACAGAGCTGTGTGATTTTTATAAAGCCATTTTTTTTTTGTTTTGTTTACAGAGTCAGGGCTGTGTATAAACATTTTTCAACTTTGCAATTTTCTTACTAGATTTGGTGACTTTCTGATTTTTAAAAAACCTCCAACAAACCAAGTGTCATTTTGACCAGTTCACAGCTTTGAAACACAGATGGTTCTCAGTGATCGTATTTCCAGTCTCTGCATCTAACCTCCCCCCTTTCTTCACTTGGTAACTCTTTTACCCATGTCTTTGTCCTAAATTACTCATTACTATTTAGATTCACATTTATATCCTTCCAGCACAAGTACATGACCATGTAATGTATCCTATACTCTATACCAGTGGCTCTTACACTTTTTACAGCGGAGTACCCCCTGCAATATATTTTTTAACCAAGTACCCTCAACTCTCACTTCAGGATTTTTGATTGAAAAAAATTGAAAAAATTTGTTCCTGTGCCAAAGGTGTCTGTTTATATTTTCAAAACTTTGTAAACAACATATATTTAATTGTGATATATTAAAAATAACACATTTTTATAAGTAAATTTTGTGCTAAATATAAACTGAAAAGTAAACACTTTCACTGATAAGAAAACTAAATCAAATGGTCATTAATGGATAAATGAACCTTTCATCGACAAAAAATACTTAATTACTCAAATTAACTCATCTTGAATAATACAGAATAGAAATATTCTTAAAATATTACCAAAGCTTACACAAGATGACTGACAATAATAACATAAAAAATACTGAAATGAAATAAGGTCAGGAGTGTCAATTTTATTATGTATATATATATTTATAATGTCTTAATTGTGTTTTATATTTCAGCATTAATTCTCATTATTTATTTTGTATTCAGTACATGATGACCAAAAAATGTTAAGTACCCCCTGGGGTTCTTCCAACTACCCCTGGGGGTACGTTTACCCCATTGGAGAAAGACTGCTCTATACTACAAATATATTTTTAGCCAAGTACCCTCAACTCTCACTTAAGCATTTTTGATTGAAAAAATTTGGCAAAATTTGTTCCTGTGCCAAAGCTGTCTGTTTATGTTTTCAAAACTTTGTAAACATCATATATTTAACTGTAATATATTAAAAATAACACATTTTTATAAGTAAATTTTGGACAAAATATAAACTGGAAGTGCCCTCTTTTATTGAAAAATTCAAGAAAAACACATAAATTTATCATTAATGAGTAAATGAACCTTTCATCGACAAAAAATACTTAATTACTCAAATGAACTCATCTTGAATAATATAGAATATTAGAAATATTCTTAAAATGTTATCGAAGCTTAAACAAGATGACTGACAATAAAAATATTAAAAATATCAAAATGAAATAAGGTCACGAGTGTCAATTTTATTATATGAATGCATTAATTGTGTTTTATATTTCAGCATTAATTCTCATTATTTATTTTGTATTCAGTACATGATGACCAAAAAATGTTAAGTACCCCCTGGGGTTCTTCCAACTACCCCTGGGGGTACGTTTACCCCCATTGGAGAAAGACTGCTCTATACTACAAATATATTTGTAGCCAAGTACCCTCAACTCTCACTTAAGCATTTTTGATTGAAAAAATTTGGCAAAATTTGTTCCTGTGCCAAAGCTGTCTGTTTATGTTTTCAAAACTTTGTAAACATCATATATTTAACGGTAATATATTAAAAATAACACATTTTTATAAGTAAATTTTGGACAAAACATAAACTGAAAAGTGCCTTCTTTTATTGAAAAAATCAAGAAAAACACATAAATTGGTCATTAATGAGTAAATGAACCTTTCGTCAACAAAAATACTTACTTAATTACTCAAATTAACTCATCTTGAGTAACACAGAATAATAGAAATATTCTTAAAACGTTACCGAAGCTTAAACAAGATGACTGACAATAAAAATATTAAAAATATCGAAATGAAATAAAGTCACGAGTGTCAATTTTATTATATGAATGCATTAATTGTGTTTTATATTTCAGCATTAATTCTCATTTATTTTGTATTCAGTACATGATGACCAAAAAACATTAAGTACCCCCTGGGATTCTTCCAACTACCCCCGGGGGTACGTTTACCCCCACTGGAGAAAGACTGCTTTATACTACAAATATATTTGTAGCCAAGTACCCTCAACTCTCACTTCAGCATTTTTCATTGAAAAAATTTGGTAAAATTTGTGCCTGTGCCAAAGGTGTCTGTTTATGTTTTCAAAACTTTGTAAACATCATATATTTAACTGTAATATATTAAAAATAACACATTTTTATAAGTAAATTTTGGACAAAATATAAACTGGAAGTGCCTTCTTTTATTGAAAAATTCAAGAAAAACACATAAATTTGTCATTAATGAGTAAATGAACCTTTCATCGACAAAAAATACTTAATTACTCAAATTAACTCATCTTGAATAATATAGAATAATAGAAATATTCTTAAAACGTTACCGAAGCTTAAACAAGATGACTGACAATAAAAATATTAAAAATATCGAAATGAAATAAGGTCAGGAGTGTCAATTTTATTATATGAATGCATTAATTGTGTTTTATATTTCAGCATTAATTCTCATTTATTTTGTATTCAGTACATGATGACCAAAAAACATTAAGTACCCCCTGGGATTCTTCCAACTACCCCCGGGGGTACGTTTACCCCCACTGGAGAAAGACTGCTTTATACTACAAATATATTTGTAGCCACGTACCCTCAACTCTCACTTCAGCATTTTTCATTGAAAAAATTTGGTAAAATTTGTGCCTGTGCCAAAGGTGTCTGTTTATGTTTTCAAAACTTTGTAAACATCATATATTTAACTGTAATATATTAAAAATAACACATTTTTATAAGTAAATTTTGGACAAAATATAAACTGGAAGTGCCCTCTTTTATTGAAAAATTCAAGAAAAACACATAAATTTGTCATTAATGAGTAAATGAACCTTTCGTCAACAAAAATACTTACTTAATTACTCAAATTAACTCATCTTGAATAACACAGAATAATAGAAATATTCTTAAAACGATACCGAAGCTTAAACAAGATGACTGACAATAAAAATATTAAAAATATCGAAATGAAATAAAGTCACGAGTGTCAATTTTATTATATGAATGCATTAATTGTGTTTTATATTTCAACATTAATTCTCATTTATTTTGTATTAAGTACATGATGACCAAAAAATGTTAAGTACCCCCTGGGGTTCTTCCAACTACCCCTGGGGGTACGTTTACCCCCACTGCTTTATACTACATATATATTTTTAGCCAAGTACCCTCAACTCTCACTTAAGCATTTTTGATTGAAAAAATTTGGCAAAATTTGTTCCTGTGCCAAAGCTGTCTGTTTATGTTTTCAAAACTTTGTAAACATCATATATTTAACTGTAATATATTAAAAATAACACATTTTTATAAGTAAATTTTGGACAAAACATAAACTGAAAAGTGCCTTCTTTTTTTGAAAAATTCAAGAAAAACACATAAATTTGTCATTAATGAGTAAATGAACCTTTCATCGACAAAAAATACTTAATTACTCAAATTAACTCATCTTGAATAATATAGAATAATAGAAATATTCTTAAAACGTTACCGAAGCTTAAACAAGATGACTGACAATAAAAATATTAAAAATATCGAAATGAAATAAGGTCAGGAGTGTCAATTTTATTATATGAATGCATTAATTGTGTTTTATATTTCAGCATTAATTCTCATTATTTATTTTGTATTCAGTACATGATGACCAAAAAATGTTAAGTACCCCCTGGGGTTCTTCCAACTACCCCTGGGGGTACGTTTACCCCCATTGGAGAAAGACTGCTCTATACTACATACAAAATAATCTATTCTACACACCAGCATACGTATGTAAACTAACAGCATGTGTCTTTCCTGATGCTTTGCTCAGGGTGAATGCATGTCACTTCCTGATAGCTGCCTTACCAGTTTAGGGCTGGTAACCTTGGTAACCGACCAATCTCACCTCTAGTGGCGTCTGTGCAATACTACTGACTACCGGCAACTGGGCTGCAATCGCCTTCAGTTGATATCACCACGTCTGCATTGCATTATAGGATATTTATGCTGGCGTGTGCCCAGTGATATTTACCCAGAAATAGTATGCAAATCACATACTATTGGGTTTCATCCAATGGTTTCAGACCTGCTATTTAGCATGCTAACATTGAATTTCAGACACCACCTTCATGACTTTCCAAGCAGGCCTCAGCTACAGCCCATTGAAGATCTATTTTTTCTGCTCATATGGATAACTAACAGGTAGCAGACCATGTGGAGATATTAGCTGAATTTGGCGATAAGTACATTAACTTAGAATTGTGCACTCCACCTTTAAATAAAAACGTAATGTTGAAGCTGATATTCAACAAAACGTCATATGTGATGCCAGCAAAAGCAAAGTATCCTCATGCATATTTCTGGAGTTTAACAGCCAATTAAAACAACTAATCTGGTTCTTAATGTTACACTACCAACATGCCCTCTCCATATTAACACAGATATTTTGTGAAATTAACCTTTTTCTCTATGTTTGCGCATCACGTACATACATAAATAGATGGTGTTTTATTTCATTACGATGGGGATTTTTATTACAACGTCATCAAAAGTGAATATTTTTAACCCTTAGGGGTCTGCGGTCACGGCCCTGTGACTCAATCACATGACGTTTTCAACACGTCATAGCGTCGGAAGTCGATCACGTAGACCATTGCAGACAATTACATTTGAAAGTGCAGACTTGAAAGACTCTCCCACTTTGATATTGATAGAGCAAATACAACCGGAGATGTGACCGGAGAAAACGCCTTCTGTAAAGATCTGTTTTTATGTCAAATATTTGAGTATAGTTTTAATTTATTACAATTTTGATTTTATATACCTAATATTTGGAACCAATATTCACTTTTAAAGTCTTTGAAAAGGTACGTTAAGGATCTTTGTGTTATTTATGAAATAAATTATATCCATTTTTCAAATCGGATTTTATATTTTTTTGTCTTTTTTGGCCTTTTATGTTGATATAGTAGGTTAAAGTAAAAAAAAATAATAGGCAGATGATATAGATGAAGTTGTGCTGAAAAAAAAAAAGATACCAAACATGGGTATAGTAAACATTTCTTTATATAGTATATAAAGGCAAAATCAAAAGTACTCAAAAACGCCCAAAATAGGCTCAGACCCCTAAGGGTTAAGAACTCCAATGGAATCACAACCTGATTTAAGGATGCCTGATGTTTGTTTGTGTAGTAAACATTCCCTAGAAACATCAAATATACATTTAGTCAGTGCAGTGGACTATAGATACATTTGGAAGATGAACACCTGTCCTGGTACTGTGGTGGAAAATCGTTAAAAAACCACAACATTTAACTGAACTTACCAGTACGTTTAGAACATCGAAACATCATTGTTCTTAAACTTCATAAAAGACTAAAGCCTTTGCCTCTGCTACATCCAATATTATTGTCTGAAGAGCAGACTTTGGCATCAATCAAAAACAGTGATTTGTGAGCATTAACATCTGTTTGTAATCATTTTTGAGTTCTAGCGCGTACAGAAATATTCGGCCAAACAAAGATCATATGGACAGTCGAGGAAAAATATTTGTGTGAACAGAGCATGAGCCTCATTCTGCTAGCCTCATACTTGACCAACCTTTCCTTCATGAGAATCACTTTTTCAACTAGAAAAGCACTCGGACAGCACAGACCTCCGCCAAGGCAGATCCCCCCCCCCCCCCCCCCCCCCCCCCGGATCACCACCAAAATTGAATCTTTTTTTCCTTGTGCCAGTATCAACATTTCCTGAAATTTTCATCCAAATCCATCCATAACTTTTTGAGTTATCTTGCACACGGACAGACAGACAAACCAACGCCGGCAAAAACATAACCCCCTTGGCGGAGGTAAAAAGTATTGTTTTACTATCATAACTATTATAATGGTTGGAGCGTTATATTAGAGTCAATTCTTGCTCTTCTGAAGAACAAAAACACCTTGTTGTGATGTGATGCTGCGTTCATTGAAATCCCCTGCTGGATTCACTGAAGACTTTTCTCTCACACTTTCTCATACAGGCTCTCAGTAATGACGAGATACCTTTTAACTTCTCAGCCAGAGTCAGCATCAATAATTTATTCTCATCTGTTTAAAATTTAAAGTGCCACACATTAACGTCCTCCCGCACCTGCTCTTTCACGCTGTCCACCCTCCACTGGGCTGCTTTCTACCCCCATCCCTGCCTCGCTCTTTCTCTCTCCTCGCACTATAATAAAGACAATGACAATGAGTTCTCTTTCACCACTGAACCAGGGATGTTAAATCAAATGGGGGCAGAGGGGGCGACAGACCACATAATGTAAGGGCATCGTCCAGACGCCTCCGATTACGCTTTGCCCTTAATTGGTGGCAGTGGCAAAACCGATGAATTCTTTAACAGTGTCGTGCCGTCGTGCCTCTCTGAGCAAAGCAAAGGCCCGAGAACCGTTCTACGCAAATGGAAGCTGACAGAAAATCCACACGGCACGACCGATCTAGGGGAAAAAGGGCATGACAATGAATAAGGTGGTCCATGGTCTTAAGTAGCTGAGGGTAGCTTGCAGGGGAAGATGTGTATAATTAAGCGGTCTGCGTCGTGGTTCAGATGGCAAAATCCTATTGTCTTGACAGGAGCTTAAGGTTGCCCTTTAGGTTGAGATGCGTGGCGGTGTACAGCCTCATTTTTCTTTTTTTTTTCACACCCCCTCAGACCTCTGCGGCCAAATTAATCTGCAGTTTTAAAGCTTGAATAAATCCAGTAAGTTAGAGATCTGCAGATCTAAAGACCGTCTGTCCCTCAGGCTTTTCCTTCCCTCCCTTTTTTTTTTATTTCTTTCCCCCCCTCTCCTTTGCCCAAAGAGATTGGCTGGGAGCACTTGTTATCTCCAGGGAGGCAAAGGTTGGGGGAGGGGGTGAAGGCCACAGATTTGTCCTTATCTATTCTGAGCACACCTAAAACAAATTAGACCTCGCTGCCGTTGCTTATTTGGCTCCTGCGCTCTCATTAAGGGGCTGAATCCAAGCTATTTTCCTCAAGGTCCTGCTTCCTACCATTTTGGGCCTGTCTTTCATCACAATAGCAAAGGTTTCTAGGCAGCTGTACCACCTTTTCATCTCACCCATTTCATGTAGTCATATCAACACCATACAAAGAACAGAAAAAGAGAGAGAGAAAAGAAACATCCTCAGGATGCTGTTTTCTTGCACCTGACTTGATGCTGCCCTTTGACATTTGCTAATCGAAAGGATGAATGGGTTCAATTGGATTTTGTTTTGCCCCTTTGCTGCTGTTTCTACTCGGTGTTCTGCTACTAATCAAATGCTCTCAGGATGTTGTTATTTCAAAGCTTTTGTCTTTGCTGTGTTTTTAAAAAGCAATAAGTCTAATTGGTGTCCAAATCATATTTTTTTTCCTGTAAATATACCCAACAAAGGACCCTGGCACTCAGAACGCTGTGATTGCAAAGATGCACCAATTCTCTCAAAACCAAAAGTAAAAGACACAAGTTGACATGTGTACTTATTAGGCTGTGGTTATAGTAATACCCGTACAAACTACAAGAAAATAAACATGCATGCGTTGTGCACAGTTGAACTCCAAATGGTCTGATTAAGTAGAAGGACAGTGTGACTGCAATGAAGGCATTTCTGTGGGAATTTACACCAATGGTCAGACTTTGGTCGAAAAAACTTTTGTTGAAGAGCATGTAGTAATTGTATTTGACTTATTTCTACAAAATACTGTATAGAAGTGAATTTGACACCATTCTTTCATAAATTTCTAAATGTCCTGTTCAAGTCTCTACTTGTTAAGTTAAAATCTAAACATTAATGACACAACCTCATGTAAACTGACATGGTTCAAAATGTAAATACTGTGTATTTTTTAAATTGAATTCCGTGAAAGTTTGTACTGGAAATGGAAAATATCTGTCCTGTTCAATCACTGTTTGCTAATGAACCACTTGTTGGATGTAAAGTATTTTATAAAATGATGAGTATTAGTATCTATAGATGTACCTGCACCATGTCAGAAGCAGCTCCATCTGTAGAGCAAAAACAAGCTTAACTTCAGACACTTCCCATGAGCTTCTTGGCAGAAATAAAAAAGTTGAGGTAAACAAGTGAGGTAAAAAGAGGTGAAGTCCCGGCTTGCCCATATACGAGTATTATTGCATTTGAAAGTTAATGAAGGACCTTTGAGCCATAGGAGCCCTAGCTATGTAAAGGTAACTGCTCTGGAAATGTTAGGTTAGATGAGATTCCTCTGCCAGACTAATCCATCCTGGAGCCCGAGAGCAGCACAGAGACAGAGAGAGAGCAGATTCTGCAGCAGAACAGCACAGCAGTGACACAGGGCAATTCTCTAGGGCCTTGCATTAGCGCGCTAAATTAAAGGGGGTATTAGATTAAATTGGCTCTCCGATTTCAGGGGTGTGAGTAAAATTCTGATTTGCATTTTCCACCGCTGCTTAAGATATAATTAGTTCAGGGTGATTCCCATGTGGAAAACACTGACAGCCAAATCTAACTGGCTGCCATTAGCTTATCGTCTCTTCCAAGGCGAACCGCACACTCTGCGATGTTTGGCGTGTGCGTTTGTTTGTTTGTGAATATGAGGTGTGGATGTGAGTGAGATGTGTGTGCTTGTCTATCTCCTCGTGTAGAACAGTGAGAGAGACATATGTGACCATCACATGTGAACATACACGTGCTGTCAACAGTCTTCCTGAACACACCTCAGCGATGTTATCTTAACAATAAAGCCACACTAAAACAATTAGCACCATCAACAAGGTGAAAAAAGCTCTCTCTGTTAATGTGTGTATAAAAGTTTGTCTACGCAAGGGCGCAACTTACACCTCTAAAATGCCTTTAAACTCAAACCCATTTCCGCAGCAGAAGGTGCACCTGTAATTACAGATGTAGAGTCAAAAATAACAATTACTTCAGGTGGAGCAGTCCATAATATGAATTACTGAACCCAGCCAAGGATCTTTTTAAAGCATGTGTGGATTTGTTTTGGGGGTTTTCACACCCTTAGTAATTCTAACCATCTTTGCAAATGGATGTTTTCCAACAGGGAGTCTACCCATGCATTATAAATGTGAGGCCAGCTTCCTGGACACCTGTTTAGGACACCTGTTAGTACATGAGATATTCAGTCAACAATAAATGAACTTCCGATTGCCACTTCTGGTGTGGATGTCCGACCTAGAACCTGTAACCCATTGGTGACCATTTACTCAAACTCCAATGCTGGTTCTACCACAGTTTTACAGCTTCGGGAATATGACAAGTTGGCATATTTGTGAATTATATGAACCCTCTAAGTTTCAAATCAAGAACATTTTCCCTAATTCTACTTGTTACACACAAATAAAGTAAACTAGGAGATTTTTTTTTCACCTGTTACAAAAAATGACTCATGGTTAGAATCTTAATTCCAGACAGATGGATATTTTTTGCAGTGCTTATATATAAAATTTGGTAGAATCTGATAAAATTTGGTAAATTTAATAGGCTAGGCATTGATAAGACAAGTATTAGTATCTCAAGGGCTAATATCGATCTTCTCACCTGGAATTACTGACTTTAAAGGAAAATGATCCCATCTACATTTTTTACAGTTTCATATTCATTTCCAGATGCACTGAGCAGCGATTTTTGGATTAATTTTGTCCATTTTCTCATGAAGACTCATTTCCAAAGGTGTCAGAATTATTGGAGGGATGATATCAACTGATGAAATGACAATTGGCTTTTTCCTGTTTCAAACTGTCAGCATCATATCTAACTACCCACTGCTCAGTTATCTTTGATAAAGATGTAAGAATAAAAGACCTGTTAGTCTTTGACTTCTTTTTGTTTTAGTAGAAAAGTGAGCAACATTTTGGTGGTTTGGATTCAGTCAAAATCATAAAGAAGTAGAAACATATTAATTTGGGACATAAGCATCATGTGGACTAAATAGTACTAAATAGAAAACATCTATATGACAAAGAGGACAAACAGTGATGAGAGGTGAGTCAAAAAATACTATTTTCACCAGATATAAAGGACTTATTCTCACTAAATGAACAAAAACAAGCCCCATCATTTACATTCAAATACAATTTCAATTTGAAGCTTAATACAAAGTAAAAATCAGCTGACATTTTCAACTCTGAACCCATGACAATCCAATATAAGCATAATTCAACATAAATATGTGTAAAAATGAATGATAAGGTCATGAATCGTGGATTTACACACTATTAAATATTTTAGGTTTAAAATGACTTTAAACTGAACACTTTAGACTGAACAAAGGAATCCAAACATGGTGTTTTTCCATAAGTAGATTAGGTAATATTTTCTAATTACCCTTTTTTTCTTCTCTGTGTAATTACTTAATTAATGAGCGAATCATTGGGCCCTCAGGTTGCTGTTGTTGGTGACTCATCTATACAGGTTCGTGTTAACTCAATGAACAAGTTCAAACTCTCAAGATAAAAAGAAACACATCCACTACTTAATATTCGATAACTAGATCAGCTACAAACTAAACCAATTAAAATGAACCTTTTAGAAAACACTGCCCTCCAATTATATACTGATGCAACGTGTCAATTAAGTTAACCCTCAGTGTGTTTTTCTCTTCTCTAGGTGAGGCTGATGTTTTCTGCCTCTGCCCTTCTCCTCATATGCATCATGGTGCAGATTGATCCCAAATGACACAAATACTGTATTATATAAAATGATTTTTTCTCTATTGTACTGTATATGCACAATCACTTCACACATCAGAGGAAGAGGGTGCTTCACTCCCCTCCCTACACAAAACTTGGGGGATGTTTTGAGAAACGCCATCAGCAGCCCTGCCATCACTCTCACCATCTCCTGGTGGTCGGAGGCTGAGGCTTTGTGGGATATTGATTCTCCCCATCCAGAGACGGTTTCCATAATTGGTTAAAATGACCGGGTGCAGAGAGGGATGGCTCTCTGCTGAAAACCATTTCCCAGCCCTGCTTGGAGCTGAGCCAAGCTCAGGGTTGTTCGGATGCGTTCCAGCCCCAGCCTGACTGGCAGCAATTAGGGGTGTCTGAGCCAAGCTCAGCTTGCGCTCCGCACAAACACCCCTAATTACTGCCAATTAGGCTAGGCGGGTAGGCAGATTTGAGAAGCCAGGGGGATGTTCAGGCATGGGTGGGCATGGAAACAATTTTCAAGGGCTTAGAACGTGACTGGATGAAAAGGTTAATGCTTTGGAGTGCAAGGGGATAATAACAAAAGAAGGGGAAGCAGAGCCCCTGTTCTCACCTCCAGCGATGAGCCTGGCTTCTTTTTCAGCTCTTCGCATTTCCTAAATTTGCAGATCTGGTGGCCCGTTTTGCGGTTCCGACAACTGCTGCAGACACCACAGTTGATTAGCCGCCTGCAGGGTGCACAGACCCCACACCTTTTCCTTTTCTTCTTCGCTGGGTTTCCACTGGATGCTGAGGAATTATTCTGTGGGCAGTCTGCCAGATTGGCAATTTGAAACGCACTGTCTGTAACGGCTGCTGAGGCTGCGGGGGAGTGAAGGGCTGTCATGACGATGACCCCGGGAGGTAATGAGATGCCCCCTAAAGCCGGAATAGCGGAAAAAGTTCCAACGCGTTCTGGGAGATTCATTATCTCTGCTTCAGCAGCGCCGCATTTCAGCTTGTTCATGCATTCTCCTGCTAAAGGTCTGCAGTGTTCGGGGGATAAGGTAGAGAGGAAATTATTATTTGCCATTTGCAGCGTCTCTGGCGGCACGCCAGGCTTCCCCGGCCTCTGGGAGTCATTTCTATGCATGCTGGTCCTATTAGGGTTTATTGCCGCTGATTTCCTTCCCCAGAGCATGGCGTTATCGCAGTTCCAAGGGGACATGCCAATTCTAGCACTGGGAAAAATGGGCGTTGTGATGCGGGCAATCTTAGCAGTCTGTGGAAATGCCCCATTTGTTTTATAAAAGTTTGCAAAAGACCTGTACCTTTCCATTTCTGCGTTATAATCCAAAAGCTGGCTTAATCCACCATCCTGAAGATTATCCTTTTGTAAGAGAGACACATCTGCGTTCTGTCCGTTCTCAATGCAGAGCGCATTGTTTATGTTAGACATGGCTGAGAAATGGTTGTCAATGTTTAGGAGAAGAAAGTGAGGTTACAGTGGCCTTTGTCGAAAGTGAAGCTGGTTACAAACAGTGTGTTACCATCCTGGTTTATCTTCTCCAGTGCTAAAAGCAAAAACAAACAAAAAAACAAAAGTTACACATAAAAGAGGCAAATATTTCATTCTAATCAGTTTTAATTTCCCTACTTTAACTTTCTCTGAAGCCTACATCTGAACATTTGAAGAATTCTCTGGTGCATTGTTTACGCTCTGACGTCTTATAATGAAACTATCACAAATAGTCAGAACTGATCTACATCTGTTGACAGTGGCATGATAGCTGTGACAGACCAACATGTGATTATTATAATAAGGGGAAAAATTAGCATGCTTGAAAAACGCTAGGCTTTCGAGATGTTTTTAGATGTCTTGTCACAAAAATCATATCAACAACATATTTTGAAAAAAAAAAAAAAATCCAATCAGCTACTTCACAGAATGAATAAATGCATTTGAGACACGAGGGAACATTTTACTGGAAGAAATATTTTTTTCAATCTAACTAAAATGTCACTATTTAAAAAAAAAAAAAAGTTAGCACAAGCACAAGTTGCTGGGAAAAACAACGCCAAAAAAATTAAACTGAATGTCTTTCACCATGTAAACATGAGTGTGTTGAGCCTCTGTGGTATTCATTCATAGCTAGCTCTTTTACATTTACTCAATGACAGCACAGATAGCCACTGGTGAATTTACATCAAGATCATGAACCAGACCAACTCCAGTGTCAGCTGCCTTCGGAGGGTGTGTTTAGGTGTCTATGTGTGTATGAGTGGGTGGGTGGAGGGTGTGTGTGTGGGGGGGTCCATTTCCTCTCTCTCTCTCTCTCTCTCTCTCCACCAGTCTGTCTGGATTTGGTTTCCACAGATAAAAGCCCATTAGACACATCTCCCCCTACTTCCATTACCTTTTTCTGGGCTTTCTCTCTTAATTGCCAAAGCTGATCCATTGCTGGAACACTAAAGCATTTCAAATCACTTCCATGGTGATACTCGGCAGCTGTCTCGAAAAAATGAATTATAAATATGCACACATGGAACTGGAGAGATCATACTGGGTGGCATTATTACAGTCCTTTGAATACTGAAGTGCATCCTCTTCTAAACATCTCCTAGAAGGTATATTCTCCTTGTTAAAATAACAACCAAATTTTTCAGACAGTATCATCTCAATATTTTCCTAGTGGCTACAATCTATTTTATGACACTTTTTTTTTTGTTTTTGTTTTTTTTTTTTGTTTTTTTTTTTTTAACATGCACTTAAATATCCAACATGATCTAACCAATCAAAAGTGTTATTAGTTTATATATTAATGGCACCGATGTAAAACCCACAGTGTTGTCTACAGTCCACGTTAGATCTGAAGGTTCAATGTCAATGTGGCATCCCAAACTACCCGCAGCCACCGGTAAACAAAACCTCCTTGGCTTAATGATCAGCCCTCCTCAGGGTCATTATTACTTAATCAATTCACCCCTGGAGCGAAATACGCAGCCCAAAGGCAATCAAGTCACGGACATTGATTTTCAGCCTGTAAACAAAGTTTAGAGAGACAGAAATGTTCAATACTTTGAGCTGGAGAGAAGCACAGAGCGAGGAGAGAAAGAGAGAAAGAAAGAAAGGGGAGACTGAAGAAAGAAAAGTAGAAAAAAAAAAAGAAAGACAGAAAGAAAGCCACGTCCGATGACGAACCATTGTGCCGCTGCTGCGCCACGGTGCCATTAATTACACTCAGTCTGGTCTGTGGTAGACATTCAGATCAAAGGTCATGCACAGATAATCCAAGGAGGGGAATGCGGTGCAATAGTGCAAATAAAACCCCATAAAAATTAATCTGACATTGCCTGGATCACTTGGCAGCCGCACAGATACAAATCGGAGGACGGGAGAGAGGAGAAAAGAAAAAAAAAAAAAAAAAAGGGGGAGCAAAGCGCATGCAAAAGGTATGACAGTGACTTAAAGGCAAAACATGGACGGACACCGAGAGAGGGAGAGCATCACCTACCAGGTTCCTGTTGAGAAGAGCTCCAGAGATGCTACCAGCCTGCGACCGCGTAAAGGCACATGACTGCCGAGCGTGTGTGTGGTGGTGGAAGGAAGGAAAGAAGGAAGGAAGGAAAAGGAGAAAAGGGGGGAAAAAATAATGCAAAAGAAACGAGAAAACGCACACAGACACACGGGCTGCCGAAAAGGAAAGCGAGTGTGTGTGTGCGTATGTGTATGTGTATGTGCGTGTGTGTATGTGCGTGTTTTCTGAGCGCTCAAAACAAAAGGAGCATTTTTATCGACTTTCGTGTCACGTTAAAAAAAAAAAAGGTTGGAAAGTGCATAAATAAGCCCCCCCCAAAAAAAAAAAAAAAAAAAAAAAAAAAAAAAAAGGGTGTCGTAGAAATAAAGACGAAGGGGGGGAGTCGCAGTTGGGGGGTGAGGTGTTTCCTCTCCTCTTGATCCGGGGGCTGTATTGTGTGTGTCTGCCTGGTCTGTGCTCAGTCCGTGTCTCCTGTCGCTGTGTGTGGCTGATTGGTGCTGAGGTGAGGAAGCAGGGATGTGGACACCTACTGATCATTGGCTGGAAATTACTATAGAAACACTCGGGAGGTGGGAGGGATGGATGGCTCAGGGCGCCCTACAGGGAGAAAAATATCTACGGGAAATATCTGCGTCTCCTTGTACCCTCTCTCTCTCTCTCTCTCTCTCTCTCTCTCTCTCTCTCTCTTTTTTTTTTTTTTTTTTTTTTTTTTCTTTTTCAAAAATATTTTTTAATATATTCCTTCGGACGCAATGACGAGGCATTTGGGCAGGAGGAGGGGGTTGTCATTTGCCAGACGCGTCTTTTAATAAGGATTGGGGAAACTTGTCAAATTAATTTGAATGGAGCTGAGCTGTGATTAAGATAAAATGCCTCCGCCGGGTTGCACTCCACTCCCACTCCCACCCCCACGTCCCCCCCTTTCTCTCTCTTCCCCCCTCTCTCTCTCTCTCTCCGTCCAGCGACAGCCATAATTACTAAAACCTCCGGGATTCATCACCATTATAAATCCCGCCTGCTGGCCACCCATGCCTACAGCTCCCACAGGCTGACAACACACGGGCACGCGTGGCACATTCATTCCACAAGCCCCCATGTGCGACACTGTGCGTTCATTCATGTTGATGCCTATAAGCCTTGAGTTAAAATGAAATTATGACTCCAATCAGACTGCAGGATTATTTTCTCCCTCTCAGCGCTTATCTGGAAGCTTCAGGGAACAGTTTAGAAAAAAAAAAAAAAAAAAAGTAAACACGGGACCATCACCTCTGTAACTTCAATCTGGGGCTAATTATTAATTAATCGCCTTCAGAGCATTACTTAAGGCAGACCTGTATTTGATTTCATTGCAGTTTAGAGAGAAGTTAAAATAATATCCACCGTTGTTGAGTTTAACCCTTTCATGCATGAATTAGGAGTTTGTTTGTTTTTTCCTGAGTGTTTTTATTCCTCTTTAGGCATGAAAAAAAAAAACAATGCGATTGAAATTTTTTTATGAACCTATTTTTCGTGGAGACACAAAAATGTCCACTCAGCTGGACATCAATTTTTGAAGCAAAAAAACATGTACACTGTAAGCCCGGATAAGTAGAGTTTACTCAAAAAAATTTGAGGCAAGTTGATTGCACTTAAATGATTTGAGTAATGATCGACTAATCAGTTGGTTTAAGTAGTTGAACTTTAATGCTAAAAGTATTGAACTTAAACTATTAAGTAGAAAACACTAAAAGACAAGTTATTTGTACTTTAAATCTGTTGTAAAATCAACCCCACTATCAAACTATACAACTCTGCATTTTAGGTTACACTGATTGATTTACTCTATTGCAGCCAAATTATTTTATCATTGAGTATACAATTTCTTTTAAGACTACCAAACTTAACCTTCCATACCTATCCATAATAGTTACTAAGTTATTCAACATGTTACATTACAATGTGAACAATCAACTACTTTATGTCAATAATAAAACACAGGCAATGCTTTATTCTTATCAAAATACAAAATTTTTTACAGTTCAACAAACTTTTAGGATGAACAGGAAAGTTATTGTTCTTCCTATGGCTCTGACTCATGGTGCAGCTCTACAAAAATACAAAAACAAACACAAAAAGTCCAATAAACACTGCCATACACACATTGAATCCAAATTAACACTAACACCACAACCCCACTGAACCCCTGCACAGAAAAATAACACATTTTCAACAACATGCCCAATACCCACAATGCAATGCGAAGATAAAAAGGTGTGGTCATGACTGAAACTTAGTGATTGAATTCCACTGAACTTAAACTTTTTCGTACTTTCAGCTATGTCTACAAATTAGTAGAATATACTTAACATTTTATAGTAACATCATAAAACTTAAATCATTTAAGTGCATTGTAATTAAAGCATTTTAGTAAATACAAATTCCGGGCTTACAGTGTTTAGGCATGAAAAAAACAATGCGATTGAAATTTTTTTATGAACCTATTTTTCGTGGAGACACAAAAATGTCCACTCAGCTGGACATCAATTTTTGAAGCAGAAAAACATGTATTTAAAACCCATCGTCAGAAAGTGATAAACTGCGTGAAAACTATGAAATAAAAACATTTTTCATGCAGCTAATCTGACGTTTTCTCACATTTTAACATACTCTAATACTAGTTATTACTAACTTCATGCAGACAATATGCAAAAAAAAAACCTTTTTGATTAAGAAAACTGTTGATTACAGTCTAATAACGATTAGCAATTGATTTAACACATGTTACTGCAGATCAGGTTGATAAACCTGATCTGCAAAGTTACAGTAATGGTATGAATTACAGTGTATTATGGGATGATGCATAAATGTCCACTGTGTCGGCTGATATGGAACTAAAACAACAAAACCCATGAATATATAAGAGAAGAGCTGGAGAAGAACTGTCCACTGGAGTGACCACTATGCATGAAAGGGTTAAACATGACTTCACAGACATTATGCATAATAAGAACAGCGTTATAATGCCTCTATTATCTCATTAGCCCCCCCCCCCCAAAAAAAAGATTATTTTACACCAGTCTTTTCAAATAATTGGCAATCAGTGTCAATAAAAGCTCTAATCAGTGATCATTTCCTTTATCAACTGCAAAAACTGTCAGAGAAACTAGAAGTAATGCAATGATGACACATTAACCCAGGGGTGTCAAACTCATGTTAGTTCAGAGGCCACATACAGACTAATATGGCACTGGTGGATCAACAGGTATGACACAGTTTATACCAGTAGATGGTCTGTGTCACCAGTGGCTGTTTGGGTCTGTATGGGTTAAATGATTTAAGTGGTCCAGCCAAAAGTCTGTAGATACTCAAGAATACTTAAAATAAGACAAAGATTAGCAGTAATGTACTGACATTTTTGAAATGCAGAAGTGGGAAAGTACACACATACACATACATACATATACACATACATAAATACATACAAATACACACATACATACATACATAAATACATACAAATACACACATACATACATACATATACACATACAGACATACATACATACATACATACATGCATGCTTGCATATACACATACATACATATATTTTACACTTACATACATACATATGTAAGGGTACAGACTGCGATCTGGTAGGATCGGCGATTCTACCAGTAGAAACTCTGATCAGAGTCTCTACTGGTAGAAAGTCCGATCCTGCCAGTAGAAGGGTTAGGGTTAGGGTTAGGGTTCGGATCGGAGTTTCTACCAGTAGAGACTCTGATCGGAGTTTCTACTGGTAGAGACTACGATCGGAGTCTCTACTGGTAGAATCGCCGATCCTACCAGATCGCAGTCTCTACCCTGACATATACATATACACATACATATACACATACATACATACATGCACATACAAACATACATACATACATATATACATACATACATATTCACATGCATACACACATACATACATGCATACATACATACATGCATATACACATACATACATATATTTTACACTTACATACATATATACATATACACATACATATACACATACATACATACATGCACATACAAACATACATACATACATATATTTTACACTTACATATATACATACATATACACATGCATACATACATACACACTTACATACATACATGTACACGTACATACATACATACATACATACATACATGCATACACACACACACACACACACACACACACATACATACATACATGTATCTGTCCATTCATACACACAAACATCCATACACACAACAGTGCTACTTTTGTGGTGGTTTCCAAATTATTCTTTTTTCTCTATATTAATCATTCTTAAGTGATTCATCACCATTTATTCTAATATTAACCTTTATATTTTGCTTTTCTCATTGAAAATCAGGTATTTTCCTATATTTGATTTACTGATCATGTAGATGTTCATAAAGATTAAAGTTCAAGGTTATTGTAACAGAAAACAGAGACAACTGAAGAAAACGTAACTTTTTCAGACAAGATATCAATGACTGAATGTAAAAATAAGTGTCTCCAACCGCTGTTAATGATCAATCTATATTTGTTTTACTGGTGAATCAATGTTGGAGAAGCTGACTGTGTTTCTGTGCTCACTATGGAGCCTCTGAATGTACAAATGGATCATATATGATGACCATGACAAGCTGAGAAACTGCATTTTTCTGTCTGATTTACATATACTGATAGGATTAGTGGTTCAACAGTTATTAAACAGTTTAGATCAGTAGATGCTTTTGGCTGATGGTGGATGTTTGGGTCTTCATGGGTCAAGTATAGGTGATTGTATTAAAAGACCCTGGTAACGTAGTACTTTACTTCACGCCCTTACACTTTATATTAAAGTCCTTTTTCGCATGGTTCTGCTGCATGTTTGTACTTTATTGAAATAAAGTGGATCACTTTACGTCATCTATATTTCATTTGTGGTTGCCCTACGGAGGGACAGTAAATGCCTGAGCTGAATAATCAGCATCGTTACTCAAGTAAATGTACAAAATTATGAGTCTTAAAGGAGTAAAAGTATTTCTACTGGCTGGTTTAATGCTAAGCTAACTCAACCTCACATCATCCAGGTTAGTATGATTTCATTTTATGACTTATCTTCTTACTTACCTTGTCCATGTATGAAGAAATTTGTCATATTGGGAATGTCCACTATGATATAAACTAAAAAATACTGATAATTCACTTTCCTTCAAATGCATCAAACCTAAAAAAACAAGCCTGTTATTATAAGGAGTAGAAAGTCAAGAGATTTGGATTAAAATATAGAGAGCAAAGTTATCAGAAAATTTAACTCATAAGAACCCAGTGTTACGTTTGTGTCAGTTCTCAAATACATTTTTCTTTATATTTAACCTTCCTTAAATGATTTATCACCATTTATTATAATATTATCTTCTGTATTTTGTGTTTTTTCAGCAAAAATCAGGTATTTTCCTATATTTAATTTATTGATCATGTGGATGTTCATAAAAGCTCAGAGAAAATTCAAAGGTTATTATATTAGAAACAGAGAAAACAGAAGAAAAAGTGACATTTTCAGCAAATCTATCATTAATTTAACATAAACCCAGTGTCTCCATCCACTGTCATTGATCTAACTCCATGGGTTTTACTGGTGAATCAATGTTGTAGAAGATGACGGTGTTTCGGGTGTTTCTGAATGTCCAAATGGGTCATATTTAATTTGCATGAAAAGATGACAAACTGTATTTAAAGGGATTGATAGGATTAGTGGATCAACAGGTATTAAACATTTTAGATCAGATGCATTAGGTCAAAGATGGATGTTTGGGTCTTTATGGGTTAAATCTATTTAAAAATGTGTATGATGTTCGTCACCGATTTTGCATCAAATCTGTAAACCCTGAATGAGCATTGTAAAGCGGAGTTGATAATATTATTTATCTTGTTGAGTTGTTGTTTTTTTTCCCTTTTTTTGTGTTTAATAGGTTTGTAGGTTTGTTGTATAATTTTTTTTGTACTGTATCTGTGTGGCTCCTTATGTCTAATGCTGCGTTTCCACTACGTGGTATCAGCTCAACTCGACTCGGCCTTTTTGCGTTTCCTTTGTGAAAAAGGACCTGGAATCTGGTACCTGGTAATAGTTTTTTGGAGTCATCTCTGCTGAGGTTCCAAGACTGGGGACCAGATACTAAAATGTGACGTGTAAACACTGCAGACCACTGATTGGTCAGAGAGTCATCTGTGTGACCCACCATTTTACAAAAAACAGATGCGGAAGTTTACAGTAAATATAGCGGTAGGTTAATCCACATGATGACAGTCCGAAAACTACACCGTGGTTTGTCAAGGAGGTTCAGATGTAAAAATTCAGCATGAGCTTGATGGAGCAACACACAACAAGCAAGTTTATCAGTAACTCTCTGAACAGACGACACGGAAGTAACGCACCGCATCACTATGATGTCCAGGTACTGTAAAGTCGATAGTATCCTGTAATGGAAACGGTCTCCAGGAATAGGACCTGGTACCCAAGTCGAGTCAAGCCAGTTCCACATGGTAGAAACGCGGCATAAGTATATCTTTATGTTAATGTATAATTTAATAAAAATAAATAAATAAGAAAAAACCTGATTGATAGCCTTAGTGTCACAAATCCGTAAGTCTTTCCGTGATTACGCACCTGAATCACTCCCCTCACGGTGAACAACTTCGAAGTGTACTCTGTCACAAGCAGTCTGTTTGTTTACATACCAAACTGAAACCTAAATGAAACCACCACTGGGGTTTTTTCAGGATTCCACGCAGCCGCAGTTGTAAAAAATAATTAAGTAATTTGTCATGTTTGTTGCCACTACAGCCATACTGCGGCTGTGTGGAATTCTGGAAAAAAAAAACAAAAGACAAACATGACTGTTTTGTTTAGCTTTCAGTTTGGTAGCTGCAGCAGAAGTATGGCTGCAGCAGCAACAAACATGGAAACGGCTTCCTTGATTCTTGCTGCTGCGGTTGCGTTGAATTCCGAAAAAGCCCAAGTGACAGTTTGGTTTCAGTTTCAGTTTGGTTTGTAAACAAATGGACTCCTTGTGGTGGAGCACATGATGAAGTTGTTCACTGTGAGGGGAGTGACTCAAGTGCATAATCACGGAAAGACTAACTAACTTAGGCTATCACTTGGGAAGGGCTGGGCGATATGGAAAAAAATCATATCACAACTAGAAGCACTCGGAGAGCGCAGACCTCCGCCAAGGCTGATCAGTGGCCCCCCCGTGGGCCCTCCCACGCCAAGGAGGTGATGTTTTTGCCAGGGTTTGTTTGTTTGTCTGTCTGTCTGTTTGTCTGTCTGTTAGTGTGCAACATCACTCAAAAAGTTATGGACAGATTTTGATGAAATTTTGTGGTCTTCGCCCCCCCGTGGGCCCCCCCACCCCCGATCACTACCAAAATTTAATCACTTCTTCCTTATCCCATTTCCAACAAACCCTGAAAATTTCATCCAAATCTGTCCATAACTTTTTGAGTTATGTTGCACACTAACGGACAGACAAACAAACAGACAAACAAACAAACAAACCCTGGCAAAAACATAACCTCCTTGGCAGAGGTAATAATTTTTTTCATATCAGATGATATCGGTATGTATCAAATCAAATCACTATGTTTGTCAAGCTTAAATTTTCTGTTACTCATATCTCCCACTGAACCCCAAACATTAGTGTGTGTACCTCAACCTAACTTGACGTGGCTCTAGCGTGATTGGTTCAGTGCAGCGCTACTTATTATGATATGATTGGCTGTTCTTATGTCTGTCAAAACATGGACGAATGAATTCTATCAAAATTGTAATGAGTGTGTCTCATATTTCTATCCAGGGAAAGTTATATCGCAATATCTATCGTTATCGTTTTATCGTCGAGCCCTACACTCGGGTTTTACAGATCTGATGAAAAATTGGTGACGAACATCATACGCAGCTTCAAGTACAAGAACAGAGTATTTGTGCTTTACTTTCAACCTTTCTACAAACGAAGTTTATCAAAATTATATATTTAGCTTTGAATAACATATTACTGAAGCTGACTCCGTGCCACTGTGGAATAAACACAAATCTGTCTTTTACTCCTACTTTAAGACAGGCTTAGGTGTGAGTAAACAAACTGACAGCAACACTGACACTTTTCCAAGTCATACAGCCTTCCAGGTGAGCTGTGTGACACAGGCCTGCAGGGTGCTAAAGGCTACACTTTGATGAATTTATTGAGAACTGGCAATAGAAAGGACTGGGGTAAAGTTAAGGCTTTAACCTCAAAAGTTGCTCAGTTACATGTCAGCAAATATGTAAATATAGCCTTCTCTTTCTTCATAAGTGACTATTGGTTTGTCAGTAGACGTTTTGTTTTAATTCCAATTAAAATTTATTTTTGCTTTAAACATTAAATATTTTTTTTATGCACACAAAGATCCTAACCAGAGGGACTTAAATAAACCATAAACCTCTCCATTTAGCAGTTGTTCCTGTTCTACTGACCGTCATTTTGGGCATTTTGGCCAAAACAACAGGTATGTGTAGCATTATAACAGAGTTTAACCAACAGAGTTAAGTTTATTAAGGCAAATGAGTTTTTATGTAAATGAGGATTGGCTATAGGAGGTAAATGCTAGAATAAATACTGTCTGTTGTCACACTCATCACCTTATAGCTGCAGTTACCCTCCCTCAGCTTCATCCTGTCCTTATATTTTATTAGTAAAGAAATGAATCACTTTGTTTTTTACATTTTCAACACACACAGCTTTTCAGTGGCTAGCTCAGACTAGTTTTAACCAGATTTCTGTCCAGTCTTTCAGTGCTGGCACAGACATTTTGTCCAGATATGTCAGGTTCTTGTTTCCAACCATGAATCACTTGACATGAAAAGAGAGACAATGGAGGGAAAATTGCATCTTACGTCTATATACCTTTGGCTTTTCCAGGCTCCTGCCAGCCAACTGACTCTTAATTTAGAGGTTCTGCTGTACTTGTTCCATCTCCATGCAGAAGGAACAGCACAGGCAGAAACTGCAATCTCGTCTTTCATCATATGTTTCATATTAGTGTAAGTTGTATTTTGATCCATTTGCACAAAAAAAGAATAACAGATCTGTTCTGTCAAATGTTTTTATCAAAAAATGTGTCACCACCCCATCATTACCCCAAAACAATGACAAATCAGAGCTTTGGTTCTTATATATGAGGTTGGATTGACATTAAAAAAGGGAAAAATCTAGAATCCTGATTTCCTGACTGTCCTCAGTATCAGAGCCTGTACATCTGTGTGCGCAGAGGCTCCTCTGTCTGAAAATCATTTTATCTTCCGGGCGATAATAGCCCCCAGGGGAAATCTTCCTAGGTGGTCCTAACCTCTGTCTGCACAGCTTCAGCAGTATGTGGGTCTGGAGCAGTGGGAGGCATGAACCCCCGTGGCAGGCCTTTGTTCCTGCCTGCGTGCACTGCCGTCGCTCCCCTTGCGTCTACTCCTCCTCCTGTTTTTCTGGGCTTTTAACTGAAGACGGAGGAGTAATTAAAAACCATGACCCCAGATTTAAATGTAGCTCGCATTTAGTCGATGGAAATAGAATCACAGAGGAGTGAAGTCATAAGATATGGGTGTTTGGAAGGTGATAGTGTGAATCCATTGATTCATCTGGCTCAATTTGATCGGCGCAATGTGCTCACATCTGTTTGCGTTTGTGCGTGCATGTTTGTTTGGTTGTGAGCAAGATAACTCCAAAAGTTATGGATGGATTTTCATGAAATTTACAGGAAATATTGATACTGGCACAAGGAAGAAATGATTAAATTTTGGTGGTGATCGGGGGGGGGGGGGGGGGGGGGGCAGATCTGTCTGTCTCTGTGCTCTGAGTGCTTTTCTTGTTAAACATGCAACCCCTTAACAATTAGAGTAAATTACAAAACAACATACATACACAGTTGTGGAAAATATTATTAGACCACCTGTGTTTTCTTCAATTTCTTGTTCATTTTAATGCCTGGTACAACTAAAGGTACATTTGTTTGGACAAATATAATGATAACAACTAAAATAGCTCATAAGAGCTTAATTGCAGAGCTGATAAATATTCATTTTCCATGTTTTCTTGATAATAATTAAAATTACTTCAGTTCTTACATCAAGAGCTACGGCATTTTATTGACAGAACAGTGCTTTTAGGAATTCCATGTTTTCTTTTCTGTCTGTTTTAGTCACATGATACACACAGGAGTTAGTACTTGATTGCATAACAATTACTGTTGATGGTCTAATAATTTTTTCTGCAACTGTATATATAGGTCCAAATGTGAACATAGGTAACCACACTTCCCTACCTTTTATTTCAAGCCTGTATTTTCTTGTTTTTTGGAAGTTTAGCAGGATGTATAGATTTTTGTATGCAAACAAACAAACAAACAAACAAACCCTCAGAGTCACTGTTGTTTCTCAGAGGAATTATAAAAAATCTGACCAGAAAAAGGGAGAAGCACAACTGTGTCTCCTGGAGGTGTTTCTGATGGGCTCACACAGACTGTTATGGTAAACAGCATTCCTCTGAGGCCTTTAAAGCATGAAGAGAAAGACACAGACAAAAAGAGAGTGAGAAGAGAGCGAGAGGGAGAGGAACTTGAGAAAATAAACAGTATGAGATTATGGGTTTGGCAGTGATGCGCCACAGTGCACCAGCAACCTTGGCAGCATTTATTTAGAAACCTGCCTGATTTCCCGCTGCAGCTTGTAATGTATGGTGCCCTCACCTCACACACATTAGCCTTTTACTGCGACTTGGTGATGATGACCCAGTTTTACACACATTTTCCTAAGATACAGTCGAGCAATTCCTCCTCCCATCGCCATCACCAGCTAATTGGAGTGTATGGAGCACCCTTAATTATCCAGTTAGTAGCTTTGCTGAAAGAAAGCTGACTCCTGGCACACAGTCTGGTACAGATGACAGCATCCACACACAATCACTTCCACAGTAAAGACCCAACTAACATGTGGATAGAAAATATCTGCACAAATGGAAGTTTGTAAATGTGGTTGATGAAAATAGGGATAAACTAGAAAAGCACTTAGTGCAAACCTCTGCCAAGACAGATCAGTCCCCCCGATCACCACCAAAATGCAATCATTTGTTCCTTGTGCCAGTATCAACATTTCTTGAAAATTTAATGAAAATCCGTCTGTAACTTTTTGAGTTATCTTGCTAACAGACAAACAAACAAACAGACGGACAGACAAACCCCGATGAAAACATAACCTCTGCCGTTTCACTTGGTGGAAGTAATAATAATAATAATAACTAGAAAAGCACTCAGAGAGCACAGACCTCCGCCAAGGCAGATCACCTCCCCCACCCCCCATCACTACCAAAATTTAATTATTACCTCTGCCAGGAGGTATTGTGATCACTTTGCTTTGTGTGTTTGTTTGTTTGCGTGTTTGTTTGTTTGTTTGTTTGTTAACAACTTTACGGGAAAACTATTATAACCATCTTTACCAAATTGTACCCACAGATAGGCCTAGGCCCTGGGACCAACCCACTAAATTTTGGGCCAAGTACGCCAAAGTTCAAGGTCACAGCAAGGTCACAAATTCTCAAATTTTCCTATCTCTCATCATTGAGCAATTTTCAAAAATTCATTAAAAATTCAAAACGACTCCGATTAGCCTCAAATTTCATACACCCGTAGCTTATAAAAATATCTTGTATCTGGCACAAAATTGTCCACATCCACTGTGGAATGTGGACTCTGTGGACATTGCAATTTAACATTGAAAATCCCATTTATGACACAGTTTTCATTATAACTCAACAAATATTGATTAAAATTGAATATAATTTGACATACACATGACTGGTACCAAGCTTCAACTTTTTCAACTGTATGGAACAACCTTGAAACTGTTTAATTAAAAAAAAAAATTTGTCGTTCCACACATGCACACCATTCGGGGTGCTTGGCGGAGGTTTGCATTCTCTGAACACTTGTTTGTTCCTTGTGCCAGTATCAACATTTCCTGAAAATTTCATCCAAATCCATCCATAACTTTTTGAGTTATCTTGCTTACAGACAGAAAAACAAACAGACAGACAGACAGACAGACAGACAAACCCTGATGAAAACACAACCTTTGCCATTTCACTTGGCAGAGGTAACAACTAGAAAAGCACTCAGAGAAAATTTCATCAACACTCCCCCATCCCCCCAATCACCAACAAAATTTAATCATTTTTTCCTTGTGCAAGTATCAACATTTCCTGAAAATTTCATCCAAATCCGTCCATAACTTTTTGAGGTATCTTGCTAACAGACAAACAAACACACAGACAAACCCCGATGAAAACATAACCTCTGACATTACAGTCGGTGGAGGTAATAATAATAATAATAATAATAATAATAATAATAATAATGGATTAGATTTCTATAGGGCTTTTCAAGGCACCCAACGTGCTTTACATTATTGATCCATTATTCATTCACTCTCACATTATCACTCTGGGATGCATCGATACCGATACCAGTATCAGGTATTGGTCCGATACTAAGTGTGTGTAGTAACATTCGTACTCGTAAAAGTGCTCCAATACAAACACACCGATACCACCTGACGGCAGCGTGACGTTCACCTCATTGTGCAGCAGGTACGCGTTGGAGGAGTAATGTCAGCAGTGTGGAGATTTTTAAAAATAAACGACAGTGACCAAAGTAAAGGTCACTGCAAGTTACGTTAAAGACAGAGACGGATATGGATGGTCTTGTCCGTCCTCTGCGTACATTCTATATGTAATTCTGTCCATTTTCCAGGAGCTAGTGGATGCGTACCCAGAGCCATATAAAGATCATCATATTATCTTATATATGTAAGGCTCAGAAGTTAAAGTAATTTATGTTGAAGAAATGTAAGGTTTAACAGTGAAATAAATTACAGGGAATATGTTAATTCACGTGGTTAGCACACGTGCCTCACAGCAAGAAGGTCCTGGGTTCAATTCCAACACCAGTCGACGGGGGGTGGGACCTTTCTGTGTGGAGTTTGCATGTTCTCCCCGTGTCTGCGTGGGTTCTCTCCGGGTACTCCGGCTTCCTCCCACAGTCCAAAGACATGCACTAATAGGTTAATTGGTTAATCTAAATTGCCCATAGGTGTGAATGTGAGAGTGATTGTTTGTCTCTATATGTTCAGCCCTGCAATGAACTGGCGACTTGTCCAGGGTGTACCCCGCCTTCGCCCCTATGTAGCTGGGATAGGCTCCAAGCGACCCCCGTGACCCTAGTGAGGATAAAGCGGGTTCAGAAAATGAATGAATGAATGAATGTTAATTCACGTATTTGTTAAAAAATATATTGACAGTGTTTACCTTAATTAAGTATTGATATTTATGTTTGCAGAATTATTATTTACACATGTAAATATTCTCATTTGTAGTATACAAGCAGCTAAGATAATCTGATAAATCTGCCTTTCTAAATCATTAACATTTACCGATCTACAGGGTGGGGAAGCAAAATTTACAATGGACATTTAGTTGTTTTTTCTCAGCAGGCACTACGTCAATTGTTTTGAAACCAAACATATATTGATGTCATAATCATACCTAACACTATTACCCATACCTTTTCAGAAACTTTTGCCCATATGAGTAATCAGGAAAGCAAACGTCAAAGAGTGTGTGATTTGCTGAATGCACTCGTCACACCAAAGGAGATTTCAAAAATAGTTGGAGTGTCCATAAAGACTGTTTATAATGGAAAGAAGAGAATGACTATGAGCAAAACTATTACGAGAAAGTCTGGAAGATACTATTAAAGAAGAATGGGAGAAGTTGTCACCTGAATATTTGAGGAACACTTGCGCAAGTTTCAGGAAGCGTGTGAAGGCAGTTATTGAGAAAGAAGGAGGACACATAGAATAAAAACATTTTCTATTTTGTAAATTTTCTTGTGGCAAATAAATTCTCATGACTTTCAATAAACTAATTGGTCATACACTGTCTTTCAATCCCTGCCTCAAAATATTGTAAATTTTGCTTCCCCACCCTGTAAGTACTGCTAGCTCCTGATTGGTTAGTTCAGTCATGTGAGGAGATGCGTCAGGAAGTGTTACAGCGGTATTTGCCGCGTGTGAAAAAGTAAAGCACTGTTTAAGAAGAAATCCGTCTCCATCCCGCTCTCTCATTTTGTAAAGAATGAACCATTAACCACCAACGAACCCTCTGTGCGAACCCAGACGGAAACGGAGAAACGGTACCACCGGGAACCGTGGAGGTAGCGGATCTTTTCAAAAAGCGACTGTGTGAGTTAGTGAAAAACTACTGACATATTTATGACAACTGCCCTCATCAATATCAACATTAGTATTCACATTAATATTACCTCCTCTGTTGTCACTATGTTTGTTATTACTGGCTTTCTTCTTTGTTTCAAAAAACTTTACTCTTCTTCGTGGTGTTTGGCAAGTATGGTTAATTAAAAGCAGCGCCCTCTGGTGGATTGATTGAGAAACGCTCATTCCAATGCATTAAATGTCAGTAGCAGCACTTTGTTACAGTCAGACAAATGACAATAGACGCTTTTCCATTAGACATCTGCGAAAAACTTTACCGATATTTGCTAAATATCGAAAAAACAGAAGTGCGTAATGTCGGTTTTTCCATTAAATCACAAATGCGATGATTTGTTTATTTATTATTGCAAGATGACACAAGAAGTAATTCCATAAATATGGCGACGAATGTAAATATGGTGTTGATTTACGGATATATTCATTACACTGGTCAACAACAAATTTATGGTTTAAGTTTTTTGAGCTGATTTAGGATCATTTTGGTGTGCTGAATCCAAAAATCACATTAATTTTGCTCAGTCAGGTCAACTTTCTGAACTATGCTACATATTGGCTTTTTAACATTTTTGCTTACATTTATGGGCATTTTCACATCATATCATACAAAATTCTTTCATATTTCTTGCAATAAACGAGTTCTGAAGATTTTACTTTTGCCAATTTATGATTAATGTTTTTTTTAATATTACAGGTGAATGAAATGGCTTCGACTAGAAGACCTTGCAAAAATAAGCCTGACGTATTCTGCTACATCTGCGGTGAATACACCATTGTACCTAACAGGAATCAAGTCACAAGTTTCATGAAGTGTGCTTACCAATCTTATTTTGGTATTAATTATTATATTTTGTGAGAAGACCAAATTTTTCAAAATCAAATTAGCAAAAAAACCTGTGCTGATTGAGAAAAACAAATGTCATTTTTGGATTTATGGTGCAAAATGGTCCTAATTCAGTTGAAAAAACCTAGACAACTTGCAAAAAACATTTTTTTGTAACCCAGTGTTATTATTATATATTACCCCTCTTTCTCGTACTAAATTAAAAAATGATCGGGTTTCCTGGTATGTCCACACATACCGCGACATGTTCCTTCTTCAACTTCACTTGTTGTAACGTACGTCAACATCCACTTTTTTAATTCACCTGACTTTAGTTACGAAAAACTTTCCATTGCGGTTTTGCGCGATATACCATTTGCGCTACACCCAAAAAACCACCTCTTACCAGCGCAAAAACTTTTAAAATAGAATAGAATAGAATAAATAGCATAGAATAGAATAGAATAGAATAGAATAAATGGCATACAATAGCATAGCATAGAATAGAATAGAATAAATAGCATAGAATAGCATAGAATAGAATAGAATAAATAGCATAGAATAGCATAGCATAGAATAGAACAGAATAGAATAGAATAAATAGCATAGAATAGAACAGAACAGAATAGAATAGAATAAATAGAATAGAATAGAATAAATAGCATAGAATAGCATAGCATAGAATAGAACAGAATAGAATAAATAGCATAGAATAGAATAGAATAGAATAGAATAGAATAAATAGCATAGAATAGAATAGAATAAATGGCATACAATAGCATAGCATAGAATAGAATAGAACAGAATAGAATAAATAGCATAGAATAGCATAGAATAGAATAGAATAGAATAGAATAGAATAAATAGCATAGAATAGCATAGCATAGAATAGAATAGAATAAATAGCATAGAATAGCATAGCATAGAATAGAACAGAACAGAATAGAATAGAATAAATAGAATAGAATAAATAGCATAGAATAGCATAGCATAGAATAGAACAGAATAGAATAAATAGCATAGAATAGAATAGAATAGAATAGAATAGAATAGAATAAAAAGCATAGAATAGCATAGCATAGAATAGAACAGAATAGAATAGAATGAATAGCATAGAATAGCATAGCATAGAATAGAACAGAACAGAATAGAACAGAATAAATAGCATAGAATAGCATAGCATAGAATAGAACAGAAGAGAATAGAATAGAATAAATAGCATAGAATAGCATAGAATAGAATAAATAACATAGAATAGCATAGCATAGAATAGAACAGTACAGAACAGAATAGAATAGAACAGAATAGAACAGAATAGATAGCATAGAATAGAATAGAATAGAATAAATAGCATAGAATAGCATAGCATAGAATAGAACAGAACAGAATAGAATAGAATAGAACAGAATAAATAGCATAGAATAGCATAGCATAGAATAGAATAGAATAGAATAGAATGTCTTTATTGCCACTGTGCAGGTACAATGAAATTTTAAAAAAGTGCAATCATCCTAGGTGCCATAAAAAGTATAAATAATGTATATAAAAGAGTATAAAAGCTAAAATAGAAAAGAAAAACCCTGATGGCATAAATATCTAAAAAAAAAAAAAAAAAAAAAAAAAAAAAAAAGCAGCATAAAAAAGTGTTACTAGAAGTATAAAAGACACAAAAAACATCATCATATACTCTGGACAACATTCAGCATTCCACACAATTAATTCATGTCCAGCAGTATTCAGTGCAATTATGGCTCTGGGACACGAGAAAGGTCGTTTTGAGCGCTGGCCCTTTAAATGCAAATGAGCCACTTCACACCCCACCCCCTCCAGGTTGCTGGTTGTCCTGTTCAGCCAATTGTGTTCATTAATACAACCAACAAATGAACATTGTAGGTAATCAACTCGAAGTTTGGATATATTTTCAGTATTTACTACAACCACTGCTGCTGCCAAACAATTATATCGTACTCGGAGAAAAATTCGTTGGAAGTCTTGACCTTATATGTGCAAATGTCGTGATGAAACAGAACAAATTAACAAGGAATTAAAACGGGTTGTACAAATCCACTCAGTTTTTGCCGGAATGAATATAAAGATAACTTTGCAGCACCTAGAGGGTTCAAATTCAAACTTTTTGAACAATTAGGGTCCAAATACACAAATAAATGTACCAAAGACTAAGAAAAGTGGGTTTAGCAAAATATGACCACTTTAAGTGCCTTTAGATAATCATGCAATATGGCACTATATTTAACTGGGTGTCATATCTCCCCAAAGAATCATTGTCATTTATATGTATTTTAAATACACCACATATTTGTCTTTTTATGTACAGTGTTGCCCATAAAGTTGAAATAAAGTGTTGAAATAGCACATTCTTCTTTTTTTTTTTTTTTTCAAATAATTTTTTTATTGTGTTTTCAGAAAAATACAAGAGAAAAGAAAAACAGCAGGGTTAGGCAGGTAGGGTTACATTGTACACAGAAAAAAAAGGGAATGGTGTGTGGACTTAACATTTTTTAGTCCTATTTCTACACATCAGTAATCATCTTTGACCAAGTACAATGATTACATACTGAGTCTTAGTTACACTTTATTAGTCAACTGTCAAGAATAAATAATGTTGTCATGAGCATTTCATGAAAAGAGGTAAAAAGATTTTATTCCAATTTTTTGCATAACTGTACGTATGGTTGGAGTCAGAACTTTGCATACAATGGTGTTAAACTCAATTTTTCCAAGTCCAAACATTTAACTGTAATATTTTTTCCCACTCTTAGTTACTTCAGTTCAGTTTTGATGAGGTCAAATTTTCTAACTTTTAATTTAAGCTTTTATTGCTTTTCATCATATTCTCAAATGGCCCACAGACATTTAGTTTGTTTATGTATATTAGTTTATTATATCATGGACAATCCTACTAAATTAACTCTATCAACAACAGTAAAAAGGGCAGCTTTAGCCAACATGGCTAGTATCCTACTGTAGTCCCCGGCCTGATGACAATAGGCACCCTAAAAAAAAAAAAAAAAAACTCAATATATTACAGCACATTAATTAAAAAGATAGAGTTCAGGCAGCTAAGAGACAAGATAAATCAATAAAGATAAAGCGAGAACAGTGAAAAATCAGTACAATCATATAGAGACAGCACAAAAGCAGCACATGCAATACAGTCGCACACAAAATGACATTCAGGGATGCAAGTAGACATCACATATGGACAGACAGCATCCGTGATCATGACGCAAATAACACACAGGCATAGGTTAGTGTGTGCAGGTGTAACCATGTGTTTAACTTGGCTGGAAAAGTTCACTGTGTCCTTCGGGAAATCTGTGTTCTGTCTTTGGAAACTTTGCATTCTGCTCTTTGTCATTACTGAGATCAGATAGAGGCACATCTGTGGCTGTATTTTAGGGTATCCCTCAAGACCCAGTGTCCTACTGCTTTGCATCATGGGAAAATCTGTAAAAAAAAAAAAAAAAAAAAATCCACAAAGACTTCCATAGACCCGGTTTGCTCTTGAGAGTAATTTTCAACAGGACAGGATAGGTTTTATTCGACACATGAATAGTGTATCATTGTTACGTCCGACAAGTGTAATGGCATAGGTTATGTTTTCATCGGGGTTTGTCTGTCTGTCTGTTTGTTTGTTTGTCTGTCTGTTAGCAAGATAACTCAAAAAGTTAAGGGTGGATTTGGATGAAATTTTCAGGAAATGTTGATACTAGCACGAGGAACAAATGATTAAATTTTGGTGGTGATGTCTGTGTGTGTGTGTGTGTGTGTGTGTGTTGGGGGGGGCGTGATCTGCCTTGGTGGAGGTCTGTGCTCTCTGAGTGCTTTTCTAGATATATCTGCAGCTAAAAGTAAACTAAATATTACACAAGCAGTACACAAGAAAAAAAAAAGTATATATATTTTATATAAATATTATACTAGTCAACATTTGCTAGGGATCAGTTTTATATTTGCACAATAATTGAGGTTGTATAATATTTTGGGTGACTTCATATATTATGTGTGTACTTTGGCTAGTCATGTAAAGAAAAATGGACTAAAAGGTAAAAAAAAAACATACATTTTTATTGCACTTTCAGGCAAAAGGGTGATACAACCCTAGAAATTAGAGTTCACAACAATTACTCTTCCAATTTTGTTTTCACTGAAACCACTCAGAATGTTCTGAAACACATACGGTGTGATGTCAATAATGTGTGTGGCCACCATCCGCATCCGCAGGCTGTACTCCACTGGGAAAGTAAATTTTCAAGTTTTCAGAATTACACCCCCGAATATAGCAAAGTTATAGTCCTGATCCCTAGCAAATGTTGACTAGTGTATATATATATTTATATTTTATATTATATTTATATATTTTGGGGGCGGCTGTGGCTCAGGTGGTAGGGCGGGTCGTCCAATAACCGAAGGGTTGGCGGTTTGAATCCTGCTCTGTCCTTGTCAGTCCGTTGTGTCCTTGGGCAAGACACTTCACCCTCCCTGCCTCCAGTGCCACCCACACTGGTGTATGAATGTTTGGTGGTGGTCGGAGGGGCCGTAGGCGCAAATTGGCAGCCACGCTTCTGTCAGCCTGTCCCAGGGCAACTGTGGCTACAAATGTAGTTTACCACCACCAGAGTGTGAATGTGAGAGCAAATGAATAATGGGTTACTAATGTAAAGTGCTTTGGGTGTCTAGAAAGGTGTTATATAAATCCAATCCATTATTATTATTATTATTATTATTATTATTATTATTATTATTATTATTATTATTTTAAATCCATTCATCTGGACAATCAAGTAGATTCAAAAACTTCAATTGTAGACAGACTGGATTTTTGTTAGTGCTTTATTACCTTAATGACACACACACACACACACACACACACACACACACTAGTAAAACCGCCAACTGGAGGGACATAGGATTCAGTGTCTTGTCTGAGGTATGTGAACAACATGCTGGGATTGAACCTTCAACCTTGAGATTTGTGGATGACCTGCTGTAACTCCCAGGCCACAGCTGGCCCAGAAGCATCCTGGGGGCTACAGCTGGTAGATGTTGGAGCTAACTGGTAATCCACAGTTGGATTTACAGTTAAATCCACAGTAAAGACTATATCATTATAACATGAAAGGCTGCTCTATATCAAGGAAGCTATGCACCCCTTCAAAACCAGCATAAAAAAAGCAAAACAGAGTTTTGCAAATGAGCACTGTGACACAGATCTTACTTTCTGAAGGGATGTTTTCTAGTTAGATGAAACAAAAACAGAACCGTATAACTGTAATAATCAACATTGTGTATGGAGGATGAAGGCTGACACCCTAAGAACCATCCCAACCATGAAATGAGTGGGTGGAGCATCATGTTGTGTTTTTGCTGCAGAGGGGCTTGTGTGATTCTTAAAACCAATGCAGTAACAGAAAAGGACAACTGGTACCGTGGATATTTTGAAACTTTATCAAGATACACTGCCCGGCCAAAAAAAAAAAAAAAGAGTTGTTATTTAACTGCACCACCTTTGGTTTTGGAGACATTCATTGTGACATCTTTTTTGCCACATAATGCTTACATGGTGTCACAATAAGGTTCATAATGGGTATGGTTACATGATGTTTTTTAAATCCCATTTATTTTTCCAGAAGAAATTAATTTGGAACTAAAGTATTTTCTCTTCTGTTTACATGGAAATGCTAAACCCAAATAAAGGTTTACATGAGGTATTAATGAGGTACAGGGGTTGGACAAAATAATGGAAACACCTTCACCTCAAGATGATAATGCCCCAATCCATACAGCTAGAATTGTTAAAGAATGGCATGAGGAACATTCTAATGAAGTTGAGCATCTCGTATGGCCGGCACAGTCCCCAGACCTCAACATTATTGAGCATTTATGGTCAGTTTTAGAGATTCAAGTGAGACGTCGATTTCCACCGCCATCGTCTCTAAAAGACTTGGAGGGTATTCTAACTGAAGAATGGCTTAAAATTCCTTTGGAAACAATTCACAAGTTGTATGAATCAATACCTCGGAGAATTGAGGCTGTAATTGCCGCAAAAGGCGGACCTACACCATATTAAATTATATTTTGTTGATTTTTTAAGGTGTTTCCATTATTTTGTCCAATCCGTGTAGATAAGTGAGTAAAAGGGTTTGCGCTGCAGTGCTCACGTTGCCTTGTTCTCGGAGCCCTTCTGTTAGCTTAGCTTAGCATAGTCACTGCATTTCCATGGTCACACATAGCCGGTTTTTTAAAGGTGATTTGTTTGTCTTTTGTAAGTGATTTTCTGAAATCCGATTCTCCCTAATTATTTCTTTAGATCCGCGACTTACTGCACTGATACAATCTTGGGACTGTTGTGTTGACGGAAGTTGGAAAATCTTTTTGTTGGAAGGGATGCAGAGTTGTGACTGGTGACACAGGTGGGACCAAATGATCCACTATTTTATTTACACAGACGTTGTTCCGGAATAAAGGCAAAATATTCCCAGAACAGAAGAGCGGTGTAAAAGGGACTTGTGAATCTCGCCCAAGTTCTTGAATCTGCTATCCTTGACATCCTTCTCAAGGCTGTGGTCATCCTTGTTGCTTGTACTTGGTTTCCTCCCACAGTTTTCTCTTCCATTCAACTTTCCATTAACATGCTTTAATAGAACACTCTGACCAGCCAACCCTCTCAGCTGTGGTCTTCTGTGTCCTACCCAACTTGTAGAAGATGCCAATGAGTGCCAAGTCAGAAGTCTTCCAATTAAGTGAAGTGATCCAGACTGAGAGACCCATGGTATTTGTACTGCATAAATCTCTAATGGTTTGCTTTATTTGAAATGAAATATTGTTATATTTGGAGATTCATTCTTTCTTAACTATTTGCTATAATTGTCAATAAAATTAAAAAATGCTTGAAACAATTAAATGTTTCATTTGTCATGAGCCTAGAATATATACAATTGTTAGTTCCTGAAACAATAGACAAAAATATTGAAACTTTTCCATAATATTCAAATTTTTTAGACGCCCCTGCATAGTTACACTTCCCAACAGTTTTTTAGCTTACCGGCTGACATGCCGTAAGCTATTGTCATCATGCGGCATCCGGCGTCGGCATCTGTCATCCGTTATAAAAATTTCAATCGTCTTCTTCTCCGAAACTACAATTCCGATTGACTTCAAACTTGGTATACAGCTTCTTTATGATGATGTCAACAAAAGTTAGTGAAATTATTTGGATCAGGATCTGATTCTGAATTTGGTGCGACTGAAAAATTTCCCCATTATAAGAGATAGGAAGTGGGATCGGTGCAATAACTCAGTAAATATAAATGATTTCAAGCTGAAATTTCTACAGTCCAGCCCTGATGGGGAGATGACCAAAACATAATGTCCACATGCTGATCGGGATCTTCTTCTGGATCTGGGAACTTACGGAAAATTTAACATGAGCTCTTATGGGGAAAAAATTTCAATCGTCTTCTTCTCCAAAACTACAGTTCTGATTGACTTCAAACTTGGTATACAGCTTCTGTATGATGATGTCAACACAAGGTATTGAAATTATTTGGATCCGGATCTGATTCTGGATTTTGGTGCGACTTTGACAAAATTTCCCATTATAAGAGATAGGAAGTGGATTGATCCAATAAATCAGTAAGTATCAATGATATCAAGTTGGAACTGGAATTTTTTACAGATCAGATTGGAATATGACCAAAACATGGGCTATTTCTGTAATATAACAAATACACATAACTGGATGATAATAAATTACATCTGGATACATTTCCCAAAGCTTTTAATTTGGCCGGTAAGCTACAGGGCCATTGGTCCTATTTTTTTTCTTCCTTTGTCTTGTGAGGTCAATAACATTTTCTTATGATTTTGAAGTTTACAACTTTGCACAGTGATGCAAATTGTTCAATTTATGGTCAACTAAGTATTTGATAGGTTCTGGTGCACATGTCCTTACCGGTTGCTTCCTGTACGGAATGTAAGAACAGTCAGGCTGCAGGTGACAAAGGTCATAAGCTGAAATTGAAAGCAACTGCACAGCCCACAATCAATATTTGCTCTTAACTGCCACAGGGTCATCCCGCTACGTGAATGTAAACACTCACACAATGATGATTCTTCGTCATTGTCAGAAGTCATGAAGCCAACCAGACAATAAACAGAACTGTGTTGTAGAAACAGTGTCTATAAAACGTGAAATTAAACCTGTACTTTGTTAGAAATCAGTCTCCTGTCAAACAGTGTTGACGGTTCTTGTGTTGTGGATCTGGCAATTCAGCTCTCATTACAATATATCACTGTTGTAAAGATGAGATTACATGAATTACATCTTATTAAATCAGGAATGAAAGCCATTATTATCCTGGCATTGTTGGCAAGTTTGTGGGGTGAACTCAGGTATGGTGTACTAATGTGTTTTGAATGAGAAATATAAGGTTGAATATCAGAATTCAAAGACATGATGATCTTTCCCAAATCAGTCTGAGTTCTATATATTATACACTGCCTGGCCAAAAAAAAAAAAAAAAAATGTCAATGCAATCTTTTTGGTGTTAAAGACATGAGAGGCAACTGACTGCAGTTACAGTTAAATAAACAGCCTGGACAAAAAATGTAACTGCCTGGATTTAACTAAGGAAATACAGTAGTTCAGATCATGGCGTAAAATTAATTTTTTACCTCATCTGTCATTGGCTAGTGACCTCCAAAAATTTACCGGCCAAAAATATTTTTCACCGGCCAAATTAAAAAATCATGGCTTATTTAAGAAATAGTGACATTGCACTTTAGTAACTTATTTTAGTTATTTATCCCATTTCTTTGCTCTATTTATTATTATTGTGACTTCAAATTTTAAAATGTTATGTTCTTATCCTGTTTTTATCCCGGATTATTCTTATCTTTTCTGGTTTTTATTGTGTTCTATTTCAGCTTGTTTTTATTTATTTGATCTTATTTATTTATTTTATTCTTTTCCTTATCCATGCTGCTATACTGATGAATGATGGAACACTGAGCACTTTTTGTCCTGTCTTTTGTCCTGTCTGTAAGCGTGATCAAGTACCTGTCTTACATGTTCAACGTATGTATTGTTGTAATACCAAAGCAATCACCTAGACTGCAAAACAAATCTACCTACGGGTACAAATAAAGTAACCTTGACCTTATTTGACTTAAAATAATTACCATACATTTTGATTATGAAAATCCAACTTAAGTATCACTAAAAGAATACAGTTTTGTACAGATCAAATTAGATTTTTGCCATTTTATCAGGTTATATTTAATTTCAAGGTGACTGCTGCATCATCATGTAACAAAAAATATTCAACAGTGCCATCTTTGACATTGACTGAGTGAGTCAAATGTCTGTCTGACAGCTTTAACCTCCTAAGACCCAGCTATGTGTTTTATGAGTTTCGCAACTTTATAAAGGGAATGCACATACGTCACTTCCCCTCTGGGCCACGCCCCTCTAAGTCAGACTGAGTGGCAAAAATAAACCAGCTCAACATGGTGGAGCATAGCAGTAACTACAGCGAGACCCGGAAAAATGTGGAATATAACACGAAATTAAAGACAATTGGACTCGACATGATTCCATACAAGCTACCAAACAACAAGTGGTCTACGAACATTGATATGTGGCCGGAAATCACTTATCCTGACATTTATATGAACCTGATTTCAATGCCGGGAAAATACCCAATGCAAAGGCTGAAAGCATACAAAAGCTGAAGAGTTGTTGACATCCCCGTCATTAATTAGAGGATTACAGCTGGTGAGTGCTTTCAGTTCAACATACTATTGTTTTGGAGGTTTTATGTCAGTGCAGACGTATTTTCTTGGCGGTGATTGCCAAGGTAAAGGCCCAGCAGTAGTGCTCACAGTTCACGACTGATTTACTGGAGTTGAACCCTTAGTATTGACCCAAGTGAGTGGATGATCTACTGGTACTGTGGGTATTTAAGTAGAGTTAACATCAAATACTTGATACAACACAGCTACAACAGCTTTGTGCTAGAGTACCCCCTTATTTGGAAAACTAGGTTAGCCTCAGTTTAAGCTAGTTTACAAATTATGTAGAACACAAGGTTCAGAATCTCACAACTGAAGACAAAAACATTTCAGTTATGAAACATAGAACCAAACGACAGATGCTAACATTACGAGATTTAAGTATATTGGCCGAAATATGTGAAAGGGGCGGGGTTTGTTGTGCCTGGCACCTCTTGTTTAGGATGTGCAGCAGTCTGATTCTCCATCATCAAAAATCAAAAATTAATTCAACTATGGATGGCAAAAATATTATGAACCTTATTGTGACACTACATGAGCATTATGTGGCAAAAAAGATGTCACAGTGAATGTCTCCTGTAATCAAAACCAAAGGTGGTGCAGTCAAATATTGCATGTGTGATTTGTTTTTTGGCCGGACAGTGTATATACAACTCAAATCACAATATCATATCTGCCTTTTTTTTTTTTTTTGTTTTAAACAATTTAGTTTTTCCATTCATATCCATTCTTTTTATAAACTGGATACAGGTAAAAACAAACGGTCAGAAAACAAACTAAATTTACCAAATACAGACAAATGATTCAACTTCGAGTGCCCCTCTTCATGAACTAAGTCTGGGGACACTTTTGTTTTTGTGCTAAATATGTGCAAACACAGTTGCCGTACTCATCTGTCGGTGCGGGTGAGCAAACAGCTTCTGCAAACACAAACATCTTCGAAGCATCCTGTTAAGTCTACAAGTCACATTCAGGATGTGACTCAGTTTTAAGCAGCTCACACCACATTGTGCTTGCACTCAGACATGTCAGCTTTTCTGGAAGTGTTTACATCTGGACATGACACCAGTGTGTTTTGGTTCCTCAGATAGGCTACACAACAGTGATTTTAAAGTACCACAAAAGCAGGTCTAATGTTGAAATATGTTGAAGTTTTTGGTTATTTTTTTTGGTTTTGTTGCCTGAACTAGAATTAAAGGTCTTCAGCTGTCTCCTAAATCTGTTTTAATGGATAATGACCACCTTTTATTAACCCGCTATCTGTATCTAAATGTCTTATCAGGTTAATGACATCTGATTATGGGCATTTGCATTTTCACCAGAGAATTAATAATCCTTCTTATCTTTTCTTTGTCCACATTGTGATTGGAACCTGATATGCAAATGAAGTAGGTGGAGCTGGTGGACCTCATCAACAAACATGACCTGTCTCAGGTTTAGTGTGATGCTGGTTTTTTGTTTGTTTGTTTTTGGCTGATTTATTGGTCATATGTCCATGGATGCACTTCGAACATAGTTATCTTTTGGTGTTTTTTTTTTTTTTTTTTCTTACTCTATATAATATAAATTCAGAGATGTTGAAAAGCCTTTTATGCATATTGGAGAATAGTTGCTATAGTTGATTGTTATAGTTCAGGATTTTTTGTGTTCTCAGGGTTTTCTAGTAGTATGTTACTACAAAAAAAAAGCACATTGGCATCAGAGGTTCTCCCACTTAATGCTAACTTGGATGAGCAGGAAAAAAAAAAACAACTAATGACAGAGTCTACGTCAGTGTTTTTCAACCTTGGGGGTGGGACCCCACATGGGGTCACTTGGAATTCAAATGGGGTCGCCTCAAATTTCTAGTAATTGGTTAAAAAAACAAAAAAACAAACTTACTAATAAAAAATGTATGGTGAGTTGGGAGAGACAATAGCAATACATAAACTGTGAAGCTGAAACTGAAGCACTGTGGTACTGTTTATCTTTCAAATGTTCATTGTGGTCGGTTTCAGATGCTGCAGCTCTTTCATAATTCATAGTTTGAGTTCTTGTTTGTTCAGTATTAATTGTCAGCCTTGTAAATCCAAGCTGGACTGACTGTACATATCCTGACCAAGGAAAATAAAACTCTCCCTTTGTGCAGTAATCTACACCTGGCTTTTCTGCCTCCGTCCATAATAATATACAGGGTGGGGAAGCAAAATTTACAATGAACATTTAGTTGTTTTTTCTCAGCAGGCACTGCGTCAATTGTTTTGAAACCAAACATATATTGATGTCATAATCATACCTAACACTATTATCCATACCTTTTCAGAAACTTTTGCCCATATGAGTAATCAGGAAAGCAAACGTCAAAGAGTGTGTGATTTGCTGAATGCACTCGTCACACCAAAGGAGATTTCAAAAATAGTTGGAGTGTCCATAAAGACTGTTTATAATGGAAAGAAGAGAATGACTATGAGCAAAACTATTACGAGAAAGTCTGGAAGATACTATTAAAGAAGAATGGAAGAAGCTGTCACCCGAATATTTGAGGAACACTTGCGCAAGTTTCAGGAAGCGTGTGAAGGCAGTTATTGAGAAAGAAGGAGGACACATAGAATAAAAACATTTTCTATTATGTCAATTTTCTTGTGGCAAATAAATTCTCATGACTTTCAATAAACTAATTGGTCATACACTGTCTTTCAATCCCTGCCTCAAAATATTGTAAATTTTGCTTCCCCACCCTGTATATTATATAGACTAAATCTTGTCTAAAAATAAAGTTTATTTGAAACATAGTATAGCAAATAATTACATGATCACATACAGATTAATTTCAGCAAAAAAAAAAAAAAAAGTCTCCATTTTGAATGTCTGGGGTCACCAGATATTTGTGATGTTAAAATAGGGTCACGAGCCAAAAAAGGTTGGGAACCACTGGTCTACATCTTTCATGTCAGTTTGGAGAAGCAGATAGGAGTAACATCCAGGAAGGTAAGTCATGTAGCCTCCTGTAGTGAATGAAACTGAAAGGTAGGTAGGTAGGCAATCTTTACAATTTTTTGTAGAAATATCACAGCTGCAGTTTTAATATATACATTACACATACTGATTTTTTTTTTTTTTTGCATTTTGCCCCCCCCCCTTGTCTACATTGCTTCTGTAATGCCTGTACTCCCCCTTCCAGTGGACATGATTACTTTCACTTTTTTTTTTTTTTTTTTCAGTCAAATTTGGTTGGGAGGTCAATAGGATATTTTCATGATTTGCTAAACTTTGTTACTTTATTTATTTCTGCTTTTCAGAGATTTAGGTTTGCATTGAATGGTATTACTCTGATTGCAATGCTTTCTGTTGAGTTTACAATTTAATTTCTTCTGTTTTACGTACTGATTGCATATCAATATTTGGTTTACTATGTTATCAGGTCAATTTGATGAAATACTTCATTGACGTCAGTAAACATAGACTAGGTTTTGCTATGACTGCAACGGCCTGTAACGTTCTGGACATTGGTTGACACACTTTCACACACACTGACACTATCAAACCCACTTACCACAGTGATCATTTCATCAATATTAGGTGAAATGAATACATCTTTCTATGCCCCTTTCACAAAACTGTCACCCAGAACTAGCCTCTATTTATCTGGATCCACAATAGCAGATGTTGAATCTGTCTCCTCTACAATAGCTGTATAAAAATCAATGTAATAGGGCAAAACAGTCTGATACGTACAACCATGAGAGTGAATAAGCTCAGCGTAGCAGTAACAGGGATCATGACTCACCGAAATATTCGTGACACAGTGTGGAGAAGTCAATGTCTTTGATTGTGTTCTTTTAAAATGGTTTGAAGATAAACAGCTGCAAATCTGTGTGTTTTTCAAGAGGAAATTCAACATGATGGAAAGTATTTCTTTGAGCCGGCAACCAGGTAACGCACTGCAGCAGACACTCTCAAAGTGATAGGTCAGAACTGTTATTTTTGATAATTTTTTTTTTTTTTTAAGATTTTACAAATTGATATAAAATATGCAATAAAAGTACCAATGAAAATAAATAAGTAAGCAATAGTTAAACTGAATGAAAAATGAAGACAGAACTAGGTGTACAATAGTATGGTGACCAATAAGGGCCAAACACATAGCAACGGCCCAATGCGTCTCATTTAGAGAAAACATCTGCAAGTACAAAAACGATGTAAATTCACAAACTCAAACACAAGTCTAAACGAGGTACAAAAAGAGGATTGTGGTGCAAATGAAAAAATGCGATGCAAAAAACCAAAAACAAATGCATAATCATCAAATGCTCTGCACATAAAGAAACGAGGCAAACCAAGAAAATATCTGCAAACAAAAGCTGCTGCATAACCAGTCACTACAATGTGCTCCAAACCTGCAACCATCCAGCGTTTATAGACAACAGACTAGTGTCAAATATACTAAGAGGCAATAGAAACGCAACATTGTGTTTTTGTGATATTAATTTGAATTTTTCATAATTTATTGAGCAACATCAATTTGTATCATATTCTGTATCATTCTGTTGGAATAACACCGACCCCATGTGCGCCTATTTTCCCTACGGACGTCCGTCAGCACCAACCCACATTGGCACGGTATGACCGGATGCCATCCTCTCGTAGCCAACGTCGCACTGTCCTGGAGCTGATAGGCCTTTGGTGATGTCCTGTTGTCTCTGCAGCAGTACGAGTCACTGGCAGAAAACGGTCACGCAGGTGCATGACTTGTAGGTGCCCATCCTGTGCACGGGCAGTAACATGTGGTTGGCCGGGTTGTGGTCTGTCCGCCGTTGCACCTAAGCGTGGCATGGTGACCGTCTGTGACAGCTTGCATTTTTCCTCCGGGTTTTTATAGCCTTGGCTAGTTGAGCAATATTCATCAAAAGAACTCATTAAAAATTTTCAAATAATGTCAGATCGAACCACTCCTGAAAAATCAGGGATTGGCACCGTCCACCATGTGATTTTAATGCCTGAGCTGAAAAATGTGGTTCCATTGTTTCAATAGTCACCAGTGATTGCCAACAAATTATGTTTTGTGTACAAAGCAGTTGCATGCAGTTTTACTCTATATTGTACTTTGTTGCCTTTCTAATGCCCCTTAGTATATAATCCAATAAAAGTCACCGCACCACGCCGTAACTTCAATTTGTTCCCGCTGTAGTCTGAAACACTGTCAGTCAGCTGTTCTCCGTCTCTCCATTCTGTGTGTCTCTGCATTGGGCTGTTCAGCTGACAGCGCCCCCTACAGGTTTGGAGCACTTCCATTGTAGTGACCGGTTATGCAGGGTCAAAACAAGGTATTCGAAATCTCTCTGACGGGATATTTTACAGACGATTTGACAGATTAGTGTTGCTAAATGACCCACATTTGTACTTTTAAATTCATTTTTGCTTTAGTTAGACCATAAGGGTTTATCCAAAACAAGGAGCTACTTTATATTGAAATAAATGTTGTAATGGCAATCAATTAAAGTTCACTCTCTGACAGGACATTACTGTGTTTTGACCCTGCAGCATTTTTGGTTTGCAGATGTTTTCTTGGTTTCTTTTTTTGCAGAGCATTTGATGATTATGCATGTGTTTTTGTGTCTTGCAGCGCATTTTTTCATGTGCACCACATTCCTCTTTTTGTACCTCATTTAGACTTGTATTTGAGTTTGTGAATTTGCATCATTTCTGTACTTGCAGCGGTTTTCCCTTAACTGAGACGCATTGGGCCATTGCTATGTGTTTGGCCCTTGTCGGCCACCGTACAATAGAGCATAAGAATCCAGGAAGAGGTGGGGACCCACTGTGGACTGTGTCACTTGCTGCCAAATATAATAGAATTTAAGTTTGCCCATCATGCCATGCTGGATTTTCTCCATATGCAATAGACTAATGAGTTCCATTGTTGAGTTTCCACTATGCGTCATAATTTGCAGACAAACAATACCATTGGCATTGTTTAAAAATATGAAATAACTGCAGAAATTAGGTTTTGACAATGAGCCTGTTTACATGCACACCAATACTCCGATCATTATTTGATTTCTGGAGCTGTCAGATTATTTAAGTGACAATGTTCATTCATTCATTCATTTTCTGAACCCACTTTATCCTCACTAGGGTCATAGGGGTCACTGGAGCCTATCCCAGCTACTTATGGGTGTACTTATGGGTACACTCTGGACATGTCGCCGGTTCATAAAGTCCGTAAGGTAATTGCTTGTTATTTGGATATCAATTTTGCAGTGTGTTGTAAATGTGTTGTAATATGGATGAGTAACTAAATGTACATGTTTCAAAATTGCTGATAAATTTGGGACAGTGTTGTTTTCAGTAAGTATGGAAAGGTTTGAAGGGGCAGGATTAGATAAGTTTATAATAATGATAATGATAATGATAATGATAATAATAATAATAATAATAATAATAATAATAATAATAATAATAATAATAAACTTTATTTGTATAGCACCTTTCATACAGAAATTGTAGCCCAAAGTGCTTCACATTGATTGAAAAAAAATACAATATTAAAATACATTAAGATTTGATTAGAAATACAATAAATAAAAATAAATATAAAACAGCGCACATTAAATATTTGATTATGCATAGAATTTTTGAAGTGCAAGAAATAAGATGAAATTTGAGAGAAATACAATAAAATTAAAATAAAATTAGCGCACATTAAAATATTTGATTATGCTAGAATTTTTGAAGTACAAGAAATAGGATGAAATTTGAAATACAATAAAATAAAAATAAAAACAGAAATACAATAAAATAAAATAAAAATAAAAAACGCACATTCCTGGTTCCTGAATTGTGACCCCATTTTATCTCCTTTCAAAGGCTAATGAGAATAAAATGTTTTTAATTTGGTTTTAAATATATTCAGTGAACTGGCTTCTCTAATGTCTTTTGGAATTGTATTCCATAACTTTGGTGCATAGTTAGTAAAGGCTGCATCCCCCATTTTCTTTGTAATATTTCTGGGAGTCGCTAGTAAACCTGCGTTTGATGACCTCAGTGTTCTAGTTTGTACATAATTGATCAGTGAGTTTGCAATGTAACTTGGTCCGGTTCCATTTAGAGCTTTATACGTGAGGAGTAGTATCTTAAAATCAATTCTGTAGGTTACCGGTAGCCAGTGCAGGGAAACCAACACTGGAGTAATGTGCTCTCTCTTCTTGGTTTTGGTTAATAACCTAGCTGCAGAGTTCTGAATCAGCTGAAGTCTGTCTGTGCTGCTTTTTGGGAGACCTGTAAGGAGTGCATTACAGTAGTCCAGTCTGCTGGAGATAAAAGCATGGACCAGTTTTTCAGCATCCTTTCGATTTATAACTGGCATTACTTTGGCTATGTTTCTGAGGTGGAAGATACATATTATTGTGTGGTGGATTATACATATTCCTACTTTTGGCTCATGTAAATTTTGAGGCTTGAGACATTGCAGTGTTAAGTTACTGTTTTGTTTTGTTCTCATTCTCTTGATTATGATTTATTTGGATTTCTGTTTGGGCGACATGGTGGTGCAGTGGTTAGCACTCGTGCCTCACAGCAAGAAGGTCCTGGGTTCAATTCCAACACCATACATACATCAAACACATACATACAAAATACATCAGAGACCTTCTAGTCCAGTATGAACCATCCAGACCACTCAGGTCATCTGGTGCAGGTCTGCTCTGTGTTCCCAAAGTCAGAACTAAACATGGAGAATCAGCGTTCAGTTTCTATGCTCCGTATATCTGGAACAAACTACCAGAAAATATCAGGTCTGCTGAGAGTCTGAGTTCTTTTAAGTCAAGGTTAAAGACTCACCTGTTCACTGCTGCCTTTGACTAAAAGACTTTGACTTTTTTAAATTTTATGTTCTCTTTGAAACTCTGCACTGCAACTCCTACTTTAATATGTGTGTGTTTTTATTTTTATTTTATTTTATTTTATTCTTTTTTTTTTATTTTATGTGTTGTTTTCTTACTTGCTGTTTTTAATCACAAATAATTTTACATGTTTCTTTTATAATGTTTTAAATGTGTTTCTTTTTGTTTCTTTCATTTCAATGTCCTGTGTGAAGCACCTTGAATTGCCTTGTTGCTGAAATGTGCTATACAAATAAACTTGCCTTGCCTTTGCCTTTACCAGTCGACAGGGGGTGGGACCTTTCTGTGTGGAGTTTGCATGTTCTCCCTGAGTCTGCGTGGGTTCTCTCCAGGTACTCCGGCTTCCTCCCACCATCCAAAGACATGCACTGATAGGTTAATTGGTTAATCTAAATTGCCCATAGGTGTGAATGTGAGAGTGATTGTTTGTCTATATGTTCAGCCCTGTGATAAACTGGTGAAATGTCCATGGTGTACCCTGCCTTCGCCCCTATGTAGCTGGGATAGACTCCAAGCAACCCCTGTGACCCTAGTGAGGATGAAGCAGTTTCAGAAAATGAATGGATTTCTGTTTTTAAATTGTCATTTACATGATCAAAATAAATATATCAATCAATCAATTAATTAATCAATCAAGTCACAGGGCTGACATGTAGAGATGAACAACCAATCCCTCTCACATTCACACCTATAGACACATCTATAACTAGAAGCACTCAGAGAGTGCAGACCTCCGCCAAGGCAGATCAGTGCCCTGGATTTGGATGAAAATTTCAGGAAATGTTGATACTGGCACAAGGAACAAATTGTAACCCTGAAATATTGCTTGTCTTACCAGGGCTGTGGGTAAGGTGGGTTACAATGGTGTTCTTGGTGGTGATAGGTTTTGCTATCTTCCGTGCTAATAATCACCAAACGGCAGGACAGTTTCAGCATGCTTTATTGCCAGCAGCTCAGGACAACATACACAGAATGTGCTCCACTATGGACAACTCTCGTGTCACGCCAAAACAGGTCGTACCACAAACAATAGGCAGGAACCAAAATATTATGAAAAGGCAAGAAGAAACATAATAAAAGAATATATAATGTAAACTGACTAAATAATTGATGAAATAATATGTAAATTACAACATAAACAAATTTCAAAAATAATAAACAAAAATTAATGATTTGGAAATAAAATAATATTCAAATTAAATGTTACAAAATTTTGGTGGTGATCGGGGGTGGGGGGGCCACTGATCTGCCTTGGCGGAGGTCTGCACTGTCTTTTCTAGAAAAGCACTCGTAGATCGCAGACCTCCGCCAAGGCAGATCAGTCCCCCCCCCAAAATTTAATCATTTGTTCCTTGTGCCAGTATCAACATTTCCTGAAATTTTCATCCAAATCTGTCCATAACTGTTTGAGTTATCTTGTACACAGACAAACAGACAGACAAACCAACGGCGACAAAAACATAACCTCCTTGGTGGAGGTAAAAATAGACAGTTTGAGCACTGTGAAAAAAAAATCCCCAAATAATGTTTTCTTCTTCTATTTCAATACTTCTCTTTGTCTCCCTATAGGTATTTGCTTCCCTTGACCATTACTGGTTTCTCCTCATTGGTTGAACAGAGAAAATCAGAGCATTTTCTTAATATACACAGGTGAGAAATGTTGCATAGCTTAACTTTAAAAACTACAAAAGTTAAGGTTAAGAATAATTTTACCCATATCTTTATCACAACATAAAACATAACTCTTTTGTTCTGGTGAAAAAGTTAGATGATCTACTTCCTGGCGTCTCCTGACAGATTGAATTGGCAGTTTTGTGTTTCTCGCTCTAGGATTCCACTACCGTGATTCCCCTCATGCTGAGCTTGAAACACTTTCTGCTCATAATACACGGTATCTCACACACGTTAACTGTACCAGTTTCAATCATCGTGAGAAATTGTAGTGGAAGAGTAAGTTTTCAATGAATTTGCATTGCATATGCTCTGACATGTTTTCTGCCACGTGTCTAAATCTGCTCGACATTAACCATTTACAGGGCACTCATAGAAATACTCTGAAATTCAACATTTCAAACTTAAGACTTTATTGCTTTTGTGAAATTTTTCAGCATTTGTATTATGTAGAAAACCAAGGTCAATGAAGTTACCATATTTGGTTCCTTGCCCATAAGTGGCAAAAAATATAGTATATATAAACTAGAAAAGCACTTGGAGAGCGCAGACCTTCGCCAAGGCAGATCAGTGCCCCCCCCATGATCACCACCAGAATTTTATCATTTTTTGTTCCTTGTTCCCGTACCAGCATTTCCTGAAAATTTCATTAAAAACCTTCCATAACTTTTTAAATTATCTTGCTAACAGACAAACAAACAACAAACAAACAAACAAAACTAGAAAACCACTCGAAGAGCACAGACCTCCACCAAGGCAGATCAGCCCCCCCCCCCCCCGATCACCACCAAAATTCAATCATTTGTTCCTTGTGCCAGTATCAGCATTTCTTGAAAATTTCATCCAAATCCTTCCATAACTTTTTGAGTTATCTTACTAACAGACAAACAAAGAAACAGACAAACCCTGATGAAAACATAACCTCCTTGGCGGAGGTAAAAATACAACAAAGGATTTAAGGTGTTTTAAAGGTGATTTCGGAAATTAGAACATGACTTTTAGAACATCAGACCAACATCAGTGCTGATCCAGACACCTGTCCACATCCACATTCTCCCTTTGAACATCATTCCTTACATTAGTACCATTACTTTATGGTACCTAACAAAGCAGGTCCACTCACTGTTCATGCAGAGGTGGACCTTACAGACCCTGTAGACCACATTGGACCTGAGATTGTTGACTCACTGTCCTCACTGGAACTGCTGCTCTCACTGTCTTGCAATGTGTGTGGAAATGACCAAAAATAGTCATTTGCCCGATAAAGGCTTAAAGCAAGAGGCATTCAGCAATTTGCCTAAAAGTAGATATTGCAGATTTTAAAAAAAATAAATAAAAAATTACAAAATACTTTTGACTTTAAGCAATGTTTGCTGTCACTGCATAAACATTATGTAATTATCTTTGAACATATAATTAAAGCTGTCTGACTCAAAATGAGACTTCTATAAATAACTTTTTACTGTATTTTTGCCTCTTGCAGGAAGATTTGGCCACCCATAGGTGTTTTCAGACAAGCAAAGGTTGTTAAATACATGGTTAACTATAATTTCATGTTGTCTACCCTATGGCTCGTCACAGTTTGGAGAAGTTGCCTCACTTTTTCATAGTCATGAAACAGGGTCAGGACTTTTATGGTATGTTCAGTCATTTGATTTGGACTGAGAAGAGAAAGCTGCAAAAGGAAAGTATATACAGCTCTGGAAAAAATTAAGACACCACTGCAATTTCCTGTGAAATCATCATGTCTGCATGTATGACAGCCATTTTGTTCCTGTGTCTGTTGAATTCCAACACAACCACACCTTATTCTGCGGAATAAACACCTGATCTATGTCTTATTTAAGAAGGAGAAATATAAACACCACCACTGTGAACATCACTATCTTCTTACAATAGACAAAACCAGTCCTATTAGTACTGCAAAAGTAATTGGAATCCAAAACTAACTATTGAAAACTGCTGGACTTCTGCTCTGACAATGTTCCAAAACTCTGAAGACTGGTTTTTCTATCAGGACAATGCTCCTGGACTCAGCTAGGTCAATAAAGGTGTGGTATTCATTTATTTATTAGTTATTTATTTTATTGATATGGCAAATACGGGTCCTCAGAAACCAGTTTTGTTCTCTTCTTTGTGATGGAATGACAAACTAGAAGCACTCGGAGAGCGCAGACCTCCACCAAGGCTGATCAGTGGCCCCCCCCGTGGGCCCCCCCCACGCCAAGGAGGTTATGTTTTTGCCAGGGTTTGTTTGTTTGTTTGTCTGTCTGTCTGTTTGTCTGTCCGTTAGTGTGCAACATAACTCAAAAAGTTATTGACAGACTTTGATGAAATTTTGTGGTCTGCGCCCCCCCCCGTGGGCCCCCCCACCCCCAATCACCACCAACATTTAATCATTTCTTCCTTATCCCATTTCCAATAAACCCTGAAAATTTCATCAAAATCTGTCCATAACTTTTTGAGTTATGTTGCACACTAACGGACAGACAAACAGACAAACAAACAAACAAACAAACCCTGGCAAAAACATAACCTCCTTGGCGGAGGTAATAAAACTCCTTTGAATCCTTTGATGATGGACCACCAGATGAAGACCCTGTCATGTCCAGCCCAATCTCTAGACCTGAACCCACTTTGAAAACTTCTGGAGGAAGATGGATGGTCACAAGCCAATGAACATGTCTGAGCTTCTTGAATTTCTATGCCAGGAGTTGCATAAAGTCATCCAACAGCAATGGAGGAGAGAGAAGACACGTGAAAGCTGTCATTGAAAATCAGGGATATTCCACCAAATTACAACATTAGTACTGTGTTGTTTAGAAATGAATATAAACTGGTTTTCTTTACAGTATTTGAGGTCTGCAAACACCTGCATCTTTTTCTTATTTGGACCATGTGTCGTGTTTTGCAAATACATGCTCTAAAAAACAATATTTTTATTTGGAATTTGGGAGAAATGTTGTCGGTAGTTTAGAGAATAAAACAAAAATGTTCATTTTGCTCAAACACATACCTGTAAATCAGTGGTTCTTAACCTGGGTTCGATCGAACCCTCGGGGTTCGGTGAGTCAGTCTCAGGGGTTCGGCGGAGGTCAAGACACACACTCGACTCATTAGTCGGGTGTGTGTGTTGGGCTAGGTCCGTGTATGTAAACAAACATCTTCAGAGACTCTTTCTCTGATTGACATCCAATATACGCGGTGTATTGTTGTTGCTTATAGCACTACAACACATCCGGAAGTGTTTATAATCTCTTCCACTCGTCTGACAATGAATTATTTGAGTATTTTCCACATCGTTGTTATGACTTTGGCTACTTCCTGTTAACCACGGAGGCAGCCATGTGTAGCGTTTGTTTACATTTTCGGTCACCGCACTGGTCAGTTACAATCATGTGACAGCCGACGCACCGTCGCGGGTGGAGAAATCGTATTACGCTAAAGCCGAACTAGTGCCGTAATAAAACAACGATCACAAAAATACTGAAGGAGTATAACGAGAACTTTTTTTTGTTACACTACATGCAATTATCTTTTTTTTATGTCAAAATTGCGTGGTTCGGAAAGTTCGGAGCGAGATGAAACGAAAACCGGGTTGACCTGACGGCCTACACATACATATACACAACAGCAGAAGTCCCACTGATTTGCAGTAAATATTCATTATTATTGTAGCCTGATGGAAATTAGTTGATGGGTGTGTGTTAAAATGTTAAAAATGATAAATAGCATAAATACAATAAGTTCATTATTGGAATACATAAGGTTAAAAATTAAAACCATTTCAGTGTGGTAGTATTAAAAAAGGTCATGTCTTTGTGAAAAGGTATGGAATTTGTTGTGAGTTCATGCATTGTACTGGTTTTGTTCTTTGAGCACAGTGATGTTAATGCACGGTTCATTTTGTGCACCAGTAAAACATATGCCAGTGTCTTGAATTTGAAAAAAATCATATTGTATTTTTTAATAAAGAAGGGTTCGGTGAATGCGCATATGAAACTGGTGGGGTTCAGTACCGCCAACAAGGTTAAGAACCACTGCTGTAAATGGTCAAATCAGAGACAGATAATTTTTCAGTGGTCTCATTTTTTTTTTTTTTTTTTTTTTTCCAGAGCTGTATTTCCAGTGATCATGGCTCCTACAGGTTTAAGGCATTATTTTTAAACTAATTGAAGACCCTGATGATAAAAGTACTGAAGTCACAAAAAAAAGTCTGTTAAAAATATTTATAGGGTGGACTTAGTGAAACAAATACAACATGTTTATATGCTCAACTTGAATTGTCCAAAAATGTGACTTCAGTACTTTTAGCACCAGGGTCTTCAATTAATTAAACTCTTCTTGAGGCCTTTCATCCATGAGAACCCTGATGAATATGCCTGTAATAATTATGTTGCTTTAGTGCCACGTATGCACAGTCTGAAGTTTGTATTGGAGTCAACGTTCTGTTGATCATTTGTTGACATTCGTGAACTTCGTTTCAGCTTGTGTGGTCACTGTAAACAAGCTGAAGAGAAGAGTTGAAAAACTCTGGAACAAGCAAGATTTTTTGTATAATATTTGGCCTGATTTCTCCACTGAAAAATCAGTGTATACTAGAGCTGCACAATCATTTGAGCATCGTCATCATGATGTACATGTGTGCAATAGTCATATCGCAGGTCCTGCAATGTAGGAGGCAAATTAACTCAATGTGTTCTAGTCTAATTTCAACCTGGGTACCTGACACACACTGCACGTAACAATTCACCAATCACAATTGTTCTTAATGAGTTTGGATTGAGTCACTGGTAACAACATTGAAAAATGAGCAACAAACAAGAGAAAATCACCGTAAATGAAGACTTGGTGTCAAAAACAAAAGCAACGTCAGTTATCTTGAATTAGTTTGGCAACAAAAAGGATATTATTGAAACGTGTTCTGTGGTGATAGTGCCATGCACCTGTTGCCACAACGAGAGGAAACACAACTAAATAGTTTGAGCAATTGCGTCAGCACCACACAGCTATTATATCCTCCTGAGTATTTTTTCATATGGGTGTATAAAAAAAAAAAACTATACATTTTGAAACTATACATCTAACCCTGACCCTAGCCTGGCCTGTCCTCAGTGTTATTTTCAGACCTAAACAAGTTGAATTAACTTTGAAAGGCAGGAACAGCTGCCACGGGTAAAAGAAATGAAATGGACATGGTGTCCAAAGTGTTAATGCTGTAACCTGGCAATTTTGTGGAAAACAAGATGGATACCCATTGTCCCCTCCCATGACCTTTAATTGGATTTAAATCCCACCGCTACTTCGCACAAACCAGTTTTAACTTGGATTGCGCAATTTGCCCCTGCTCACTCATGCATGAAAACCTGTGTCTGTAAATTTGGACAAATATCCACCAATCCCCTACCTACCGATGTCCATAAAAGAAAATTCAAAAAATTATCAAATGTGGAACTGGGGGTAATTTTTCAAAATGTATAGTTTTTTTTTTTTATACACCCTGTATATCGCAGGGTTAAAAAAAATCGCAATGTCAGTTTTTTTCAATATCATGCAGCCTTAGTGTATGCGCTGATTAACATGGATGTAATAAACAGGGAAAGTGCTCATTACATTACAATTTATTAACACCCATACTGTATACACTGTAAAAAAAATCTGTAATTTAACAGAATTTTCACTGTGGGTTTTACAGATTTTTCCTGTATTTTTAAGATACAGGAAAATATCAATGAAGTGACAAAAATAGACTGATTTTACGCGTCAAATGTAAAATAACATGAAAAGACTGTAAATGTGAATAACCGTAAAATTTCCATTTTTTAAAAGAAATTTTTTTCTTTTTTCACAGAAAAATACAGTTAAAATACATTTGCAAATGTATCATAATTTCACAAATATTTATTTTCTATTTATGAGATTAAACTGTTAATTTAAAGTTTAATACTGTACAAAAAATAATAAAACAAGATAAAATTACTCACAATTAACCGTTAAAGAAGTATTTGTTCTGTAAGTTTAACAAGACTTGTTTGTCAATTGTCAAATATCTTGTGTAATTACGGGAGGTTTCACAACAAAAATGCTGAATAAATGTGTTTTTGTGAATGTATAACATATATAAGCACTGATAAATTACATATATACATATATATATATATATATATATATATATATATATATATATATATATATATATATATATATATATATATATATATAATTTGATTGTTTATTACATGTAAATATTCTTTATTTAACATTAAAAAGTCAAAAAATATATGCAAAATCTCATGAAAAGTTTGGGCAAACATCTGTGTTTTAATTATGGAAAATTACCGTATTTTTATGAGATGGTTATTTTCTGTTATTTTACAGTATTTTTTCGGCACCCCTGATATTACTGTTTTTTTTTTACTGTTTTTTTTTTTTTTACAGTGTATAATAATGATTACTACCTGAAAGTTGTTTTATATATTGAACCAATGTTGCTTTGTAAGTCTGTATATTTTATATATACAACGGGGTGTCATAAATATGCCGTATTGTTGCTACACTTTCACGCTTACAACCTAGAAAATATGCAGGTTGACCAAGCATGTGAAGCAGACCATTGTGAGATGAAATTCAGCTCAGAGTTGAAATCCAGGTCAGACTCTGCTCCACTTGGTTTGAAAGTTCAATGCTTTGGTTGAGTTTAGTGTCACTAGCCGCTCAAAAATGTCAGCAGCTGATTTGAGGGTATTATAATGTGACAGTGCATTGGACATTTCCATGAATTGTTTGTTTGTTGTGAAAAGGCTCCTGAGCTGTAGTCAGGTGGACCTGGAATAACCTGCTGAAATATTCTCTTCCATGTCACACCTTTGAAATGTGCATTCATGTGTTTCCTAGATCCCTGATGGATAAAAAACACAGACCAGGCACAGTTTTACAGTCGGTGTCAGTCATTCTGTGAGGCAGGAAAGCATAGAGGGAAGCATCTATAAAACAAACATGGGAGCAGCAGTGGAAGGGCAGAAGTGGCAGGATGGGAACTGCTGCCAGACACATTACAAGGAGCTCTAATGAGGGAGCCCCCACCACCTCCCCGCCACCACAGAGGAACGCGAGGCGGGAATTAATTGTGAGGGCGATGATGGCGAGCGAGCTGAGGAGCAGGTCATTACTGCACGCCTCCTCCTGGAGCGCCGCGGGCAGAGCGTGGAACGCCACGCTACTTGCACAATTCCCATGATCCCACAGGAGGGGGGAACAGATAGCAGGAGGGGGAATAAAAGGGACAGAGACAGAGAGAGGAAAAGGAAAAGATACTGGAAAAACAGGCAGGCAGATTCCTCTTTGTTGGAGACAACAAAACAAAACAAAAAAATGTATAGTTTGTTTGTTTGTTTTTTTACTGATAATTACTTATATTGTAATTCTGTCAAAATTATTTTGCTACAACTGACTTTAAATATAGGCTTTATGCTCAATGTTATATTTTGCCACATAGAAATAAATAACATAGAAAACAAATCACATTTTCTTATTCCTCCATATCTTCTTCTGCATTTTCATCAATCATAAATCACTGTTATCTTGGTCATCACAGGATATAATATGGAATATGATGGTGCAGGCTGAATAACAATAATAAAAAATAAAAAAAACATAACCTGAAAATTGTTAAATTATCAGGTGAAAATAGCAATGACCAGAATAATTTTTTATATCCTGCACCTCGTATTCAGAGGAGATTTTTATTAAAGCCTCGATATTAAGGTAATCATCAGATGTTGGTTTGTTTCACTATTCTCTCCTGTACACGGTGTAATGATTGACTCTTTGTCATCTCTCTTTGTGTGGTTTGTCGCCCTTATGAAACCTGTGACATCAGTTCGAATGCATTGGACACATTGCCCTCTAGTGGATATTAAATGTATGTAATGTATATCACAGTTTAAAAAAAAAAAGAAAAAGAAACCCCTCACCAGAGTCTAATCAATACTGGAATATCTGGAATAATTAATAAAACAACAGATCCTAAATGAGCAAACTTATTATTATTAATTCTAATTTTAAAAAAATAATAATAATAATGATAATGTGTCCCCACAGCACAAATCTGCCTTGAAATGAGACTTTGTGTGTATTGTACTGGCGATTGCCAAGAACTAATTATGAAATAAAGCAACAAATTGAAAAAGAGACACCTTTTTCCTGATTTTTCTTTTTAAATCTATAAAAAAATCAATAAAAGAGATGTCACAGTTAAGATCAACAGTGGAAGAGTCCAAAAAAAAAATAAAACAAGACTTTACTTTTCAACACTTAATAGGAAAAATATCTAGATTTTTTTTTTTTTTTTTTTGTAAATGCAGAGGAAAAGATAAAGTCTATGAAGCTGAAACATGTAATTTAATCTTTAGATGTAGAAAAATCATTATGAGTCAGTAATTAAATAGAAAACAAGACACAGTAGCAGTACTAAGTATATCAGCCCCTCCACCCACACCCTCACCATAAACACATCTTTATACATTATCTTAACTCATAAGGAGAGAGCAGGGACACACCTCTTTGATGATGTATTTAACGATCCCATTCAATGCTCGTTCTTTTTCTCTGCGTTCCTGACTAGAAACCCTAATGAGACCAGTGCAGTCGCCCTGGGGATGGCCAAGCCCTTTGCATTAGCACATGAAATCATTTAGGCCATGTCTCGCTGAATAAAAATATCATTATGGCGAAGCTCTCTGCCCTTGCCAAATGTTTTCGTCAAGTCAAGGCTCATTCAAGCCCCTTTAAGGCAGAGAGGGACACAGTCAGACTGAACTAATTTGATCTTATCCCTGGATGTTTGTAAGTCTGTCAGAAGTTTAAAGGAAAGAAGGAAGAGCCTTGGTTCAACCTGTGATTTTATCTCTCTCTCTCTCTCTCTCTCTCTCTCTCTCTCTTTTTTTTTTTTTTTTTTTCTTCTAACTTGTCTTGTCCAGCATCATAACAGCAGAATGGTAGTATGGTTGCCTTTTGGTGCTGAACAGATTTGCTTTGTCAAGGGAAACTTCATAAAGTATATGAAGCTCCCCTTGATTTTCTACTGTCTTTATTATGAGTTTTGTTTGAACCACATTTCGATGCTGGACCTGATATGGGGGGGCTCACAAGAAAATATCAACAATACAAACAATAACAACCATGTTGGTAATTATAATGGTAACAATAACTACAACCAGAACTGAGTAAACTGGGGAGAAGAGAAACAAAAGAAAAACAAACGATGGCTAAAATGTGCTTAGAGGTCTTATTTATGTCTTTGTGCATAAGAAATCCATATAAGTGAATCCCCAAAGGAGCTTTGTGTTGGTAAATGCAAGTGATGCAAATTTACAGGATTTCAGTTCTGTTACATGTTGATGATCATATGAACTATGTTTTCAGCTCAAAAATGTCCAATTTCATCACAATTAATGCTATATTTTCATGTCACAAATGGCCAAGTTATATTTTAACTGAATTTATCTGAAAAACAAATATTTTATTCTTTTAGATTCCCCAATTTTTCTTACAAGATTCTATCCTACATATCACATGTTTTATTTTTACAGGTTACAATATGGAGTATGGTGCTGATCCATCCTGCTTATGTTACACCAATACATACATGAAGAATGTCACACGTCACTTTTTAAATCAACAGTTTTCTAATAATAAGCATTTTTACAAAGAAATAACAATTCTATATTGTTATTTACTCTTTAGTATGATGATAAACTATACAATAAATAATTCTGATCCTAGTTTTTGCACAGGGATCATTTGTGGAAACGGTGACATGGCTGCCGAGCATCAGTATGATGGGATCTGTAACAACCATGTCACATCCGTCCACTGCCACATTTTGTGTTTTTGTGTCAGCTGTTATTGTTTTAGATCCACAATACTAACATTTATGAATAAGAGGAGAATTAGCAATAGTATGTATATAAGTTTATTACTAATAAAGTACTGGTACTGACCAGAGCATCATGGGTACTGTCACGTCCGTCCACCAGCAAAAGTTTTCACATACATGTGCTATTCAAAATCCAATATTTCTGAAAATAGAGCTTCCGCTGTCAAATAATATCAGTAGTCTGTGCACAAAGGGATTAGCATAATTTCAACACAGTTTTATGCATTTCTTAGAACTTTTTTTTTTTTTTTGACAAAAATGGCCACTCAAATGACCCCCTAAGTAAATTTTAGCCGACAAACAAACATGATTTTATCTCAGAGCGAATGGACAGTAAAAGTGATTTTAAGAAAACACTAAATGCACAATTTATTTGTCAAATTCAGTGACTTCTCCTTTAAGATACAGATATTTTTTCTGCCAAATTTCACATCCTTCCTCTCCTGTTGATGTAGACAACAGCAGTTGTGTTCAGATTACTTTGCTTTTGCCCATATGTCATATGGCACAGCCTTTACCTGAACACAATTGATTGTGCTTGCAGCTTAAATCCCAGTTTGCTTGACCTCAGTGTAAGTGAGGGCCAGCTCTATCCCAGACAACACTTTTATCACAAGCACATCAAAGAACTACAAAGCATCAAGCCACTACAAACATCCCACCATCTCGACCTCTGCTGCCGTGTGATGAAAGGTGAAAGGTCAGGGCACATCACACTGATTCAAAATCGCTTGTTCCATCCTACAGATTTGTCCTGTTGGATTTATACAGAAACAGCTTCAGATGTTGGTTTGTCCACCCTACCTCTATATGCATGTGTAGTTTGTTGAAATGAAAAGCTGAATGGATGGAGGGACTAGGAGAAGAAAAGCAGTAATGGGTGGAGGATGAGGGGATGAACTAGGGGTTAAAGCACTGATGGGTAAAGGCCAGGAGGATTCATGGCTGTGGGAGGGGCTACACTTCCACAAATCACCCATCCCTTTTTGGTTCATATTATGAACGCAGAAGTGGGATGGATATAAGATAAGGATAGCTGGAATGAAGCTAAGAAATATTAAATAAAGTTAAATCTTTGTATAAAATGGGATGGAAAATTAGGGGCTACATTGAGTCATCAGAAACACGGCAGGACCTTCATTAGTTGCACCTTCATCTGCAAATAAGAAATATTTTAAAACACATTTTGTTGTAAAGCATGGGTAGACCACTGATTTCTCTTACCTTTATTAACCTCTTAACCCTTGTATGGTGTTTGGGTCTGTGGGACCCATTTTCATTTTTTATTAAAAGAAAGATGATGAGTAATTAGTATGAGTAATTTTTATGAATTTTTTCCTCTCATATCTTGATTATATTACATTTTATTAACAAAATCAAACTAAAAACAAGTAGCTTTTTAATTCATAAATGTCATCTAGCAAAGGCCAAAGGCAAATATTAAACATATACGTATACTTTTTATGTTACTTGTAAACACCTGTTGAGTATTTTAACATAAAATTGTTTGATTAGGTTGAATTAAAAACCCAGACATGCAGCGGGTCCACCAGACCCACGAACACTGGCTGAATAACAAAAATCTGAACACCACACATGGGTTAAGCGCCAAAGTCGCAATATTATGACAATTAACTGAACTGAATGAAACAGACATCTTTTGGAAATCTTGATATTAAAACAAAAACAAAACAAAACAAAAAAAAACAAAAAACAAACTCAGACATCTAAAGGGTTAACTAATACTGACTTTGTTTTATTGTTTTGTGTATTTTCGTAGGCTTGTGCTTTATGTTGTACTGAGTATCCTATAATCTGTGACAAACCTAAAAAGACACAAAATATTCCAGCCACCATTTTCATTTTTGCATTTTTCCCCCTCCAAATCCTAGGTATCTTCTAGACGCTTGTCTTTGTTAAAACACAGTCTTATTACGACAAGAAACTTAACTGAATGAAACAGACAGCTTTTTAAATCTTGACATCAAAAATAAATATTAAAAAAAAAAAAAAAAAAAAACTCAGGCACCTAAAGTGTTAACTAATACTAACTTGTTTTATTGTTTTGTGTATTTTCCTTGGCTTGTGCTCTATGTTGTACTGAGTATCCTATAATGTGTGACAAACCTAAAAAGACACAAAATATTCCAGCCACCATTTTCAGTTTTGCATTTTTTCCCCTCCAAATCCAATCCAATTTGAAATCTTGATATCAAAAATGAATATTAACCCTTTCGTGCATAGTGGTCACTACAGTGGACAGCTACTCTACAGCTGATCTCTTGTATGTCCAAGGATTTTGTTTTATTAACACACTGGACGCTTATGCACCATCCCATACACTGCAACTAATAACATTACTGTAACTTTGCCATTCTTGATAAACCTGATCTAAAATGTTTGAGTGTAAATCAGTTGCTTGTTACTGTTATTAGACTGTAATGAACAATAAAAATATTTTTTTTGCACATTATCTCCATGAAGTGAGTAATGACTAGCATTAGAGTATGTTAAAATGTGAGAAAACATCAGATTAGCAGCAATAAAATGTTCTTATTTCATTGTTTTCACACAGTTTATCAGTAAATACTTGTTTTCTTTGCTTTCTTTAGTGTCCTGTTTAATGGACGTTTTTGCAACTCCATGAAAAACAGCTTCATGAAAAAATTTCAATCGTATTGTTTTTTCATGCCTAAAGAGGATTAAAAACACTGAGGAAAAAAATCTTGATTAAGGTTCTCGTAATTCATGCATGAAAGGGTTAAAAAAAAAGCAAAACTCAGGTGCCTAAAGGGTTAACTAATACTGACTTGTTTTTCTGTTTTGTGTATTTTCCTAGGCTTGTGCTCTATGTTGTACTGAATATACTATAATCTGTGACAAACCTAAAAACACACAAAATATTCCAGCCACCATTTTCATTTCTGCATTTTTCCCCCTCCAAATCCTAGGTATCTTCTAGACGCTTGTCTTTGTTAAAACACAGTCCTCCAACACAAGGGTTAAACACCAAAGTCGCAATATTACGACAAGGAACTTAACCGAATGAAACAGACAGCTTTTTGAAATCCTGATATCAGAAATGAATATTAAAAACAAAACAAAAAAACTCAGGCACCTAAAGGGTTAACTAATACTAACTTGTTTTATTGTTTTGTGTATTTTCGTAGGCTTGTGCTGAATGTTGTACTGAGTATCCTATAATCTGTGACAAATCTAAAAAGACACAAAATATTCCAGCCACCATTTTCATTTTTGCATTTGTCCCCCCTCTAAATCCTAGGTATCTTCTAGACGATTGTCTTTGTCCTCCAACACAGTCCTCACAGTCCTCCAAAACAAGGGTTAAACACCAAAGTCGCAATATTACGACAAGGAACTTAACTGAATGAAACAGACAGCTTTTTGAAATCTTGATATCAAAAATAAATATTAAAAAAATAAAAATAAAAAAAAATCTTAGGTACCTCAAGGGTTAACTAACACTGACTTCGTTTTATTTTGTGTATTTTCCTAGGCTTGTGCTCTATGTTGTACTGAGTATACTATAATCTGTGACAAACCTAAAAACACACAAAAAATTCCAGCCACCATTTTCATTTTTGCATTTTTCCCCCTCCAAATCCTAGGTATCTTCTAGACGCTAGTCTTTGTTAAAACACAGTCCTCCAACACAAGGGTTAAACACCAAAGTCGCAATATTACAACAAGGAACTTAACCGAATGAAACAGACAGCTTTTTGAAATCCTGATATTAGAAATGAATATTAAAAAAAAAACAAAAAAAAACTCAGGCACCTAAAGGGTTAACTCATACTAACTTGTTTTATTGTTTTGTGTATTTTCCTTGCCTTGTGCTCTATGTTGTACTGACTATCCTATAATCTGTGACAAACCTAAAAAGACACAAAATATTCCAGCCACCATTTTCATTTTTGCATTTTTCCCCCTCTAAATCCTAGGTATCTTCTAGACGCTTGTCTTTGTTAAAACACAGTCCTCCAACACAAGGGTTAAACACCAAAGTCGCAATATTACGACAAGGAACTTAACCGAATGAAACAGACAGCTTTTTGAAATCCTGATATCAGAAATGAATATTAAAAACAAAACAAAAAAACTCAGGCACCTAAAGGGTTAACTAATACTAACTTGTTTTATTGTTTTGTGTATTTTCGTAGGCTTGTGCTGAATGTTGTACTGAGTATCCTATAATCTGTGACAAATCTAAAAAGACACAAAATATTCCAGCCACCATTTTCATTTTTGCATTTGTCCCCCCTCTAAATCCTAGGTATCTTCTAGACGCTTGTCTTTGTTAAAACACAGTCCTCCAACACAAGGGTTAAACACCAAAGTCGCAATATTACGACAAGGAACTTAACCGAATGAAACAGACAGCTTTTTGAAATCCTGATATCAAAAATGAATATTAAAAACAAAACAAACAAAAAAAAAACTCAGGCACCTAAAGGGTTAACTCATACTAACTTGTTTTATTGTTTTGTGTATTTTCCTTGCCTTGTGCTCTATGTTGTACTGACTATCCTATAATCTGTGACAAACCTAAAAACACACAAAATATTCCAGCCACCATTTTCATTTCTGCATTTTTCCCCCTCCAAATCCTAGGTATCTTCTAGACGCTAGTCTTTGTTAAAACACAGTCCTCCAACACAAGGGTTAAACACCAAAGTCGCAATATTACGACAAGGAACTTAACCGAATGAAACAGACAGCTTTTTGAAATCCTGATATTAGAAATGAATATTAAAAAAAAACAAAAAACTCAGGCACCTAAAGGGTTAACTAATACTAACTTGTTTTATTGTTTTGTGTATTTTCGTAGGCTTGTGCTGAATGTTGTACTGAGTATCCTATAATCTGTGACAAATCTAAAAAGACACAAAATATTCCAGCCACCATTTTCATTTTTGCATTTGTCCCCCCTCTAAATCCTAGGTATCTTCTAGACGATTGTCTTTGTCCTCCAACACAGTCCTCACAGTCCTCCAAAACAAGGGTTAAACACCAAAGTCGCAATATTACGACAAGGAACTTAACTGAATGAAACAGACAGCTTTTTGAAATCTTGATATCAAAAATAAAAATTAAAAAAATAAAAATAAAAAAAATCTTAGGTACCTCAAGGGTTAACTAACACTGACTTCGTTTTATTTTGTGTATTTTCCTAGGCTTGTGCTCTATGTTGTACTGAATATACTATAATCTGTGACAAACCTAAAAACACACAAAATATTCCAGCCACCATTTTCATTTTTGCATTTTTCCCCCTCTAAATCCTAGGTATCTTCTAGACGCTTGTCTTTGTTAAAACACAGTCCTCCAACACAAGGGTTAAACACCAAAGTCGCAATATTACGACAAGGAACTTAACCGAATGAAACAGACAGCTTTTTGAAATCTTGATATCAAAAATGAATATTAAAAACAAAACAAACAAAAAAAAAACTCAGGCACCTAAAGGGTTAACTCATACTAACTTGTTTTATTGTTTTGTGTATTTTCCTTGCCTTGTGCTCTATGTTGTACTGAGTATCCTATAATCTGTGACAAACCTAAAAACACACAAAATATTCCAGCCACCATTTTCATTTTTGCATTTTTCCCCCTCCAAATCCTAGGTATCTTCTAGACGCTAGTCTTTGTTAAAACACAGTCCTCCAACACAAAGGTTAAACACCAAAGTCGCAATATTACGACAAGGAACTTAACCGAATGAAACAGACAGCTTTTTGAAATCCTGATATTAGAAATGAATATTAAAAAAAAAAAAAAAACTCAGGCACCTAAAGGGTTAACTCATACTAACTTGTTTTATTGTTTTGTGTATTTTCCTTGCCTTGTGCTCTATGTTGTACTGACTATCCTATAATCTGTGACAAACCTAAAAACACACAAAATATTCCAGCCACCATTTTCATTTTTGCATTTGTCCCCCCTCTAAATCCTAGGTATCTTCTAGACGCTTGTCTTTGTTAAAACACAGTCCTCCAACCAGCATCATTTATTCACCAGAAATATCTGCTACAGCACAAAACATGATAATTTATGTAAGTGCTTGTTTGTGTGTTTGTGAGTGGGGGTGTGTGTGTGTATGTGTGTGTGTGTGCGGGGGGGGGGGGGGGGGGGGGCATATCAGTGAGTGCTCGTGTTTGTGTGTAAATCATGTCTAACCATATGCTCCCTTCCTCCGCAGCGCACACGCAGCTGAAATTGATCGTCAACCATCTCCTGCTCACAACAGCGTGGGCAGAGGGAGAGCAAGGTCACAGCCAAGGACTTGCCACAATCAGTGATGGGCTGCGAAGGGGGGCTTATGTGTCACGGCACAGCTGTTACGCTACATACTCTGAGTCACAAGCACATCTTTGCTGCTGCAAAACATCACCTTAATTACCTTAATGCCACACTGTCTCTCTCTCCATCTGGATGAATTTCTGCTCCCAACGCCTTAATCTGAGCCTAATCTCCAGCATCATCACATACTGTTTTGGAAGGAAAATCATAGCTTTGCTTTTCTTATCTTCTTTTATTTCCTGTCAGGTTTAAGTGTTTTATGGTTCAGCAGTTCAGAGGAAGGGAGGTTTGTCTGGTGATAGACAACATGGCTGGGGGCGGTTGTTACGCTCGGTGCTTGTCAAGCTGAACCGAGCCTGAAGCAGGTGAGGGGATGATTTCATGTCTGTGCTATCTGAAAGGACAGTCTCCGCTGCCAATGCATAGATAAGCAAAGATGAAGCAGTTGCTCCTGCTGGGCAGTTGTGTGACTGTGAACTGAGAGCTGCAGGCGGTTCAACAGGCTGGTTGTGCATCACTGGAGGTTAGCAAACAAATTAAGCAACAATCTTCTACAAGTGCATTGTTTCCCATCATATCTAACCCAGTGCAAAAGTTTAATGTTTACTCATTTAAAATCAGCATTATTCCTATGTGGGAATAATAACACAACAGCAGATTTCATAGTGTGGTAGAGTGTAAATAATATATACAGCTGGGTAAGAAATTAAAGACGGAGTAAAGTGTTTGGCTAACAACCTCAACAGCTTCAATGCACTTTATACTGTCTGCAAAATAGAAACTCCAGAGGTGAACACCAGTATCCCAAAAGGTTGCCGCCTTATTATTTGGTGGTGCAGCCGAAGGTGAGCGTTCTTTACAACTGTAAAGAGAAAGAAATATTATCGAACCTGGATTGCCTCTCTCCAGTCCTTGAGTATTTCAGCCCAGGTCAATGAAAGGCCTTGCTGAGAAACTAGAGAGAGAACACAAACAATGCTACGAGATCATCTGCATTCTTTCCTCTTCTTCTCCATCACAAAGTAAAAGGTGTGATGAAGCTACCCAGTACTTCCTCCTCCTCATCATCATCATCCTCAAGGACAGTTCAGCCCTCTTCCTGATGGTAGCCTCGACATCCACTTACTCGCTTTGTCAGCGCAAGGAATTTGTGCCCATGAGTAGAACTGAAAGATTTGCTATATAATATACAGGGTGGGGAAGCAAAATTTACAATATTTTGAGGCAGGGATTGAAAGACAGTGTATGACCAATTAGTTTATTGAAAGTCATGAGAATTTATTTGCCACAAGAAAATTTACAAAATAGAAAATGTTTTTATTCTATGTGTCCTCCTTCTTTCTCAATAACTGCCTTCACACGCTTCCTGAAACTTGCGCAAGTGTTCCTCAAATATTCAGGTGACAACTTCTCCCATTCTTCTTTAATAGTATCTTCCAGACTTTCTCGTAATAGTTTTGCTCATAGTCATTCTCTTCTTTCCATTATAAACAGTCTTTATGGACACTCCAACTATTTTTGAAATCTCCTTTGGTGTGACGAGTGCATTCAGCAAATCACACACTCTTTGACGTTTGCTTTCCTGATTACTCATATGGGCAAAAGTTTCTGAAAAGGTATGGATAATAGTGTTAGGTATGATTATGACATCAATTTATGTTTGGTTTCAAATCAATTGACGTAGTGCCTGCTGAGAAAAAACAACTAAATGTTCATTGTAAATTTTGCTTCCCCACCCTGTATATATATTTAAGAAATGAACTATTTATTTTACAGTTTGTGGTCTTAATTTTATGCTTTGGATTATGATATTTTGTTTGACTTATTTCAGCAGTCACTCTTTTTGTTCTGTTTTACTCTGCCTTGCAACATTTTAGTAAAGAAAACTTGAAACTTATAATGCCTATTAAAAGTATTCACCCCCTTGGATGTTTTACCCTTTCATAAATGAATTTGTGATCAATATAATTTGGTGTTTTTGATGAGAATTTCCACAAGAGTCAAAGTAAAAATAATGTCCATTGATTACAAATATATAATGCAGTCGTTCCCGACCTTTTTTGGCTCATGACCCCATTTTAACATCACAAATTTTTGGCGACCCCAGACATTCAATACAGAGACCTTTTTTCTTTTTTTTTTTTTTTTTTTGCTAAAATGTATTTGTTTTTGTTCATGTAATAGTTTGCTATACTATGTTGCAAATAAACCTTAATTTTAGATGACATTTAGTCTATATAATATATATTATTATGGACAGAGGCAGAAAAGCCAGGTGTAGATTACTGCACAAAGTGAGAATTTTATTTCCTTTGGTCAGGATATGTACAGTCAGTCCAGCTTGGATTTACAAGGCTGACAATTGATACTGAACAAACAAGAACTCAAACTATGAATTATGAAAGAGCTGCAGCATCTGAAACCGACCACAATGAACATTTGATAGATAAACAGAACCACAGTGCTTCAGTTTCAGCTTCAGTTAGTCATGGCTTTTATGGATTGGGATTTGTCTCTGTCAACTCACCATATATTTTTTTATTAGTAATTTTTTTTAATTTTTATTAATTACTAGAAATTTCAGTTGACCCCATTTGAATTCCAGGCGACCCCACGTGGGGTCCCGACCCCAAGGTTGAAAAACACTGATATAATGTAAAATCAGTGACTGCATAAATATTCACTTCCTTGAAGTCAGTGTCAGTGTCTGGAATTCAAATGGGGTCGCCTGAAATTTCAAGTAATTGATAAAAAAAAAAAAAAAACAACTTTCGTTAACTTAAATATAAATGTGGTCAATATGGTAACTTCATTGACCTTGATTTTCTACATTTCAGTAAAAGTTTTTGAAAAATTTCACAAACGTAATAGTCTTATGTCCTCCAATAACACTCTTAGGCTGACATTGTGAATTTCAGAGTATTTCTATAAGTGCCCTGTAAAGGGTTAAGATCCATTCATTGTACTCAGGTTGTCTCCATTTCACTAGTTGTGAGACTAACATCAACTGGCTGGACCTCTTTATAATGAGCTGAAGGACTGTAAAAACATACTCCAACTGAAAAAAGTGTATAAAGAAAGAACAACGAGATTATATGAACAGTTATAAGTTTTTCATTTGGCTTTGTATTTTTTTTTTGTATTTTGTGACATATTTATTTACTTGCTTTGGACTGGTAAAATGTTTTTGCATCATTTCATCAGGTTTATATTTACTTATGTTTTGTACTTTCTGGACATGTAGTTTTGCACTTGGTTTTGTATTCATTTGGTACTATCTTTGGATGTATTTAGTTGGTTTGTCTGACTTTATTCAGTATGATTTTATAGCTAGTTGTGTATGGCTAACCATTAAGGTTATTAGTATTTAGAAGGGGGCAGGAAATATAAGATTTCCTTCATCCTGCTCCTTTTCGAGCATGGGTGTGCATATGTTTATTTACTTGATGATTATTGAATGTTTACTGATGAAATGCACAACCATGAACGAAATAAAATAAATAAATAAAAAGAAAAGAAAACTGCCTGGACCTTTGTTGCATTAGGTCAGTTACTTTCAGGGCAGTGAAAATTCATGCAGTCTTTTATTTTACACCATATAGGCTATATATTTTTTTATTAATTGACACAACTTCCTACTTTTTTTTTCACTTTGACATTATTAAAGCTTGTCATCCAAGGGGGTGAATACTTTTCATAAGCACAGGAGCTTGGTTAACCTGTAAAGACCCAATATTATTTTTGTGGCACTTCCATAATCAATTTTTCTTTAGATTTCGCCTTTCTTAAACAATTTATCACCATTTGTTATCATATTATCTTCTGTATTTTGTGTTATTTTCAATGAAAATCATGTATTTTCTTACATTTAATTTACTGATCATGTAGATGTTAGATTAAACTTAGATTAAAGTTGAGGGTTATTATATCACAAACAAAAAAACTGAAGAAAAGGTGACTTTTTCAGCAAAGATATCAATAACCGAACATAAAAACAAGTGTGTCAATCCACTGTCATTGATCCAACTCAATGGGTTTTACTGGTGAATCAGTGTTGTAGAAGATGACGGTGTTTCCACGGTAACTACAGAGCCTCTGAACGTCCAAATGAGTCATATCTGATGACCATGAAAAGACGAAAAGCTGCATTTTACACCAATTATTTACATGTACTGATAGGATTAATGGTTCAGAAGATATCAAATATTTTAGCTCAGTAGGTGGTTTTGTCCCAGACATTTGCTGTTTGGGTCTTTATGGGTTAAACCTCTGACATTAACCTAAAAAGACCCAGTACTACTTTTGTGATAGTCCCCAAATGATTTTTTTCTCTATATTTAACCTTTCTGGAGGGATTTATCACCATTAATTGTAATAATATATTCTGTGTTTTGCATTTTTTTGGTGAACACCTGGTATTTTCCTGTATTGGTAAATAATCATGTAGATGTTCATAAAAACTCAGATTAAAATTCAGGGTTATTAAATCAAAAAAAGAGAAAACTGAAGAAAAAGGTACTTTTAAAGCAAAATCTATTATTTACTGAACATAATTCAAGTGTCACCATCCACTGTCATTGATCCAACTCCATGGGTTTTACTGGTGAATCAATGTTGTAGAAGATGATGACGTTTCCATGGTAACTACAGAGCCTCTGAAAGTCCAAATGGGTCATATCTGATGACCATGAAAAGATGACAAACCGTATTTTGCACCAATTATTTACATGTATTGATAGGATTAGTGGATCAATAGGTGTTAAACAGTTTATATCAGTAGATGGTTTGTGTCACCGGTGGCTGTTTGGGTCTTTATGGGTTAACATAAAAATTGCATTTACTTATGTGAATTATATAATTATCTGTTTATTCAACCTGACTGTTTAGTTTGAGTACAGTCAGGAATTCAAAATACATCTTTATGAGTGAAGTTATGTTATTAATACATTAACATCAACACTTCTTGTATTGGAAAATATCTCCATGTATAACTGCTTATCCACAGCTTACAAGTTCTTAAAAGTAGAGGATTTTTCATTATAATAACAACAGATGGTATCCGGCCTGCATTTTGCCCATTTTTACATTTAATTGTTAAAGACTGTTTCCTTGGTAATGCTCAAATGTACTATTACCTTTATTAGTATTTGGAGAAAGTGTGGTCATTTTATAATGTGTCAGTCTCACTGACACTTTACTGCAGTGGTTTCCAATCTTTTTTGGCTCGTGACCTCATTTTAACATCACAAATTTCTGGCGACCCCAGAAATTCAAAACAGAGACTTTTTTTTTTTTTTGCTAAAGTTAATTTGTTTTTGTTCATGTAATAGTTCGCTATACTATTTTGCAAATAAATAATAATTTTAGATGACATTTAGTCAATATAATATATATTATTATGGACGGAGGCAGAAAAGCCAGGTGTAGATTACTGCACAAAGTGAGAATTTTATTTTCCTTGGTCAGGATATGTACAGTCAGTTCAGCTTGGAGTTACAAGGCTGACAATTAATACTGAACAAACAATAACTCAAACTATGAATTATGAAAGAGCTGCAGCATCTGAAATCCACCACAGTGAACAATTGAAAGATAAACAGTACCACAGTGCTTCAGTTTCAGCTTCACAGTTTGTCATGTCTTTTCTTTTATGTATGTGATTGTCTCTGTCAATTCACCATCTATTTTTTGTTTTGTTTTTTTTTTTGTTTTTTTTTTATCAATTCCTAGAAATTTAAGGCAACCCCATTAGAATTCCAGGCGACCCTACGTGTGGTCCCGACCCCAAGATTGAAAAACACTGCCTTACTGGATAAAAAATAATTCACTTCTGCAGAAGAGTAGACCATGTATTTCCCTTGAATATACAGAAATATTACCAAGAGTGAAAGACTTGCTTGATTATTACAACAGATTCTGGCAGCAGTGAAAGGGGACAGTGGCAGGGGATATTTTTCTGGCTGCGATTCAACAGATCATTTGCTGCCGGGGCAGTTGGTAGACAGGTGCACACAAAACCAGGAGCAACCTGGAGGAGGCTGGTGAATCATGATGTTGTTTAGACAGCGTGTGGGGACCATTCAGGCCTGCTGCGGTGCGATGTGACATTAGTTGTAGACAGCCACAAATGTCAAGTGCCAGCTGTCTGCACATAGAGTGGCTGCGGCTTATTTTCATTCCTTTAAACAGGGATTTTTTTTTTTTTTTTTCTTTGCTTATAGCTCTGTGCCTCTGCAAAACAATTTACAGTGTGCAAATATCTAGACTCCAACAGGGAATATTCCTGTTTAAATAGTTGTATGTCCAGTCATTTGAATGCACAGATAAATACAATTAATAAAGATCGGTATGAAATTTAAATGCATTTGTGGTGTGAGTGGAGTGTTCGTAAAAAAAAAATGCACTGAACCACTGTGACAAGGGGAACACATGATGTGTAGGTCACCAGGCTTCACCAGCAGGGGTCATCATTCGCTCCATGCTAAACACCAGAGCATTAGATAACTGGCATACTTCATCAGAGCATGCATACTTATGATGAACAACCACAAAAATATATTTATTTATTTATTTATTTATTTATTTAACCTTTATTTAACCAGAAAAAATCCCATTGATATTGACATCTCTTTTACAAGGGCGACCTGGCCAAGAGGTCAAGCAGCACACACCATACCATGAAAAGCAGGTTAAAAGATTGGTGATAATAAATAATTAAAAAAAAAAAAAAAAAAAAAAGCAGGCAATAATAATTAAAAGAGTTTGTTTTGTTTTTTTTTTTGTTTTTTTTATTTTAAAGTGCAATGTAGTTTAGGCCACCAGCAATTTTTCCTTTTAAAGCGCAAGATCTGGTCGAGGTCAGAAAACAATTTAAAAACATAAAAAGTGTGTGACAGGGATGGGAGTGAATATGAATTTACTGATTCCAGAGGAAGAAACAGTTGTTAACCCATAAAGACCCAGTGCTGCTTTTGTAGCAGTGCCCAAATTAAATTTCTTTTATTTTTAAGCTTTCTTAGGTGATTTATTGTTATATTATGCTCTGTATTTTGCATTTTTCCAATGAAAATCACTTATTTCCCCATATGTGATTACTGATCATGTAGATGTTCATAAAAGCTCAGATTAAAGTTTAGGGTTATTATATCAGAAATAGGGAAAAGTGAAGAAAGTGTGACTTTTTCAGTAAAATCTATCATTAACTGAACATAAACTAAGTGTGTCCATCCACTGTCATTGATCCAACTCCATGGGCTTTACTGGTGAATCAATGCTGTAGAAGATGACGGTGTTTCCATGTTCACTACAGAACCTCTGAACGTCCAAATGGGTCATATTTGATGACCGTGAATAGATGACAAACTGTATTTTACACCAATTATTTACATGTATTACTAGGATGAATGGCTGAACAGGTATTTAACATTTTGTACCACGATCTGATTTTGGTTGCCGGTGGATGTTCGGGTCATTATGGGTTAATATGAGTTTTCAGGAGTACATGGGGTTGACGTTATTGTTTTTCTCATGCAAATGTCAGGAAATATGTCTGCATCAAAAATGAAGGGACTTACAGGTTTACAGACATGCAGGATCAGGATAGATCAAACAGTCTGGGACTGGTCCTCAAGTGGAACCAGCCCTCTAAAACCCGATCCCTGTTGAGATGTTTGAGATGACAAACTGCAAATATGTGCAACATTATCACACTTCATTCATTCATTCATTTCATTCATTTGTTTGTTTATTTCGAGCATTTACAGAATATATGCAAATTCAAAATTCCAAAATCATTCATCTATACTTGAAAAGGAGTGGGAAGAAGAAAAACTTATTTAATCCAACCCCCATTCTCATCATCAAATTACTTAACATGATAACATTTTAAATACTCATTCCTGTCCTTTGACTTCAAGCCAGAACAATAAACAAAATAGGCCTATACCAAATTAGAATGAACTCATTTGACAGTATTTACATTATAGAACCAAAATGTTTGTGAAAAATAGAAACAAAGTACATTCCTGGTGGTGTTACCACGGGTAACAGTTAACCGTCAACCTACATTCTAATAATTACATACCAACAATGGTAAGAAAAAAACAAAACAAAAAAACTACAATACCACTAATGGCATAGGGCAGCACATACCAGCAATGGTAAAAACAATACCAGAAGGTAATGGACAACACATACCAACTAGATCAGGGGTGTCAAACTCATTTTAGTTCAGGGGCCACATTAAGCCCGATTTGATCTGAAGTGGGCTGAACCAGTAAAATAATACCATAATAATATATAAATAATATCAACTCCAAACTTTCTTCTATGTTTTAGAGCAAAAAAAGTTAAATTATGTGATGAAAATGTTTACATCTACCAACTATCCTTTAAAACATTGTCAATAACATAAACAAACTGAAATTTCTTAAGAAAACTAAGCGCAATTTAACAATATTATGTCTTAGTTTATCATTTAAACATGTAAATGACAACTTACAGATCACGGTGGATCTGCAAATACACAAAACATTTAATAACAGGCAGAATATTGGTAAAATTACACTTCAGACATTTCAAAATGTTTATATTTCTTGAGGTTATTCGTGTTTTTATGAAAAGTTAGTTTGTTTTAGTGTAAATACAGTAAAATGACATGAAAATTTTTATATTTACAAAGAGAAAAATGTGGAGTTGTGAGTATTTATCGGTTATTATGATAGTATTTTACTGATCCGACCCACTGCAGATTAAATTGGTCTGTATGTGGAACCTGAACTAAAAGGATTAATATCTTCAGTGTAATTTTTGCATTTCACAGATTCATCCCAGGGGCCAGACTGGACCCTATGGTGGGCTGGATTCGGCCCCCGGGCCACATGTTTGACACCTGTGAACTAGATGATGAACAACAAGCACACATTAACATTTAACCCTCCGGTATCCGGGTGCACCTTTTAGGCACACTTTGCACTTCGTTTTAAAAAACTTCATATTATTTTTCACAATTTAAATAAGGTTAGAATTCAAAAGTTGTTCATTTTTGCATGATCTTTAACATTCTGGCCACCCACTAAAATTTGCACATTGTAAACAAAAGGCAATGACAAGACTAGCATCTGTCTCCCAAGTGTGCCTAAAATGCACTATTTCTTCCATTTGATATGTATGATTAGGGCTGACCTTGATTTACAAAAATAAAATCAAATTAGAGCAGAAAAATAAATCAATATATAATATTTAGTAGTTTGATTCATAGGTGTGCATTTTACGCACACTTGGTGACAGATGCTAGTATTTTTGAACATTCGACCTAGCACCAAAATAATCATGCAAATTAACTGATGTTGGAGTTAATCATTGACCAATGCCAGGCTGCAAAAATCAAATAATATGTGATCCACTTTTTATGTAGTATATTGAAAAAAAAAAAAATTTTTTTTGTATTTTTTGCATCCAAAAAAAATGGTTCGTTTACATTACAAACACGGCATTTAAAGGGTTTAAAAATGTGACAATTATTGAATATTTGGTATTTTTATTTAAGGCTCAAGTTGATGAAATAGAAAAAAGCGTAAAAGAATTAAAAACAAACTGTATGAAAATTTTTTTTTGACGTTATTCCACAAGTGTGCCAAAAAGGCAGACTTTGTGCTTAGTAAGGGCCCTGCTGGACGGGATACCGGAGGGTTAAGACAGAATATTTATGTAACATCAGTATTAAGAGCCTCTATCTGTATACTGGGACCAGACTATCTGTTTATAGAACAGTTTAAATCGGTGGATATTTTGGTATTGCTTGTGTTGGATGTCCAGACTGTTCCAAAGTTTTCACTCCACATACAGACACACAAAAACATTTACGTTTATTTCTTATCAATTAGAAAAGTGAAACCTCTGAACATCCTTTGAGAGCTTTCTTTATTTCCATGTACAATTTGAAAGCATCAGTGGCACCTTCAATGAGCATCACAAACCCAAAATGTCTTACAGCAGTGACCCAAACAACCAAGGGAAGCTGACTGTCATCCCTGGGAGTCAGGACTGGAGAATGGTACACACTACAGCTGGTTAAAAGGGCTTCCCTGTTCTTAATAGAGGGTCGAGCCTTCAGAGGTTTCAGCTGGAGGCGGCGTGAAAGGAGGATGGAAGCACCTGCAGAATGAATGCGGGAACCAGCTCCTAAACCACTCAGAAGCAGTTGGTCACCACGGGAACAACGGCAGGCCATGATTGGTCTTGCCTAACCCTGCTGTGCCCATAGTGGAACTGTGTCAATGTGTAGAGGACTCTGTCACACACACATACACACACACACTGCAGATGCTGATGCATTATGAAGCAGAACAGAACTCCTCAAATTACAAATGTGAATGAGAATGGGTAAAATAGCAGAAAAAAAGGATGTCAATTTGTTGATGTTTGGTGCTTTTGCTATAAAATAACTTCTTTCCACTTAATCTTCCTCCGTCTCTAAACCCATTCTTTTCTAACCTTCCCCTCATCCCCTGCTGTGGCTTAAACAATTAGCCTATGTGAGACCCACACTAACGACTCTCCCTTGTCTTTTAAGAACTCCAGGAGGAGGGGTAGCACTGGGTGACATCTTGTTAGGGGGGAGTCCTGTGGTCAGCTTGTGTATTGACCCAGCCAGAGGATACCTAGTTATTACCCTACATAAAGAGTGTGTGTGTCTGTGTGTGTTTAGATGGCCCCAGGTGAGATGTGCACCAATAAAGTCGTTACTTGTGAGGAGTGCTGCTTTTCTCAGCTTCACAACATTTCCTCGTAGCTCAGTCACACCTCAGATGTCAGCCTTTTCTGCCACTTTCTGATCAGTGGAAAGAAAGCTGTAAATCAACGCTTCTTTCCTCATAGAATCGCCTGTCTCTGCACCCTTTAAGGACAAAAGAGGCACATAAAGTCATAAAAACTTAACTTGAGATCATGTCCAAATATATACCCGTAAATTTGATTTTTATGTCATGTGAAAAACAACTGACAGTGAAAAGCAGCACACAGAAGTGAATGGATCTTAAAATGTACAGTCATGTGGGCATAAAGGAGTGAAAATGTAATGCTTTAAAAGTTAGGTTAATCAAAAAAGCATTGATCACAAAGATGAATTCCCCACCCAGGTTAAGATTTTGCACACAAATTTCACACAGAAATAACTTGTTAAGCATAATTTTCAACAAACTGTATAGTAATGTTCTTTTATGGTTGAAAAAAAAAAAAAAAAACAACAGAGACTTCTTTTTTTTTTTTTTTTGCAACATTTTTTTTTCAAATGATAATATCTTAAGAGTAATTCAACTCTCAAATTGTTATACAAAATAATAAGTTTATTTTGCAGTCTTGTGCCAGGAAATGTGAACTGAAAGAGATCAGTTTATTATTCATTTAGTTTGACGTTAAAAAGAATGACTCATCTCACACTGTGGTTTCAATATTTCCATAATGTGGATTTGTGTTTTGCTCAGTTTTACCTAAATGACTTTAAACAGGCTGCTCAGGTAGCACGACTATAAACCACCACATGCCTTAAAGTGCCACACAGATCCCAAACCAGCAGCCCAGATCTCTGACCTGCAGACCCAGCAGGGTTGTGTTTTTGTTTTGCTTTGTATAAATCAACAAGAGCACATGTCCCCCCTCAAAAAGACAGCTTCAATCCTTCACTAATGCTCATCGTCATTTTAGGTGTGAAATCAGTCAAGTGACAAGTGTGCCTAAATTCTGATGACCCTAGGCCAGCATGGGGCCACAGCTTTGTGTTTACAGTTGAGGTGACGGCACATGCCTCTGTCCCTTTGAAATGTGGCAGAGTGAGAGGAATGACGAGATAATCTCTGATTTACGACTTACGGTAGTTTTCAGGGGAAAACAGCCCAGTGACTGGTACCCGTCCACTGACAGAAGAAAAGACAGCCTGGACCGGTGAAATCACATGCAGAGAAACATATGGACTGACTGAATCTTTGTTTATAAATCAAACTCTGCAAGTCTAAAAGGTAAAAAATGAATTAAGATTATTTTGCCGAGAATAAAACATGCAATTTGTAAATTTGTTCCCAAAAAATGCCATTTAAAGTTTCATAACAAAATATTGGTCAAAGGGAGAAATGGAAAGCAGGTTGAAAAGGTTTGTCGTTTATTTTTTATATACTGTCGCCCATAAAGTTGGAATATAATTTTTTTTTTTTTTTACCTCTTCTCCTGAAATGATTTTGACAATGTGATTTATTCTTGATTGCTAAAGTGTAACCAGGACTCAGTGTGTAATCAATGAAAACAAAATGATTCAAATTTTATGGACAACAGTGTTTTTGTGAATCAGATATCCTCCTGAGACCCTGCAATGCATTTTTGTCCTCTGTAGGGGACAAAAGACTCACAGTTCTACTTAAAAAAAAAAAAATGCTAAATGCTGTCTATTGCAAAGGACATTCCATTAAAAAGAAGAAAAAAAAACAATAAAACAAAATTTATTTGAAAAAAAAAAAAATGGAATTATGCAGTTTCCAATCAAGACAATTGTTTAATGTAAAAAAAAAAGCTAAAACTTTCACTTTCCTGGGTCTCAGGAGGATATGCTGAATGTGCTCACTTCTGTGTAACAGCCTGAGCCCTGCAGTGTTTCCCACTGCTCTGCTTCATTTGTGTGGCTGCTGTAGGTTAACTGCTATGCACAGAGGCACTTTGATGGTTGGTGTTTTTTTCTTTTCTTCATTTCCACTTACAAAACATCCTCAACTCATCTGGTCTGTGGTTTTGCTGACAATTACACTTTGCAGTAGTTGTTAAACTGCACTTTGGCAGTTTAAAAACCGCTGGATTAAAAGGAGAGGAATGGGAGTGGATGCAGCGAGTGTCTATTTTGTCTTCGCTGAAGTATGTTGCAGCTTTAGAGTGGCTCCTCCTTCCTCTCTCTGCCTCTTCCCCTCCCCCATTCTGTGTAAAAACAAATCTCCTTTTCTGCTCTGAGCATGAAACTATTGAGTCAACAAATGTCACTGCAGCTAGGCAGGGGCTGCTAGGAAAGAGGTGGGGTCTCCCTTTTAAGGCTGAACTGTGTCTAAAGGCAGATTATATTCAGACAAAACCCACCTGTTAGTAAAGCAAAGAAGGAATGAAAAAGCAAAGACTTTACAGACTAAGCCGGTGGTCGAAAAGTAGTGGCTGCGAGATGACAATTACAATTTTTTTTTTTTTTATATCCTCCTGAGACCCAGGAAAGAACAAGTTTTGGCTTTTTTTCCCCACAACAAATAATTGCTTTTATTGGAAAAACCACAATACAACAGTTTTTCAGATGCATTTTAAAAAGAATTTATGGAATGTCCTTTGCAGTGGACAGCTTTTTTTTTTTTTTTTTTTTTTTTTTTTTTCAATAAAACTGTGAAACTCTTGACCCCTGCAGAGGACAAAAATGCATTGCTGGGTCTCAAGAGGATATGGTGAAAATAATACTACTACCACTAACAAATACAACTACTGCTGATACTTTCTCAAAGCTTCCCTACTTTTCCATTAACCCTTTCATGCATAGTGGTCACTACAGTGGACAGCTGTTCAAAGATATTCTTTTGTATATTTAGTGCTTTTGTTGTTTTAGTTGCATATCAACCAACACAGTGGATGCTTATGCATCATTCCATACAATGCAATTCATTCTATTACTGTAACTTGTTGATAAACCTGATCTACACTAACACACTTGAGTGTAAAAAATTGCTATAGTTGTTATTAGACTGTAATTTAACATTTTTTTTGTTTGTTTTTTTTAACAATAAGTTATCTTTTTTTGCATATTATCTCCATGAAGTGCACAATAACTAGTATTATAGTCTGATAAAATGTGAGAAAACATCAGATTAGCAGCATTAAATATGTTTTTATTTCATAGTTTTCACACAGTATATCAGTAAATACATGTTTCTTTGCTTCTAAAAATCAAACGTATAGTGTCCAGCTGAGTGGACAGTTTTGTAACTAAGGTTCATTAAAAAAATTCAATTGCATTGTTTTTTTTTTTTCATGCCTAAAGAGGAATAAAAACACTCAGGAAAAAAAAAAAATCTTGATTAAGGTTCTCATAATTCATGCATGAAAGGGTTAATAGCATCAAGATGATATAATTCAGAGTGAATAAAAGGTGCGAACACTGACTTTGACGACTCTGAACTCTACATATATCTGGTGAAAAATGGATCGATTACACAATCTACAGGAAAACCCCTGAGTTGCCTAAGTTTTGACCCTTATAACACATTTTCACCAATGTTATTACAACATCCTTTTAGGGCTGAATTTGTAAAAAAAAAAAAAAACACTCTCAGCCCCTTCACCTCTCTCACCTCTCTCACTTTTCTCTCTATCTCTCTCAAGCCCACGTGGCCAGTGTCAACAGGAGGTGGTTCTTGGCAGACACATGAAGCAAACTATGCAGCCTGTATGCATGCCGGAGAGTTGTCTTACACCCCACTCTAAAAATGAGCCAACCGTCCGAGGCACGCCAAAATAAGGCACAGCCACTGGAAATGAGTGCACCGCTCAACTAGTTTGACTCCAAACTGGTCAAGACCGTTGGTGTAATGTTCACCACATGACTACACCGAACTTATGAAACTTGTGACACACAGGGGAAGAAAATGAAAGAAGGAAGTCAAGAAACACAGAATGAAAAAGGAGGGAAAAACCCAAAGTCACTTGACTTCCTGTCTGAGAAAGACAGAAAGGGAGGGGGATGGAGGCATCTACTCTGCCTCAGTCACACAGTTGAGACCGGTGCATTATTCAACATAAAGTGCAGCGAAGGTGGAGTCGTGTCCAGCTCGCGGAATCCACTCCAGTGCTTCAGGGCAGCCATTATAGTGTTCACTATTGTGTACGGCTGAGCTAAGAAGAAAAAAAGAGGAGGGTGCAGAGGGGGGGAAAGAAAACCTGTCCCTTTGTGTGGGATGGACTTAGCAGGAAAGTGATTTTGTGATTATTTTAGCTTCTCAGCAAAACAAGGCTCTTCCCCCTGACCTGAATGCACATTTTGTCTACTCAGTGAGCCCGTGCTGCATTACACCAGAGTCACATATGAGTGTGTTTCTCAGGCAAGCAAACAGCGACACCCAGGCTTCTCCTGATGATGAGAGCCAACGTCAGACCGGTTTCCATGAATATTGATGTGGAGGATAGTCTGTTTCATAGAAGAACAGAAGGAGGCAAGATGGCTGCCCTTTAGGATTTGTTAAAGAGGAGATCCAGACGGTTTGTTGGAATTTCTACAAAGTGGAGGGACGTAAAAGGAGGTGAGAGTCTGCTCAGTGGGTTAATACTCTACTTGGTCTTGTTCCCTTTAACCTTACGTGTATTTTTGTTGGTTTTAATGGCAGGCGAGGTGAAGCAAATGTCCCCCTCCGTAAAAGCAGGAGCCAACATAATAAGGAGGGGATATTAGATAAAGCTACTCCAACATGGCTGACAATTTTCTCTCTTTTTTTGGCCATCTGAAACTGAGAGACACATTTTTTTTTTTTCTTCTTGTCAGTTCTGTGTCCACTCTACATTCTTGCTGCTTATGAATATATCATAGAAAATGTGTTGACTTGGACTGTTTGTTCAGGACTTTCTTTAAGCATAATTAAAATATTCCATTCGTTTAACATTATCACTAATGCATTTTTATTAGGCAGTATTATTAAACGTGTCTCTCGATGTCAAATGTGTGGTTTTTTTGGCAGTTTTTGTCTTTTGCTGTGAGTAGTGAAATGCATTTTTAACATTTATGTGTAATTAGAAGATATTATACAAATCTACTATTCTACATGAAATATATTTATGTTGCAGGTAGGTTTACTGTTTGTGCATATTTTTACTCTCATATCAATTGTTGTGAGTGCATTTGTGTTGTTGAGTAAGGAGGACGTAGGTAGTAGTAGTAGTAAAAGTCTAACCTGGACACATATAGCAGTAAGTGCACAGTGTCTGCACACAGCAGTGGGGCTGAAATAGCTTCTAGCTTTGTGTATCTGTGAATCAGCTTTCATTGCGTTCACCACTGAATGACAAGCAGACACAAAGGCAAATCCCAAGGAGAAGCAAAGGAGAAGAGCACTGTGGTGACAAAGTGTAGGAAAAACCAGGCAAGGTCAGAAAGCTCTAAAGAAAATGAAACTCTATCCTACTGCACCATTAACTGGGGGAACAAGTAAGGTAATTCTGGAGCAGGTTTTTTAAACAAGGAACTCTGGCCAAAGAGGAAAACACAAACAGCTCAAATCGCTTATTAGCACTGACTGAACTACAACTGGCAGTAGCTTGACAGGACTGTGTGTGTGTGTGTGTGTGTGTGTGTGTGTTTTAATGCAGTTCAAGCAGTTTAAGACAATGGACAATGATCAGACCAGTGTGTTCATTTGGAAACAGGTCTATTGACAGATAGATAACTGGCAAGACAACTGCAAATTTGTGTGATCTGGAATAAAAACAAACTGATGTGACCTAGACTAACAACCCTGTGACCTAATATTTAACCCTTGTATGGTGTTTGGGTCTGTGTTTTCATTTTTTATTAAAAGAAAAAAATGATGAGTAATTATTTTTGAAAGATTTTTTTTCCCCTCTCATATCTTGATTATATAACAATTTATTATTATTCATTACACTGGGTGACAAAAAATGTTTTTTTGCAAGTTGTCTAGGTTTTTTCAACTGAATTAGGACCATTTTGCACCGCTAAATCCAAAAAAGGCATCTATTTTTCTCAATCAGGTCAGGTTTTTTGCTACTTTGATTTTGAAAAATCTGATCTTCTCACAAAATTGATTACATTTTTGTGACTTTATCTGTTGATTTTTTTATATAGTTCTCACCCAAAATAGGTTTTAAGAGAAAAAAAATCATTTTCACAATCACATTTTATGAAACTTGTGACTTGATTCCTGTTAGGTACAATGGTGTATTCACCGCAGATGTAGCAGAATACGTCAGGCTTAGTTTTGCAAGATCTTCTAGTCGAAGCCATTTCATTCACCTGTAATATTAAAAAAAACATTAATCATAAATTGGCAAAAGTAAAATCTTCACAACTCGTTTACTGCAAGAAATATGAAAGAATTTTGTATCATATGATGTGAAAATGCCCATAAATGTAAGCAAAAATGTTAAAAAGCCAATATGTAGCATAGTTCAGAAAGTTGACCTGACTGAGCAAAATTAATGTGATTTTTGGATTCAGCACACCAAAATTATCCTAAATCAGCTCAAAAAACTTAAACAATAAATTTGTTGTTGACCAGTGTTATTAAATATGAGTAGTACTTTAATTCATAAATGTGATCTAGCAAAGGCAAATATAAAAAATGTATGCTTTTTATGTTGTTTGGAATTGCGATGAAGTAAACATCCGAGTATTTTAACATAAAATTGTTTGATTATCTTGAATTAAAAACCTCCAAATGCAGTGGGTCCACCAGACCCACAAACACTGGCTGAATAACAAAAATCTGAACACCAAACAAGTGTTAATATGATTAAAAAAAAAAAACCAACTTTACCAACATTGAGTGAGTGCAATGAACAAATCCCTTGCATTAACAGTTTGTGTTAGTAGGCACATTTTTAAAGACGTGCATTAGATAAACATGTGATAATAAGGTCTGTTTTAGATGTTATGGGTTTATCTATTAGGACAGTGGGTCTCACCTCTATTAGGAAAGAGCTAATTGGTTGTTAGTTTCTCCTGAATACACCAGTAGTTTAAGATTAACATCTGAAAGGACCATTAGAATATAACAGATCTCCCTCAGGTTTGTATAGTGGATGTGTATTCTACTCACTACGCTCGTTACATAGCCACAGTATGGCCTGAGGTTGTATGTACCGTAAAGTTAGGGTATGCCTGAAAGGTGGAAAATAATGACAAACCTCTCAGTGGGTAAAGTATGTCAGCAGTGTCTACAAATGCAGATGCAGGACTGAGGAAGGACATGACTTCTTCACTTACTGAAAGAGTTTGGAAACTACAACTGAAGGCGGCCCAAGTGTAGGCTGCGACATTTATTCAAAGTAAAGTGAAGGGAATAATGAGGTCAAAATAAAGTCAGTAACTGGAGCATAATCACTGAGGGTTTTATGAACAACTGATGACAAAAGGGAAATGCTGTAATTCCTGTAACAGGGTGTTTGTGCTTTATCTAAATAAATATTCTAGATTTTTTTCAAACCTGCTATTTTTTCCCCCCCAAGACCTTGACTTTATGTACTTTTATACTTTTTTGGTTGAGATTGTACCTGTTGTGTGTAGTCGAAAAGTTATTTTATTAAATGCATGAATGAATGAGTGCATAATTTGCAGTAAATTATGTTTTACTGACAGAAACGTTTTCGAAACACATGAAAATCACAAAAGGGCATGGATATCACACAAACAAGTCTGACTAGAATCATTCCAGTACCAACCAGTTAGTGAAGTCATATCAAGTTTTTTTTATAATACTGTCTTCATGTATTTCTTATCTTACAAGATTATGTGCCTTTGAGCTAAAATTCAAATATGAGAGAAACTTTTTTCCATGCTTTATTAAGACTTTCACACAAAATGCCAGACTTTTCAAGGTCTGGAAAACAGCGTATCAAAATTCCATACTTTTTAAGACTTTCAAAACCTGCGCAAGCACCCTGCTGTAGCATTTTTTTTTTTTTTTTTTAATCTTTTTATGAGCAATGTAACAGAGCATACAAAGGAGCATAAATACAATGCATTCATTATACATTGCCTTTTTATATCATTTTTCCCCATTCCCAATCCAACCCCAAGGCCCTCCGAGAAGGGGCAACAGCAGAAACAAGAACATCACAACAGTCTCTGAGCAGTAGAAAATCAAATAAGTACAAGCAGTATCAAATCTGTGGTGTACAAGAATATTAATTGAGCTAATGGAAATAAAAGAAAGAAAAAAAAAAAATCATAGCTTGTAGATACCTGTGTTTACTTTTAAATATTAGACATTACCTAGATGTATCAAATGTGACAATAATTGGTAGACAGAACAAATTACAACAAAAAACAACAATACCTAAGCAATAATAAAACAGAGTAGGGTGGAGGTGTGAGAGATCAATCTGAAGGCAACGTTTGTACCACTTTTTAAATGTCATTTGCATGCCGTGTTTCTGTTTCTGCAGATCACTTAGCCTCAGCATGACACATTTTCTAGTAAAAAGTACATTTTATTTTGGGGATGGAAGAAGATCCTTATTTTAGTTCAGCTGTACTGTCAGGAAACTTTAGAAAAACAATGGGAGGTACCTCTCTGACGCAATGGGATGGTTGTGTTTTGATACGGCAAGCATGGTCATTGAGTGTGTGTCAACATGGGTGCTTAAGCAAAGGTATTCTCCATAGTATTCCTAAAGTATGTTGTGTCTGCATGAGATCACTGTGACCCATGCTTTTGTGTGTATGCACATGTATGACTGCCTGTGTGTCACTGGTCCATTAATAAGGTTATTAAACCACTGTGGGTTAGGTTTCATGAAAAACTGAGTAGAGTAAAACCTTTTTTAGGCAACTACACTAGTCGTTTTTCCATTGGACATCTATGCAAAACTTTACAGATATTTACTAAATGTCGAAAAAACAGAAGTGTGTAATGTTGGTTTTTCCATTAAATCACAAATGCGATGATTTGTTTATTTATTATCGCGAGATGACACGATGAAGTCATTCCATAAACATGGCGACAAACATAAATATGGTGTTGATTTACAGATATATTATTATTATATATTACCCCTCTATCTCGTACTAAATTAAAAAATTATCGAGTTTCCTGGTGCGCCGACACATATCGCGACATGTTTCTTCTTCTTCTTCACTTGTTGTAATGTAAGTCAACATCCGTTTTTTTAATTCACCTGACTCCAGTTGCGAAAAAAGGTCTTTCCATTGCAGTTTTGCGTGATATACCATTTACGCTACGCCCGAAAAACCACCTCTTGCCAGCGCAAAAACTTTTAATCGAAAAATAAGACGTTTGGTGAAATTGTCGTTTTTTCATTAGGTTCATTTTTATGTGCAAGTTATATTTGTGCAATTTGAGGGTCAATGGAAAAGTGACTACTGTTGCTAATAATGTTGGAATAAAGTATTTTTTACCTCTTCTCATGAAATGATCGTGACAATGTGATTTATTCTACATAGACCAAGTGAAACTGGGATTAAGTGTGTAATCATCACACCAGTTCAGAGGTGATTACTGATACGTATAAATAGGAATAAAAAGAGAAATATGTCTGAAAACAAATTTATTCTAACTTTATGGGCAGCAGTGTAGTTTAATTGGAGGGACAAATACTTACACAGGAGCATTTTTTCCAGAGTTAAAAGTATTTTCCTCAAAAAGAATAAATTTATCTCTATATTGAGTAAATTTGGCTCTATATTGAGTTCGGAGAGTTCTACCCAAAGAGTAACTTTTATTCTTTTTAGAGAGGGACCAAATGTTATCTGAGTAGAGTCAAATTTTCTTCAATTTGAGTAAATTTTACTCCTGTGTAGCTATTCTTAAACCCACCAATATCCTCCTTAGACCCAGTAAGTAAACATTTTCTACATTTTACATTAAATAACTGCCTTAATTGGAAACAGCATGAAGCAACCGTTTTTTCAGATACATTTTATATATATATATATATATATATATATATATATATATATATATGTAATGACCTTTTCAGTGGACTTTTTTTTTTTAAGTAAAGATGTGAAACTCTTGTCCACTACAGAGGACAACAATGCATTGCTGAGTCTGAGGAGGATATGAACAATCCACATTACAACTCCTCATTTTCCTCCTCTTCACCAATGCATCAAACCTAGACCATTGTATGCTAGACTGACCTGCATAGTAACACCAAAATGTAATTCCAGAAATCTGTCTGGATACTGTTAAAGTGAGCACTGAAGAAGGCACAGGAACACTAATAGGCCCACATGGAACTCAGTGGGGGAAGGGCCACATAGATCAATCCCATACACATAGCTTCTCTGATCTATCCACACCTACTGATAAAGCTGTGTGGATGGACTGCTCCTTCACCATGGTTCTAAGTACCCTTTATGTCAGTCCCAGGGCAAAGACAATATCACCTTTGGGAAGAATGTCCAGTTGCCATAGCATTCCACAACAATGCTGTCCACTAACAATACTAAGACCTTACCCAAGCCTCACCTCTGACCCTCCTCAGTCCAGCCCAGGCATCATGTTCAACCCACAGACTGTTGTACAAATGGCACAGTGAAGCAGGTTAGACATCTTAGATTGCACTATTTGCTGACTGGGGTGGTGGATGGTCATAGCTTGGCTGCTTTCCTGAGACAAAATGGCGAGATACTGAGTGTTGTATTGATTTTTACAATATTGATTTGCCTCCTGTCTGGTATTGGGGGTTGTTTTGCTCTTGAGTGCAGAGGAAAGAGGCTGCAAACCACAGCTGGATGTTTCTGCATTGGAATTTCAATGTTATATTTCTCATTTACATGCATTTCAGTTCATTCAAAATGCAGTTACCAGTAATAGTCCACAAATATGTTGTTACTGACAAAAACACGGCTCAAATGTAAAGCAGGAAATGCCATGTGTGTGCATGTGTTCAATAGAGTTTAGCTCTGGCCTCAGTGCGCTGCAAAAAATCCAAATCTTACCAAGTGTATTTTTCTCATTTCTAGTCAAAATATCTCATCACACTTAAAATAAGACATAATCACCTAAAGAGTAACTTTTCAGTGAGATCTAAGAACTTATTTTTAGACAACAGATCTTGAAAAACTTATTTCAAGAAATCTTACCAAGATAATTTACACTTGTTCCATTGGTAGATTTTTTTGTTGGAATTAAGCATAAAAATCTTGAATTAAGCAAAAAAAAAATAATTTGCCAATAGAACAAGTGAAAATTATCTTGGTAGGGTTTCTTGAAATAAGATTTTCAAGATCTATTGTCTAAAAATAAGTTATTATATCTTACTGAAAAGTTACTCTTAGGTGATTATGTCTTATTTTAAGTGTGATGAGATATTTTGTAAAGAAATGAGAAAAATACACTTAGTAAGATTTTAATTTTTTGCAGCGTCCTCAGGTTAAATTGCATGCTATTCTGCATTTTGCGGGGTGTACTGCTTGGATTGGTTATCATTGACTGGAAGTTTATCTGTGTTTTTGTGCTAATCAATTCTGATGCCTGTAGATAGCATCAAAATGTCTTTAAAATTAGACTTCTCTGGGTTTGGGGTGTTGCAAAACACTGTGGCTTTGAGAGAGTTATGTGCATGTAACGAAGAATGTCGAACAAGGCCAAATCGTTAAAATGTCAGTTACATATAATCTTATTTATTTATTTATTTATTTATTTATTTATTTATTTATTTAATTTGTTTATTTAATAGGGACAGTGCATATTAATGAACATCTACAACAATTGCAGCTGTAAATATGCCAGATTGTAGCAGCAGTGCTAATTTCCATCTGTAGTCCCTAGGCAGGTGACAAGTAAGACATTTGACAAAAAGGCAAAATATTGTAAAAGACATCATAAAAAGACAGTAGACAGAAATGCAAAACATCCTAAAAACACACAGAACAACACAGTGAGGATGATCTACTGATGGTCACAGGCTTGGTTTTCCTTCATCCAATGTTTAAGTTGTGATTTGAAGGAGGCATATGACTGTGAGTTTCTTATGTTGAGCGGTAAACTGCTCCAATATTCAGTTCCAGTGACTGAAAGTGCAGTTTGTCCAAAAGTAGTGCGCCTGCGTGGTACCTCACAGTCTCCTCGAGCTGTGGCCCTGGTGACCATAATCTTCAATCAGCTATTGGAAATTTGCCAGAATATATCCATTGCAAACTCCAACAATAACTATTTTCATCCCATAAAAACCCTACAGTGTCATAAACGTTGGTCTGATTATGGCCTGGAAGTAAGTTTATTGGCCTCCGCTGGAATCCTGTATCGTAATAACATATTTCCCAGTCTGACACAAAAAAAAAATCTTATCAGTCGCCACCACAGCAGATACATTGTGAATCCCAGATATGACTCACGGCCTTATTTTCCACGAGTGGGAGCCTAGTTAGCCAGGCGGAGGCGTAATTATGGAGTGAGAGTGATAAGGCTTTTTTTGAGTGGCACAGGGCCGGAGGGAGTGTCGTTGGCCCTGTGAACATGTATCGATGTCAGGGTTTACCTCAGGGGTGAGACACCGAGGGCAGTGACTCAAACGCTTCCTCCACGTGAGCACACGCACATGGTCGCTCTGTTTACAAACACCATCCTGGCATTCCGAAGAGAGAGGGAGATGTTACGTAACTACTCCAAAGCGAATAGTATCTCATCTCGCCTCCCGCCAAGCCGCTCCATCGACACTCGGACAAGCAGAAAGCGTTTTCGTCATTTCGGCTTACACAAGTTATGAATTAAAAACGAGACTGTGAGGCACGTGCACGGTAGCGTCTCCGCTAAAGAATACTGATAGCAGGCCTTTTTCTCTGACACCTCGTAGCTGGTGGTCAGATAGCCTTAACACTGTAACTGGAGACTGAAGCGACTGTAAACTTTATTGTCACTTCGACAACTTGATTAACACTTGTAGCTCTAAATAGCAAGGCTTCACCAATTAAAAACTCAAAATGTGTAGCACATAAAAACACAAACATTCCCAACATCAGTGTAGGCACATTTATGTCCACATTGGCACTTACCACTGTGTTGTGCCATTTTATTCCCCCATTTTTATGTGACTATGCAATTAAGAAATAATGTGACAATGGGGTACTGAACAAAACAGGAATCCAAAATGTTAGAGAAGACCAAACCTACTTGTGATATGACCTTTCAGACAGTGGAATATCAGTAACTATCAATATGGCTTACAATAATATGGCTTCCAACTCTTTTTCCAGCAATACATATTGAATTTATTTTGTTATTATAAGTGTACATGGCAATTGCTGTATTGTCTTGATCACCTCTATTTATTAATCTATTTGCTCTGCTATTACTTCCTTGTACACACAAAAGTTTTGCTTTTTTTCTGCTTGACACAAATAAATAATAAAATAACTAAATAGAATAAACTCCTGAAAAGTCAAACCACATTGTAATACAAAGTGCAAATATAAAGATAAGAATCAGTCTTGTTTCAATATATTAACTTTCAAGAACTTTATCTAAGTACTAAAGGCTCAGAGACTTTTTGAAAACAATGCTTATTTAGGGCCAAAATAACATAGCAGCATAGGCTGTCACAATTAATGTTCTGCTCTTAAAATGTTGGGTTTAGATGGATATCTGAAAGAAATTGTCATAGCTAATGCCACTGTCACTTAATCTGCAAAGCTTCTTAAAAAAGTGCTACTTCAACAGGGTTCACGGTGATTGAAACAACTGCGTCTGATGGCTGTTTGCCCTCCTCTGAAATGCCTGTCAGATATGGATGATAAGCTACAAGGAGCTGTCATGGAAAAGGTTAGGCACCATGGCCCCCTGCTGTCTACACAAAGAGCATAAAGACCAGGGGTGTCAAACATGCGGTCCGTGGGGCCAAAACCAGACCACCAAAGGTTCCAATTCAGCCTGGAGTGAATTTGCAAAGTGCAAAAATTACATGGAAGATGTTAACAGTCAAGGCTGTCAAACTCGTTTTAGTTCAGGTTCCACATACAGACCAATATGATGTCAAGTATAATAATAGCATAATAACCTATGAATAATGACGTCAAAGTTTCTTGGTTTTAAGTGAAGAAATTTTTTTTTTTTATATATATATTTATATATATATTCAGTCATTCATTTTCTGAACCCGCTTTATCCTCACTAGGGTCATGGGGGTCACTTGGAGCCTATCCCAGCAACATAGGGGCAAAGGCGGGGTACACCCTGGACAAGTCGCCAGTTCATCGCAGGGCTGAACATATAGAGACAAACAATCACTCTCACATTCACACCTCTGGGCAATTTAGATTAACCAATTAACCTATTAGTGCATGTCTTTGGATGGGGGGAGGAAGCCGGAGTACCCAGAGAGAGCCCACGCAGACACGGGGAGAACATGCAAACTCCACACAGAAAGGTCCCACCCCCCGTCGACTGGTGTTGGAATCGAACCCAGGACCGTCTTGCTGTGAGGCACGAGTGCTAACCACTGCACCACCGTGTCACCCTATTTATATACAGGGTGGGGAAGCAAAATTTACAATATTTTGAGGCAGGGATTGAAAGACAGTGTATGACCAATTAGTTGATTGAAAGTCATGAGAATTTATTTGCCACAAGAAAATTGACATAATAGAAAATGTTTTTATTCTATGTGTCCTCCTTCTTTCTCAATAACTGCCTTCACACGCTTCCTGAAACTTGCACAAGTGTTCCTCAAATATTCGGGTGAAACTTCTCCCATTCTTCTTTAATAGTATCTTCCAGACTTTCTCGTAATAGTTTTGCTCATAGTCATTCTCTTCTTTACATTATAAACAGTCTTTATGGACACTCCAACTATTTTTGAAATCTCCTTTGGTGTGACGAGTGCATTCAGCAAATCACACACTCTTTGACGTTTGCTTTCCTGATTACTCATATGGGCAAAAGTTTGTGAAAAGGTATGGATAATAGTGTTAGGTATGATTATGACATCAATATATGTTTGGTTTCAAAACAATTGACGTAGTGCCTGCTGAGAAAAAAACAACTACATGTTCATTGTAAATTTTGCTTCCCCACCCTGTATGTATATATGACAACTCCAAATTTTTCTTTGTTTTAGTGCAAAAAAGCCCCATTGAATTATGAACATATTTACATTAAGAAAATATCCTTTAATCAAGGACTACGGGTGGAAATCAACCCTAGTGCTACAACCTAGTGCAACGCATCTCTCCTGTTTGAGATTAGTGTATATTGTGCATTGTCCCTGTCTAAATAAATAAATAAATAAAATAAACAACAAAATATGAATAACCTGAGCAAATATGAACAAGAAAATTAACTGAAATTTTAACAATATAATGCTTGTTATTAAATGTTTTGCGGCTTTGTAGATCTAATCCTAATGCACATGTATAATGATTAGTTGAGGAATAGTATTGTTAAAATTGCACTTATTTTTCTTAAGAAATTCATTTTTTCCCCCCAGGTTATTCATATTCAGTTATTTGTTTGGATAGTTTGAAAATGTAAATATTTTGATAATTTAATGTTAATTTTTGCACTAAAACACTAAAAAATTTGGAGTTTTCATTATTTATAACCTATTATTGGTCTGGCCCGCTTGAGATCAAATTGGACTGAATGTGGCCCCTGGAAGAAAATGAGTTTGACACCCCTGACAAAGACAGGCAGCTGGTCCCGAATGTCATTTAAGAGTATAATTCAACCAAAGGCTTTGAGTGACATCACTATCTAACTAGGGTTTCAAATAGCTTAGGCTCAATTTTGAGTGTCTTATGTGAAACATGCAGCAGGGGATATCGTTCTGAGGTTTGCTTCTCTAAGACAGACTTGTTTATGACCATTAATGTATCACAGTTTTATACTGATTTACTCTCACTGAAGTGATAGAGATGAGCTATATCAACTGCCCAGCCAAAATAACCCAGTTGTAATGATTACAGACACAGATTTCTGCTCACAAAGTGTCAAACCACAAGGTAAACCATGATAGATGGTGTTTGTCACGTTGCCACACATCAAAATATTTCTACACCACAGTGTAAAACCAAGCAATAAACATTTTAACTGTGGAAAATATCATTTTTAAGAAGTTCGTATTCCACAATAAACTCTTAAGATGTGAAATATGAAATGAAGGTTGCATACATCTTTACTCTGAGGCCGTGAATCATAGAAAATACCCCCCACTCAGAAGGATTTGATTTGTATTCAATAAAAGTCACATGCTTCCTTCTCAGTGGGAAAGAGGGAGCTTAGCAACAGTGGCTTAGGTCAGGCTGCTTAGAAACCAATGAGGGAAAGAATATCAGTACATTCACTTTCCAGATGACAAAAGCACTATCAGCAAAAAACAAAAAACAAAAAAAAAAAACTGTCTTATTCCAAGTTAGTTTGAGCATAATAGTGAATTTCTGACTTGAGTTTTGAGGAGACTAAATGCTAATAAGTGCTTTGCTTATTTTGTTCAAAATAAAAGACTTTCTATAGCACAGTCCATTACTCATTTCAACACATCCATGAAAATTATGTCTGCCCTGTGATGGAGTCTTTTTAAGAATTCCCACACTTGCTGTTTGCCATGTTTTAATTTCTCTCCTGTCATAATGTTTCCCTTTGCTCTGTTTATCGTTCACCTCCGCTTCCTGTTTAATTGGAAGCTGGTTTAGATTTGGAAACATTTGGGGAGAAAGGAAGTATTTGCTAAACAAATGTGCCTGTAAAATCATCGGATGCCAATGGTTACACTGGAGAAATATGGGAAGCAGCAGCTGTATATCACTTGTGATAGTAAAAAAATTAAACATGAAAAGGACAAAATAAAGTCTTTATTCTTTTAGTGATTCGACTGAAAGCAAATCATGTCTGTGTTTGGTGTACCCTCAAAGTACTCAACCTTATTTCAGTGATGAAAGTGGTAGAAATGTACAAGTTCATTTTTAAGCTCCATCAGCATCACAGCATTGATTAGTAGTGCGGATGTAGGCTTCAGAAAATGTGGCACTATTGATTTACAGGGAAGATCAATGCATAAAGCACATGTGCACGCCATGGCAAAGCAGCGTATTCTGCAGTGAGCCGTGCTGGGGTAATGTTTAGACCAGATGGGCTTTGGAGCGCTCATAAGATGGTCGCCATGGCTACCATGCACTCTGAAAGAAATTAACTTTGCTCTGTGCACAGTTCATCAAGTTAGTCAGATATATTGACTGTTGCATAGACAAAGAGTTGGAAGGGGAAAAAAGCAGGCAGTTCGGAAGGAAAAGTGCAGCAATGTGAGGGGTTGGGGGGGGGCAGGTTGGTGTGTTTGTATGCTCACAAACCCAGTTCTTAATTAGAGCCTCCATGTGATGCAGCTTGAAGGCACAGAAAGGGCATTAGACTTTTTGTGTAATCTTTGCACAGTGGGTTGTGTACTCATACAGCAGATAGGCCGGGTTCCTTATAAGGCTGTGCTGATGAAACAGGAAAAATCCAAAACTAACGTGCTTAGGAAGTCAGATCTGGGCTAATGTTCAACTGCTGTCAGCTAACTGAGGTGACCTCTTTGTCACTAGTCACTTTTCCATTGGACATCTGTGCAAAAATTTACCGATATTTACTAAATGTAAAAAAAAAAACCAGAAGTGCGTAATGTTGGTTTTTCCATTAAATCACAAATGCAATGATTTGTTTTTTATTATCGCAAGATTACACGAGAAGTCATCCCATAAACATGGCGACAAATGTAAATATGGTGTTGATTTACAGATATATTCATTATTATTATATATTACCCCTCTATCTCGTACTAAATTAAAAAATGATCGGTTTCCTGGTGTGTCCACACATACCGCAACATGTTTCTTCTTATTATTCACTTGTTGTAACGTGCGTCAACATCCATTTTTTTCTTCACCTGACTCTAGTTGAGAAAAAAGGTCTTTCCATTGCAGTTTTGCGTGATATACCATTTGCGCTACGCCTGAAAAACCACTGCTTGCCAGCGCAAAAACTTTTAATCGAAAAATAAGACTTTTGGCAAAATTGTCGTTTTTTCATTAGGTAAATTTTTAATGCGCAAGTTATATTTGCACAATTTGAGGGTCAATGGAAAAGCGACTACTTTCTCACTTTACATTTTTAGCTGGGAAGTTTGTGGCTAGTCCAATTTTTGGCATTCAGTATTAAGGCAAATCATTACAGTGTTGTACATTAAAACAATTAAAAAAAAAAACAGAATATGAAGGAATATTGCATTTTCTAGTTTTATTCAACGCTTTAAGCAGTGTCTTCAACAGCTAGGTTTGTTTAGGGGCATGAAATAGTATTCTGTCTGCACTTACAGTTTGAGTTGTGTATATGTGAATGTTGCAGAACAGGTTGTAGCAGAAATGAACTAGAGGTGTGGCTCATAGTTGTTTTTGACATTTGACAAAACTGTATTTGCAGTCACCCTTTATCTTTGTTCTCAGTAAAATGAGTAATTGTTCTTATTTACTAACTCATCAGATATGAAGTAATATGAAACGTAACCTCCTGCGACCCAGGAAATGTCAGCGAAGTACAAGCTTTATTGTTTTTTATTAAATAAGTGCCTATAGTGGAAACATCATGATGCAACAGTTTTTTCAGATGCAGTTTTTTTAATTTTTATGGAATGTCCTTTGTGCTGGACAGTTTTCTTTTCTTATTTTTTTTTTGTATAAAGTTGTGAAACTCTTGTCCACAAATGTGGACAGAAAACCCATAGCTGGGTCTGAGGAGGTTAAAGCACCAGAAGCTCTATAGATATAGATAGATAGATAGATAGATAGATAGATAGATAGATAGATAGATAGATAGACAGACAGACAGACAGACAGACAGACAGACAGATAGCACAACCACACTGTTGCTAAATATAGGTAACATGACAAAATGTATATATCAAATAATATCACTACTGTAAAATCCCTTATTTAATTCAACAACTTGAAGATCCTGAGCGATCTGTGCATTTTTCTAAAGGTTTGTGATTAATAATAGAGTTTAGTCAAAACCATTACTGCTTTGGTTTGGTCTGTTCAGCCTCACCCTCGAAAAGTATGTCTACACAACCAGTTTTGTCCTCGGTTCCTTTGTAGGTTTTTACAGTACATTTGATATCTTTCCAACTGCTTCCTGTGTTCAGAAAAGGCAAAACCACTAAAAAGAAGTAAACCACTTCTCAATAGTCTTGGATTTGTGTTGACAGTGACCTTAATTCTGACTTTAAGCACTTGGATTTAGGTTATTATGGTGCCAGTTAATCTTTCCCATTCCTTTTAACAGTTTATCTCTTTACCTTGAGGGAGGTCTACACTGTTCCCCCATATAAGACTCTGAATAGATTCCTCAGGTTCTTGCTCTGTCTCTACTTGAATGCACTGTATTCATTTCTGTTAAGATAGCTGCAAAACTTCCTAGTTGTGCAATTTTAGTTGCAGGTGTGAATGTACAAACGTTACAAAAAGATGCACAGTCATTTCACAGTAGTCTCTCGAACATCCACCAGTCATTATCAGTTTATCAGTTTAAAGCACATCAAAAATAAGAGAAGTACTTACAAATTCAGCTGCCATCAGCCAGGAAATGTTCATCTTAAAATGTATTTATATTACTTTTACTTTATGTGAAGGCCCCAGGTGTAAAATAAATACTCTGGAGTGAATGCTATGAATACAAAACAATGTAAAAGAGTTACTTTGAAGTTTAGCCAGTGCAAATGTATTCCACATTCACAAGACATTACTCAAACTGAAAATGATATTTGTGCATGAGTATTTCCTTTGGTTTTATTTCCAACTATTACCTATTGATATAAAACATATTTGTTAAATGAAAATCAGTTGAAAGCTCAAATTAACTCGATCATTTAATGCTATCATTAGTTAAGAAATATCAAAGCACAGTTAAAAAAAAAAAAAGGCAATGAAACCAAGAACTAGGGGAGCACAAAGACTGCAGTGGGAATCTCCACAAGTTTGCCACATCTGTCTTGCATTAGACATAAAGAACAATGTAGATTGTACAGATCCCTTCTTCTTTTGGAGGGGGAGGTGGCTCTCCAGGGAAGAAATTACAAACAGAAGTGAGTTTCTGCAGTGATTGATTAGTCTCAGCTTCAGACTAAAAGAAGAAAGTGAGCTCCTATTTATTTGATATACAGTACATTTCATTTCTCAGAATGCTAACTGTACCTGCAGAGGTGCCCTGTTAAAGGACAGCTGTGGAGAGACAAAAACAGGAAAGAAGGAGAATATGAAAAGGGAAAAAAAAAAAAAAGCAAAAAACAGAGATCTGATGCTCCAGGCTGTCATGTGATGCAGCCATCATTACGTCACAATGTAGTGATTAAGCCACAGTGGGTACAACTGCAAAACTGCACTGCTTTACCTCACATGAAAACTCTATAGAATGGTGGTAGAGTGCTTGGTCAGATTTCCTTGTAATGCAATAAACGTTACTGTTGATAATAGATGTGACATGAGACACATAATACAGAGCCTGCTGCATTTGCATTATCATTATTATCTTATCTGTCTTCATCCCTCAATAAACAAAGATAAAAATGTTCATATCATGAGGTAAAACAGGAGGCGTATATTCCATAAATGCGATCAAAGTTTATTATTATGATTATTAATAATTATAATCATAATCATAATAGTAAAGAAAAAAGATCAACCACTTCAAACAAGCACCACCAACACAAAGACTCTAAATATGGGCATATTTTTAACCTGTTTTATCTGGTATTAATGAAGATGAAATAGGGAAATGTTCGTCGAAAATGCAAGGTGTGTAGTCTGCCTTTTGGGTTGGGTTTAGCGTTTCTTTCTCATTTTTCTTTGGATTTTTCTCTTGTTTAATGCTATCAGGTTCCCACATTCTGCCAGGCTTCACCGTACAAGATCCAAGCTCACCACATAAAACACAGTGCTGTAGCTAGCATGTAAATTTGGAGGATTATAGAAATGGCTGTGGACACAGGGGCCTTTTGTTTCACCAGCGTCATATGTTCATAGTGATAGAAAGAGAGAGCAAAGGCACGCGTAGCCATGTGAGGTGTATTGTAAGCACTGCACACCATGTGACATGTATCACAAGTGTGAGGTTCCTGACTGAGTGACTCGATGAGATTCAGATTATGAATGAACGTCTGTCCCATCCGTGCCTTGAACATTTGACCGTCAGTAGTAACACATGCTACAAGTCTACAACTGCACTTCATATTGAGTTTAACAACCTCATGTGTTTTGACCTTGCAGACTTTCCGGTCCACTGCCTTAACTTTTTCCACACCCTTGCTCCAGTGGAGTTAATCAACCTCCCAAATCATAACCCAACCATATGTTATGAACTGTAAAACTAAAGAGTTAAACAAGGAATCCAATTGTCTTATGTAAGCTGAAATACTTTTCCAAGTTTTATTAATAAAGCATCAAAACTCCAAACTACAATACTAGATTTTATGGTTGAGTGTCAATAATAGTATGGGATATCAACATTTTAAAGGCAATGCTTTGGAGCTCCACCTCTTGTTGTTGTTAACAGAGTTGCTGTAGATGGAATGCAGAGTTGTGCAAACGTAGTTGGAGGTCATGAGGTTTGTAGCACAGCAGGTCCGGTTTCATATTTACAGGAGGGGTTTTAAACGCTGTAGAATGTAAGTCATCTGACATAATTACCAGGATAGGGGTTGCTATGGATGATGTTTCACTTGCAGTGCTACTATGTGCAGTCTGAACTGTGCAGTTCCAGTCTGTAAGTAGTACATAGTTGTTTGTACTTTCCTTCAAACAAAAAATCATGTTATAAACTAAATTCATGAATAATTTGTGTGCATGCTCGGCTGAATAAACAAATGAGATGTGACCTAATATTTAAAACGGTTAAATCTGAGGTGATTCTAAAGATTTATGCTCTGTGGACTGAGTGCATGCATCAGGTTCTTATCTTTTAAACAGGAAAATGCAAATTAGAACATTTCAGAAAAGTAAAGGAAATGTTCACTTGAGATTATGGCTTATTCTAGGGACTATTCTGCGAAACAGCGGTGTGGCCTGGCAAGTGCATGCTTGATTTACAGTTGCGCGCCCCGCTTCAACAGCAGGGCTCTTTAGTCTGGCTGCTTAAGTCTCAACCTAAAAGTGCAGAGACCTGAGTCTCCCAGCAGCTGTCGTTGGTGGTGAATGTCACATACGGCTGCCAAGTCACGCCAAATACACCCCATCTACTATGGCAGCTCTCATATTTCACTGCCGCTCTCTGGAAATAAAAACACAGCGCAGGTCCAGTGTATTGCAATTTGTTTCACTAGCAAAGACAAAGCATTGTGCTGCACAGGAAGGCAAGAGTAAATATAATTTTCCTTGAAGATCAGTATATTAGTTTTCTTTTAGCCAGTAATCAAAAGCAGAGGAATGTTTTCTACCTCCTGTATGGCTTGATAAGATTCAAAACACAACACTTGTCAAAATAAGACTCTAGAGTTATGTGTATCAACCGCCCTCAATAATTCTTGTGCTAACTGTGAGCATAGTTTTACAACACTGATCACACTGTCCGAGAGTCTGCTCGTGCCCTCAGGCTTTAGAACACTAATGCAACGGACTGTCTATAAATACCAGCAAATACATAGCTATAAAGGGAACAACTACAGGCTTGGACAGTCCAGATTTCTACAACAACAGCGTTTAGCAGCCAGGTTCATAACTGCACAGGCTGTTTACGGTTTAGACGATAGGAAGTAGATGAATGACACACAGAGGTACAGAGGAACCTAAAGAATAATTACAGGGCAGAGAAGTGGCAGTGAGGCTTTGGGAAAGGAAGGGAAACCAAACAAAAGCATATAGAGACAAAGACACTGACTTCTGAAGGGAAAGAAAGGTTCTTTGAGATTTCAGTTCAAGCCAGACAAGTTGAGTCATATTATAAACAGAAAGAGTGCTTTTGGCTCTGGTGGACATACTACTAGAAATGAACCAAAATAGATCAAAGCATTTTAATGTCCAGCAGGCGTACACACTAAAACCACTGAAATCCTGTGCCTCTGGTTTAGTTTAGTGCCCTACTTCCGGAGTAAAAATAGACCTTCCTGTGACTCCATTAAAGAGTGAAAAGCCAATAGTTTAAATTTCTTAAAGTTGGCAAAGCTGAGCCTACAACATTGCGTAATTGGTGTGTATTTTTCTGTTTGTATGCGTACAAGTGCACACACACTCAGCTGGGATCTCTGGCTTTGTTCTGGGTTTGCAAAGATTTTTTTTTTTTTTTTTTGTTGCCAGTGTGGGTGTATCCAACTGTGACAAGCTGCTTGGCTCAGTTTGGTCTTTTGTAAACCCTGGAGTGTCCCATAGGATTGGAGCTGCACTAAAAGCAGCTTAACGCTGGTGTTCACCTCTTGACATAGTTAGTGATTTACAGGCAGTAGAGTAGACAAAACAAAAGATGGCTTCACATAGGACTGGGAAATATTATTAATCTGCTTACCTCGTGTTTCTAAAAAGATATCAAAAACTACAGTTTGTGTCTTTTAAATGCACATTTTTACACACTGTGTATCTTAAACTACTGTATTTACTTGTTACCATATATCTGGTGGAGCTGTACTATAAATCATTAACCATAATTCTGAATAATAACTCCAAATATCAATTCAGATGTAAATATTGTGAAGTGATAACAATTGCTAATCATTTAAACTGGGAAAACTTCAACTTCCACACTGCACTTTACTACTTTCAGTCCAAACATCAGTACATGCAATAATACCCAAAGCTAACCCAAATAGAAAGTTGTAAAATTAGCAGCCCTGCTACAAATGAGGACGTTTATTATCATATTGCATGAATGAAAGTGTCCTCTGGATCCAAAGACCACAAGCTGTGCATGTTTCCCAACTCCCACATGCTTTCTCATACTCATTTGTCAAAATAACACATTTCAATTTTAATAACTTTGACATATTCATAAAGAGGCTCAGTGTCAGTTGTGATTACAGGGCCAGTGGTGCTATCCCGCTGTGGCAGTTTTCATCCGTCTGAGTCTGACAGCAGCAAAAGGGAGATTAGTTCTACTACTTGTTGTCTTAGCCACTCATGAGACCTTCAGTCTATCGTACCATTACATCCATGCAGTAAGTTCATTAATTAAGTCAAATAGGTTCATTTCTTTCTACTTAGTAGATGTGCTTTAGTTGGCTTACATGTTACTTAATGTTCCTTGGTGTTGTTCTTGCACTGCGCATGTCATGACAAAATGGTAAAAGCATAACCCTCAAAGGAAGCATATGGAGGCATTAAAACAGATAGGCTAAATGATTACATACACAGTAGAACCTCAGTACTAGTGCAACATTGTATAAGTAATTTGCTTTTCAAGGCACGGCTCAAGGGTATTTTTGTCTTGAAATATGCAGACTTATCTCATGAAATCGCGTTGTATGTCACGCCAGTTCTTATGGCATTTGGCTCCTATACGTACACATTTTCATCCTTTCGCGTGTTATTCAAAGCCATTTGATAACGTGACAATTTATGTCAAGATCTCTGGTTTACATATCTGTAATCCAGTGGCAGCTGTTCATCTTTCAGAGAGGGGAAACTCATTGTCAGCTTACATCAAAAAAAAATTGTCAAGTTATTTAAACATAAATTCGGCCCTCCGTTCCTTTTTAAGAAAATGGTCAGTGACCTTATCGTACCAAGTAAACAAGGAGACGTTGAAATTATGTTAAATTGAAACAAGGAAGTACAATGAGTGTGTTTTATTTACAGTGCAAAAAATGAACAAGTAATTTCGTAGTGGTTTCTCCCTCGATTTCACAGTAGAATGTGCGACGGTATTAAACTGAACTCTGTCAAGTGAAGGAGTAGATCTCAAAATAGCTGTCAATCAAACAGGATTCAGCCTTTCGACTGATCCTCCAATCAGCACGTGGAATCCCGGCGTCCAGCCCAGCTGAGGTCCACCCACAGCTCCATTCACCCCCAGAGATGCTGAGCATCCAGGGGTGGGACAACATCGTGGCATTTATCCAATTACCATCCAGTTTTGAGGCAATGAAAAAAACTGTTCCACTCAGTCCCATTGAAGTGCATGGACGCTGAGCATCTACGGGCAAATGCACTGAGCAGAGATCGAATGAGAAAACAGCGCAACGGGAATGTATGAGAAGTGAACAACATCGAGTCCGTTGATTTGTGATAAAGCTGATTCTGAACAAACTCGCCTTTGAGATGAACATGTTCTAACACATTTGTAGTCAATGAAATGTCAACACAACCGTACATATTTAAGCATTTAATTATCATAATTTTAGGGTAAGCCAAGCTTCCCCTGCAGTCTATGAGGAATCGCCTCTGCTGTAATCGCTAACCCTAACTGCTAATTGTGTGGTATTTGACGCGATGTGAACATACACGCGGAAAGCTTCTAATGCGTACAGATAACATGCCAATTAAAAGTGAAGTGTATATTTACGCAATTCATGATATCACGTTGAAATATGAGTAAAAATCTGCAGTTCGAGCGAGCTTCATTCTAGCCGCTGCTAGTCAGCACTGAGCTCGCACACGATTTGTAAAATGAGCAAATCGCAAAACAAGCTCAGTCATGGAATGAATTAAACTCGTACTGCAAGGTTCAACTTACAGGTAATATATTGGATGTCATATCTATACTAGATAGATGCTAGTTCATTTTAAATATTTCATCTTTTTTCTGTTGCATTAATAAGCTCACTCGCGTTTCGTTTGTCTTCCTGGTTGTCTTAAGATTTAAACACCTGTCATAAGAAAGACCACTTTTTAGAAAGAAAACACAACAGCCGTTTCATAAAACAGTGAATTTTTGAGAAACAAATAGCCAGATCTCAATGCGAACAGTGACAAAATGATTCAGTCTCTTTTCCTCATTCGCTGACCTGAGAGGGTCTTTGTTTTTGGTGTGTTGCCTCTCTCCTCCACCTGCTAACAGGCAGCTGGCTGCTCTGTTGAGACGAGAGGAGCTTCCAGACACCCATGTAACAGCTTGGCTCGTTAGTGGGAGATTTAGCACTCTAACTTTGGGGGTCTGGAGGGCTGCTAATGTCCTGAGGGGGTGATTGACACAGAGTGGGAGATCATTATGTGTACCAGCTCGCCTGCCTGGCAGAGCTTGGCTGACAGCTTCCTGGTCCAGACGGTTGACTGGGTAATTGCAGGAGCATAACAATTCCATGTGACCCGTTTGGACATTGTGGTCCAGAAATACAGGAACCTGCATTAATAAAGTGATAGTACACACACTCTTAACCCTTTATAGTTCATTCATAGAAATACTTTGAAATTCAAAATTTCAGCCTTAGCGTGTTGTTGGAGGCAAGGTTATAATAGTTGTGGATTTTTCATTATAGTTTAGTTTTATTTAGTTTCAACTTTTTTCTCTCTAATTCAGTTAGTTTTAATTCGTTTTTAGAGCAGGTTTGCTAGTTTTTATTAGTTTTTGTTATTTTCTAAATGCTTATTTTTAGTTTAGTTTTAGTATTAGTTTTAGTTTTGTCGTATCTTTTATCTTCTCCGTCATATTCAAATAAATCCCAGACAGGACTCTGCTGCTTTCTCCCAACTTTAGTCTCCATGTTTCCAGGTAGAGTGGGGACCAGAAGACGACTCTAAACCACAAGTGACAAGAAGTGACAGACCATGAAGTACCATATGGTGCCACTAGCTAAAATTGCAAGAGTGAAATAAATCGCTTTCGTATCAATCCGATGTTGACAAAGATGAAAACGAAGGGAATTTTATCCATCATTTTTATCCGCTTTAGTTAGTTTTGTAAACACACAATACAGTTTCAGTTAGTTATCGTTTTTTTCTTTTAATTATAGTTTTTATTTATTTCAGTTAATGAAAATGTTTTTTCAATTCTAGTTTTCGTCATTTCGTTAGTTTTTGTTAACGATAATAACCATGGTTGGAGGACACTAGTGCAATGACCTGCGGGAAACCACGAGTTGTAGATGTGGTAGATAATAAACTTACCTCTGATACAGTTCATTCCTTTACTTTCTTGGTAAATTCCACTGGCATTTTCAGTTGAATAACCTCTCAGTTGGCATGTCTGTTTCTGCACATCAAATTTGACATTATGGCAACGTGGCCCTATTGTTTATCTGCTGCCCACATCAATTCTGTGATTCTGGGCAAGACTATTGTAAGACTATTTTATTCAAAAATTACTAACATCTCTCAAAATACTGGTCCTATCAACTTGTCATTTTTGTTAGTCTCTTCCTTGACCAAAAAGTCATAAATATGCCAAACTGCAGCAGTCAGCTCTTTCCGGATTTTGTGTGATATCCACACAGAGTCCACTTCCTTTTTAATAATATGGATAACAAGAATGTATAACTTTTGTGAAATTTTTCAAAATTCCTTAACATTACATCGCCCATCAAAGGGGAGGCAAGGGGTATTGTTTTTGGTTCAGTTTGTTTCTTTGTTTGTTAAGACTTAAGCAGCAAACCTATTGGTTGAATTCATACCAAATTGAGTTTATAGTTTACCAGTGACCCAGAATAGATGTCATTACATTTTGGGAAAAGTGGGTCAAAGTTCAAATTTAAAAAAATTTTTTTTTAATTAAAAAAAAAAAAAAATCTTCCCATTTACTTATTATGGGCAAAATACACGTGAGGGGCAGTTTGCACCACTTGTTATGTAGAAAATCAAGGTCAGGGAGGTTACCATATTTGGTTCCTTACCCATAAGTGATCAAAAATATAAAAAACTCAAGAAATATATGTATAAAAATACAAGAAAAACACATGTAAAGTGAAAAGAACATCACTTTTAGAACATTAGACCAACATACGTGCTGATCCAGACACCTGTCCACATCCACATTATCCCTTTGAACATCATTCCTTACATTAGTACCATTACTTCATGGCAAGGTCATAATAGTTTTGGATTTTTAACTATAATTTAGTTTTAATTAGTTTTTACTTTTTTTCTCTAATTCAGTTAGTTTTAATTAGTTTTTAGAGCAGGTTTGCTAGTTTTTATTAGTTATCTTTTTTTTCTGAATGCTTAGTTTTAGTTTAGTTTAGTTTAGTTTAGTTTTAGTTATTTCACATATTTTATCTTCCTCACCATCCTATTCAAAGAAATTAGAGAGACACGGATCAGTGGATTACCCGGGACACTTTATTTGGGGGGTTGGGTTAGGGCGGCTCATTGACTGAGCAGAGACACAAACACATGTACAGTACAATGTATAAATTCCCTATAGCAGGATGAGGGGGGGTGCAATCTATACACGTCACTTACATGAAATCAATGCGAAGATGTGCAAAGCGTGAGAGGAGATGCACAAAGCAGCCAGCAGTAAACCAGATAGAAACATATATACACCAGCTAACCAGCAGTGAACTGCATACAAACATATGTAAACCAACTAACCAGCAGTGAACCGCATACAAACATATATAAACCAACTAACCAGCGGTAAACCACATACAAACATATATAAACCAGCTAACCAGCAGTAAACCGCATACAAACATATATAAACCAGCTAACCAGCAGTAAACCGCATACAAACATATATAAACCAGCTAACCAGCAGTAAACCACATACAAACATGTATAAACCAGTTAGCCAGCAGTTAAACCACATACAAACATATATAAATCAGTTAGCCAGCAGTAAACCAGATAGAAACAGATATAAACCAGTTAGCCAGCAGTTAAACCACATACAAACATGTATAAACCAGTTAGCCAGCAGTTAAACCATATACAAACATATATAAACCAGCTAACCAGCTGTAAACCACATACAAACAAGTATAAACCAGTTAGCCAGCAGTTAAACCAGATATAAACAGATATAAACCAGCTAACCAGCAGTAAACCACATACAAACATGTATAAACCAGTGAGCCAGCAGTTAAACCAAATAAAAACATATATAAACCAGCTAACCAGCAGTAAACTGCATACAAACATATATAAACCATGTAGAAACATATAAACCACTTATAAACATATATAACCCAGTCCATCAGCAGTAAACCACACCTTAGCAGATATCTCATATCTTAATCATCTCCAGTTCCATTATTAGCCAACTTTGCTTCATTTCAGTTCAGCTAGCTGTAGCTAGTAACATAAAATGTTTTTTAACATTCTAACAGGTTCCATACCTCTGTAATTGGATTAGTTTTCATCCTCCTCTTTTCTCCTCTTGTAAACTGTGCAGTTCAGGGCTTGGAAGGCCTTTTCATGGTAATAAACTCTCCAACCTTTACCTGGATGGTAGTTCAACACCTGTCTGACGCTGTCATTTAGCGCTGCTCTGTCACTCATGCACACACAGTGAACAACAACAAAAAAAAAAAAAACGACCCCACACATCACTAAAGTAAATCCCAGACAGGACTGTGCTGCTTTGTCCCAGCTTTAGTCTGTATGTTCCAGGTAGAGTGGGGACCAGAAGACGACTGGAAACCACCAGTGACCAGACATGACAGACTGTGAAGTGTCGTATGGTGCCACTAGCTCAAATAGCTGGAGCGAAATAAATTTATTTGATATCAATCTGACATTGACAAAGACGAAAACGAAGGGAATTTTATCCACAATTTTTATACGTTTTAGTTAGTTTTGTAAGATCACAATACAGTTTCAGTTATCGTTTTTTTCTTTTAATTATAGTTTTTATTTATTTCAGTTAACAAAAATATTTTTTCAATTTTAGGTTTCATCATTTCATTCGTTTTCGTTAACAATTATAACCTTGCTTCATGGTACCTAACCAAGCAGGTCCACTCACTGTTCATGTAGAGGTGGACCTTACAGACCCTGGAGACCACACTGGACCTGAGATTATTGACTCATCATCCTCACTATATCTGTTGCTTCCACTGTCTTGTAATGTATGTGGAAATGACCAAAACTAGTCACTAGCCTGATAAATAGTTTCATATTCATGATGTCTGAAGAACATGAGTTGTTTATTGAAATGGGAAATTTCACTAAAACCAGCTGAATTATTGTATTTTCAATTCTTTTTCAACATTTTTTTTCTTCATGAATATGACAGATTTGTGACACACTTACTGTGGCTGAAATCGTTCGTGTACACATCCAAACATTTCTCTAAAATGTTTATCAGGCTTTGGATGAAACATGTTTTTTTGAAGATCACAGCTCTTCTCTCAGAATCATAAGCAGCTTTAATGGATTCCAGATGTGATGCGATGAGGCCCGGTGATGGAGCGTGATTATATTTTGGAATCATTTCTTTCTTTTCCCCCCAAACATCAGTCACAGTGACAGAGTGAGATTATAGTTGGTTTACATTAACAGGAGGACTTTTGGGATGATGTAAATCTGGATCCAATTTTGTTTTCAAAGGTTATAGAGAATGTTTTTATGAACTTAACCATAACATTGAGCAGTTGTTACCTCTGGAATACATCAGCACATTTATTTGACTTCACACATGTAACAATGCGATATTGCAGTTCTTACATATCAGGTTGGGTGTTGTAGTATTCTGAACTCTAAATTCCCTTACTTTTTTATTGGACATTACATTGGATTGGTGCTTCATTTACATAGACTGTAAAATACAGTCAATATGAGCTGGTAGGGTACTACTATTGCTGTTACGCTACTGTTGGATTAATACTAAATGTTTGCTTTTAAGCACAAAACTCTAGAAATATATTAAAATATATAATGATCTCAAGAGGCCATACATCAAAACATTTCCTACACTCTAAGATAATTCATAGAAGACTGGAAAAGAGACATACCAAGGGTTAGACCTCTTGATACTTAGGCATGTCAAGTAGTGTAGTGGGTTAAACAGATGTTTGGCAATTAGGCAGAGCAAGTTTGAGACCAACGCCTACAGGATGTTTTTTTTTAGAACTGATGAATCAAATGAATCGATTTGCAACAGATGAACGAACCAAAAAAGGCGGGTTAGTTTAAAGAATCGGAGTAAATTTACAACAAAATGTGCGTAAATCCAAACCAATACTGTTGATTAGAAAATGTAATTCTTAAGTTGCACCATTAAAGCAACACCTTTCTTTAGGTTTATTGACACAATTACTTTGGATTTATTAATAAGTTATCTTTGTAATTAACTGCAACATCTTTTTACATTTAAATAACCATACTTTGTGGAACAAGTTGCATTATATTTTTAATTAATTCCAACTATTTATTTCTTAGAGTGTATAATCAGTGCTCCAGTAATGTGATGGCGATCTAAGATGCTTTTTTGCAGGCGTACAAAACACTCTAAAGGCAAGAAATGTACGTTGATTGTCTTTCAAATATACAGGGTGTCCCATAAGTCTCCATACATAGGAAAAATAAACGTTTCTTGACATAAACCATTTTTATTTATATAATATGCTCTATATGACTGCCATTTTGTCGGGAACACATTTCAATGTGTGTCCTCCACTGCTGAAGAACTATAAAGAAGAAATATAAAGAAATACATGTTAGAACCGTATGTATTATGTCTCCTATGTATGGAGACTTATGGGACACCCTGTACTATATGGAAAAGAAGAATCTCCAGGAAAAAAAAAAAAAAAGAAAGAAAATATTCAATCAAACACGATAAAGAGAAAATATGTTAATTGTTTTATTAAGAGTAGTCTATGGAAGATGAGTAAATATAAAAGATACCATTAATATGATAAAGTTTAACACTAAGTCAACTATTTTCAAATCACAGATAGGGTTACAGACTCTAAATCAGTACATTCATTGTGTTTTCTCTGTCAGCTACCTTGTTTTTGCAAAGTCCAGTACTGTCTATCTTATTTTTAACTACCAACCGTGAATCTGAACCCTCTCGGTGCTCATCAGCCTTTCGCATCTGCAGAAGAGTTCTTATAATTATGATGGATTAGACTGCGGCTCTTTGTGCCTGTGCACTGCAATTGTTTTGCAGATGCTGTGGATGTGACATGCATTAATAATTAAGAGAGGCAGACAGAAATCAATGTTTGACTGGAACCACTGGAATCTATTTGCTCTTAGGTGCAAAAATCAGGGAAAGCAGGGATCTCTTTTTTTTATTTACCTTCTATTGTGATCTTAGGTCTACACTTTTTAAGAAATATTCTTACTAGGCAACAACAGTTTTGGCAGTTTCTATAGGTAAAATGTCTCTTTTTTTGCCTTTATGGGTTAATCCATGGTAGAAATAAAATGCAAGATTGTGGTTCATAGTCCATATAGCCTTAACTACTTCACTAAAAACACCATGGAAGAAGAAATTTTCAAACACTGATGTTGCTCTTTTATTGATGCATCACAATACTTTACTAAAACATTTTACATTATAATGTGAAACTGTACAGCTGTGGTTACCAATGAATCTTGTTTTCTGGTTTCTGGATATTTATGGCACCAGCTCTACTAAAATAATCACCAACTTAAACAAAAATTAAGAGTTAAATCCTTTACCATTTATTACACTGATGGGTCAGTAGCCAGTAAGATTTCACAGATAACACTGGGTTACAAAAAAATGTTTTTTGCAAGTTGTCTAGGTTTTTTCAACTGAATTAGGACCATTTTGCACCGCTAAATCCAAAAATGACATCTGTTTTTCTCAATCAGGTCAGGTTTTTTTTGCTAATTTGATTTTGAAAAATTTGATCTTCTCACAAAATTGATTACATTTTTGTGACTTTATCAGTTGATTTTTTTATATAGTTCTCACCCAAAATAGGTTTTAAGAGAAAAAAAAATCATTTTCTAACAGTATTCCTGTTAGGTACAATGGGGTATTCACCGCAGATGTAGCAGAATACGTCAGGCTTAGTTTTGCAAGATCTTCTAGTCGAAGCCATTTCATTCACCTGTAATATTAAAAAAAAACATTAATCATAAATTGGCAAAAGTAAAATCTTCAGAACTCGTTTATTGCAAGAAATATGAAAGAATTTTGTATCATATGATGTGAAAATGCCCATAAATGTAAGCAAAAATGTTAAAAAGCCAATATGTAGCATAGTTCAGAAAGTTGACCTGACTGAGCAAAATTAACGTGATTTTTGGATTTAGCACACCAAAATTATCCTAAATCAGCTCAAAAAACTTAAAGAATAAATTTGTTGTTGACCAGTGTAATGATATCTTGTGCTCATGCCAGTTTATTTATATAGAATTTCCAGTGTTGGTTTAGACAGAGAAACTTGAGAACATATTTGCATATTAATCATCACAATGTGTTTAAGGGTGACTATGGTTGAACAGCTGACAAGCAGCCTCCTATCTACCATCTGGGATATTAACCTTGCATCCCACTGCTACTCTGTAATGTCCAATGCATTCTGTCTTTAACATTGTAAATAATAGACAATGCCAAGCTGCCCTCAGGTTCATACATACTCTAAATATGTACTCTATAATTAGAATAATTAACTAATAATAATAATAATAATAAATCTATTACAAGTGTATAAGTGGATATGTATTTGTGTCTATATATGAGGGAGAGTCAAAAAGTCCTCAGATGAGTGTTGTGTCACAGGAGATGAAACTTGAATCTACCAATTTGACCCAGAGAGCAAAATTCAATCAATAAAAGTGGTATCCAAAAGGAGCAGCTGGACCTGTGAAATTCAGGGCAGAGAGGTCTGCTAAATACATAAATAAAATTTACGTTTTATTACATTTGTCTGAGAACTTTTTGACTCTCCCTCATATATTACACAAATTTGTCATACCTTTAAAATATACTGTCAAGGTTTGATCAAGGTTTTTATCGTTAATGAAAACTAACGAAATGACGAAAACTAGAATTGTAAAAACATTTTCGTTTACTGAAATAAATAAAAACTATAATTAAAAGAAAAAAACAATAACTAACTGAAACTGTATTGTGTGCTTAGAAAAGTAACTAAAACGTAAAAAATTGATGGATAAAATTCCCTTAGTTTTCATCTTTGTCAGTGTCAGATTGATATGAAATCGATTTATTTCCCTCAAGCAATTTTAGCTAGCGGCACCATATGATATTTAACAGTCCGTCACTTCTCGTGACTTGTCGTTTAGAGTCGTCCTCTGGTCCACACTCTACCTGGAAACATGGAGACTAAAGTTGGGAGAAAGCAGCAGAGTCCTGTCTGGGATTTATGTGAATACAACGGCGAAGAAGATAAAAGATATAAAACAACTAAAACTAAGGATTTAGAAAATTACAAAAACTAATAAAAAACTAGCAAACCTGCTCTAAAAACGAATTAAAACTAACTGAATTAGAGAAAAAAAAAGTCAAAAGTAAATAATACTAGAAAAGCACTCGGAGAGCGCAGACCTCCGCCAAGGCTGATCAGTGCCCCCCCCCGTGGGCCCCCCCACGCCAAGGAGGTTATGTTTTTGCCAGGGTTTGTTTGTTTGTTTGTCTGTCTGTCTGTTTGTCTGTCCGTTAGTGTGCAACATAACTCAAAAAGTTATGGACAGATTTTGATGAAATTTTCTGGTCTGCGCCCCCCCCGTGGGCCCCCCCACCCCTGATCACCACCAAAATTTAATCATTTCTTCCTTATCCCATTTCCAACAAACCCTGAAAATTTCATCCAAATCTGTCCATAACTTTTTGAGTTATGTTGCACACTAACGGACAGACAAACAAACAAACAGACAAACAAACAAACAAACTAGAAGCACTCGGAGAGCGCAGACCTCCGCCAAGGCTGATCAGTGGCCCCCCCCGTGGGCCCCCCCACCCCCGATCACCACCAAAATTTAATAATTTCTTCCTCATCCCATTTCCAACAAACCCTGAAAATTTCATCCAAATCTGTCCATAACTTTTTGAGTTATGTTGCACACTAACGGACAGACAAACAAACAAACAAACAAACCCTGGCAAAAACATAACCTCCTTGGCGGAGGTAACAAACAAACAAACCCTGGCAAAAACATAACCTCCTTGGCGGAGGTAACTAAACTATAATGAAAAATCCCAAACTATTATAACCTTGGTTCTGGTTGCTGAATTTAAAATGACTTTTTAGTATCTTTTCTCATCTCCTGTTTGCTGGTTTACTGGCGCCTCAAGGATGAAGATGATAAAATAACTGACTTACATGCATATGACCCAAAAAATTAGCACTATGTAAACATCATACATTATTAACCTTCCGTTTTTTCCCTTCTTTCTCATGTGCAGGACGGACAAAGGGCAGCCTTGTGGATGGACTGCAAGCAGGCCAGATGGAAACAGACCAGGCCAGACATGAGACGGAAGAAACTCTGGTATTAGCGCAGTTTGGTACATCTCGTAACATCTCTCATAACCTCCAGAATGGAAGCCAGTCTTCAGAGGGGGATTCTCTGCAGATCACTGGGGATACGAACTGGAATCATTATAAATCCAGTACAAGTGTCAACTCCATGAAGAGGAACAGAGAGAACTGCAACAGTCCTGCTTCAGTGCAAGGACTGTATGATCAAGGAACCTACACAATGAATGGAGAGTTACTAAACGGGGAATTGAAGCATGCACTCACTGATCAGTCCTTAATGGTCCACCAGCCCAAGAAACTCAAAGCAGATTTGGACATTAAAAGACATGATATCATGAACCCAAATTTAGCAGACAGCTTTCCTGAGTTGACAAAGACACCAGAGTTGCAATGCAATGCCCCACAGACAGACATTAATTTGGACAAGAGAACCTGCAATGTACCGAATGGGGATATTTTCTGTCTACCAAGGAATAAACAAGTAATTTCCAATGGTGCTGCATCACCCCCCTCAACCATAGAAAGCACTCCAGGTGATCTTTTAGAGAAAACCTTGTCCCACTATTATCCTGAGCAAGTGTCCATTGCACCGCAAACATCTGGGACACAGTTAAATGCTGTCAATGGTTCACTGGCAAACAAGATTCCAAGTGAAGGTGCTCAACCTCAGTCTTTAACCTCAGGATTGCACAGTTCAGCTCCGATGCCTGATTCAGAGCAACAGCAAACTGTCAGATCTAATAATACTGGAAGTACCAACAACTTTAACTCTGTCAGCTATATTGTTAATGGATACTCTGGCAGTTACGGAGAAGGCCACCAGCAGCAACATCAACAACAGCAACAACAACAGCAATTACCACCTTTCTCTAACCAGGAGCTACCTGGTATGGCCCCTCCAACAAATTCTGCCAATACTTCTCAACAGCATCAAAATGGAGCAGAGTGTTATGCAAGAGACTCTCAAAGTTTATTAACAAAAAATAGCCAGGAGTTAAGCCAGCATTCTTTTCCAGATAATAATCCTCCTTTACAGATTGCAGAGGAAGGTGGATTTGGATCTTTTCCCAACCCTGGGCTACAAAGAATGGGACAAAATGATGAACCCAGGTCTGACCAACATCAGCACCATAATCCCGACAGGGGCCTTCAATATGGGGTTCAGTCCCAGAACTTTCAACAAAATGTTGGTAGCCATGGGGCTGACAGTATGGGTGCTATAGGGCCAGGCCTCCAGCAGCCAAGCCATGCCAGGTTAGAAAATGGGATGGATAACACATCTCAGCAAAGAGTCAGCATGTCATGTTCAACGCCACACCACAAAAGCTGGAGAGAGATGAGCTCCTCACATTCCCAGCAGCAACAGGCAAGTGGCCTGTCATCCCAAACACAAGAGCAGGTCATGTGGAGGGACTTCCGTCCTAAGCTTCAGTCAGAGCAGCAGACAACTAACCCCCAGGTTCACAGCCAGATGTTGGACACAAACCCAGTGCAAGGACTCCAGACACAGGGTGTTTTCACAGACAACAGCCAGGGATCTAACAGCTTCCAGCAGCCACAGCAGGACTGTCTCCCAGCACGAACACACTGTGTTTCAGCCCAGCACAATTCCGCCACTGAGTGGCAGCAATCAAACTCTAAAGCACCTCAAATTCAGCCTCTGCTACAGGAAGTTTCAGATCAGTGCAACCTCCCTCAAAACCAGCAGGCAGATAGCACCTATCGTGGCAACACACAGTCAGAGCACTTACCTGAAGGTGACCTACAGGATATACTGTCACCTGGGTTTTTACCAACACAGCAACAACAGCACTGTCAAGTTCAGCGTCCACCTTCCCACCCCCTGCAATTTGATGGGCAGCAGCTCAAGTCTCCCAATTACAGACCTCATAGTCAACCGCCACCGGGTCAGCATCTTCAACCCAACCAGCCTCTTAGAACCAACTCTGCTCAGTCCAATATCCAACACATCCTACATGATAACCATGCACCATTCAATTACAATACAGGTGAAATGCAACAACTACAGCAACATCAAAGACAGTATCCTCAGAACTCAGGCAGCAGTAACCTCAAGCAATTTCAACCACAGCGGCCTAACAACCACTGCCAACCACCTAACCAGGCTGACTTCCCCCAGTCTTCCTCACATTCACAACCCCAATTACCACAAGATGTACTAAACCAACAGATGTATCCTAAAGCCGAACAGCAGCAGAGGACATCATGCACTCAGTTCCAAAGGGGACCTCAACTACCTCTGGGACCTGTGGGTCCCCATGGAGACTTTTCAAGACATGCAGCACTGCGAATGCATCTGTTACAAAGACAGGAGCGGCAGGGCCCTCCTCAACCTGCTCAGAGCACTAGTGAGCCCAGAAATGTCATGAGAGCTGTGAAAATGGAAAATGATCCCAGATATGAATTGCCTGGTTCCTGCCAGCAGCAGCAACAACATTTACCAATGCGAGAGACGAGCATGAGTGGAATGCAAGTCAAGCAGGAACCTCAGCAGTCCTTATGTGAACAAAGCAAGAGGCAGAGCAGCATCTTAGCCTCTATGGAACAAAGCCTGAGGCAGTACCAGCTTTCACCTGTGTTTGAGAAGAAATCCCTGGTCATTAATTCATCAAAAGTCAAAGTGGAATCATCAGGACCTGTTACAATCCTATCAACTACTACAGACCAGGTTGGAGTGGAATCAGCAGCAGCCTCAGCTTCTGTAGCTCTAAAAAAAACACCTGATATAACTCCAAAAAAGGAGCATCTCTTACAGAACTTTGTTGACTCTCCCATGAAGTTATTGGACACTCCAATAAAACATCTGCTGGATACCCCCTTGAAAACTCAGTATGATATTGCATCCTGTCACTGCGTTGGTAAGTTTTCCAGTGTTTATTCTGAAACATGACTAATCAGCAGATTTGCATACATTAATTTTTCTTTTTTTCTGTAGAACAAATCAGTGAAAAGGATGAAGGTCCATACTACACTCACCTTGGTGCAGCCCCAAGTGTCGCAGGAATACGGGAAACAATGGAGAAAAGGTAAACTACCCGTATGGACTGTTACACATCTGTATACTTTTCGACTTGTATTCATTTTAATATATTTACTCTGCTTTGAAGATGTGGTCTAAAAGGTCCAGCCATCAGGATTGAGAAAGTCATATACACCGGCAAAGAAGGAAAAAGTACACAGGGATGCCCCATAGCCAAATGGGTGAGAACATTTTTGAAATAAGTATATAAACTACTACTTTATTTTTCATGTCTATGGCTGAAAAATTCTAACTTCATTTTTCAGGTGATCCGCCGATCCAGTGTGGAAGAAAAGATATTGGTGTTGGTCCGTGAACGTAATGGTCATACATGTGAGACGGCCTGCATAATCGTGGTAATCCTTGTCTGGGAGGGCATACTTCCAAGCCTGGCTGACCGTCTTTACGTCGAACTGAGTGACACTTTGACAAAGCATGGAGCCCACACCCAGAGACGCTGTGCTCTCAATGAGGAGTAAGTAACTACATTAGATACCCTACCTACACACACACACCATATCTGTAAATACCAGAAATGCAATCTACTTTACCGTCCTTCTGTATATGAACGTGGGCCACGATTTTGTTTGTATTTTTGCATTTCACTACATCCAGACCGTAATTATAAATTTTTCCATTATTCTGGAATAACTGTGTTTTAAAACCTTACCAGCATGTTTTATTTGAAACATATTCAGCATAAGAACAGATGTACAGCAGGGTTTTATATTTCCTGATTCTGACTTAGCTGAGTATGAATAACATATGCGTTATCAGACTGGTGCCTTCGCGTACTGAAAAGCAAATTTATTTCACTGGTTCAAAAGAAATTTTCAAATATGCTTTTCATTATTGCATCATATTTAAGGTTTCATGTTTCTTTGCAAATCATAGATCTGCTATAGATTTACTGCATTCAGTGACAGAAGTACTGCAATAAATCGCAAACTGGTTCTAAATGCAAGATGATAATGGTGGTACAGTAAACATTGTTTGCTCTTTTTTCAGGAGGACCTGTGCGTGCCAGGGCTTAAATCCTGAGGCCTGTGGAGCCTCTTTCTCATTTGGCTGCTCCTGGAGCATGTACTACAATGGCTGCAAATTTGCACGCAGCAAAATACCAAGAAAATTCAAACTACTTGGGGATGATGTGAGAGAGGTATAAAACAGATTTTATACTTAGATTATATGTTAAAGCTGTGTATAACTTTTGTTACCAATTTTTTTTTTTTTATCAAATCTGTAAAACCCATGAGGGAAGAGATTCAAGTGTATAATCACTGAAAGACTTACAGATTTGTGATACTAGGCTATGACTGGGGTTTTACAGATTTGATGAAAAATTGGTGACAAAAGTCATACCCAACTTTAATTTAAGTAGTGAAATAAAACAGCATGTGTGTTATGGTACAATGTCTCTTACATACTCCAAAATATTGTCTCACAGGAAGAGAAACTAGAAGGAAACTTTCAAAATTTGGCAACATTACTGGGTCCTGTGTATAAAACCTTGGCACCTGAAGCTTATGGAAATCAGGTGAGGATACATGTAGACATTTAGGACGAATATTTATAACTGCTTTACACTAGTTGTAAGAAGCACTTGATATCTCTCTAAGTGTATCTCCTCTTATTCTTTGACCTAGGTTGAACATGAACATAGGGCAATGGATTGTCGTCTAGGGCTCAAAGAAGGCCGTCCCTTCTCTGGAGTCACTGCTTGTGTGGACTTCTGTGCTCATGCTCACAGAGACCTCCACAATATGCAGGGAGGCAGCACCGTGGTAAGTGTACCTCTAAAAATGTATGTTAATATTGTACATGTTTCCAGAAAGGAAATGGAGGGTTACATTTCAAGTATTCACTCATCCTACCTTTCCAGGTGTGTACCTTAACCAGGGAAGACAACCGAGAGATTGGAAAAATTCCAGAGGACGAGCAGCTCCATGTCCTGCCTCTTTACAAGACTTCCAGTACAGATGAATTTGGCAGTGAAGAGGGTCAGCAAGAGAAAATCAAGTCAGGTGCCATCCAAGTCCTTAGTGCCTTCCGCCGACAGGTGCGCATGCTTGCAGAGCCTGCCAAGTCTTGCCGGCAAAAGAAGCTGGATGCTAAGAAGGCTGCGGCTAATAAGAATGCCATGCTGGAAAGTGCTCTTGATAAAGCAGACAAGGCCAAGTCAAAAGGTGGCATTTGTGAGAATACTGCTCAGATCACTCCAGTGGCAGGTAAGATGATTATTCAGACTATTCACATATATGGTGTTAAGTCGCACACCACACCTATGGTGGATTTCTAGAAGATTTTTACCATACACAAATGTAAACAGGTTATTGTAATCACAAACATTCTTCTGCATGTTTGACTGTGTGTTAAAAATACTAAAACTCACATAGATACATCAGTCATCATAAAACTTGGTTTGCATATTGCATGAGTGCGTATGTGAAAATGTTTATCACGAGGAGTCAGACCCATGCCATGGGTGAGCTAATGCTAAACACTAACTTAGAAAACTTCATCAAACACTGCTTAACAATTTCTTTTTATGGTCTTGTTAGTGGAAACATAAAGACTACTACAGTCAAGAAAAAGATAAATAAATATAAACTCAAAAAGTCTGACTGCAGTCTAACAAGACTTTTATTGTCAAAAGGAACTACACAGGGAGGTGATGTGGGAGAGTCATTTTGCAGTTATCTTGGCAGATACAGCCAACTTGCTCTATTCCAGATAAGTCTTGATATTTCAAAATCTGTGATAGTTAGATAAAGACTTAATGTTCTGAGATAATGGTTGAGTTCAATGTCTTTAAGATCTTGTTAATTCATCTGCAGTTTGGCATTTCTTTTGACCTCCCTGGACATGAATCACTGGCAGTTTGAGCCACTGATTCAACTTTGCTTGTGAATATGGGTTAGACACTATGTTAAACTTTGTGTTTACCAGGGCTCTATGTTTCAACAACTGTGAACTTCAAGATGTGCGTTTGTGTTTGTGTGACTGTAATTACCTGGAAGATTCAGATTTTCTTACTTTGTGGTGATCGCCTACTTAGGCTGTCCGTGCTTCATGTGATGCAGCTCAACGCTCTCTGCAGAAGCTATCATACAGGACATTCATTTCTGTTTTGTGTTTGTGGTAAGCAGCTTGCCACAAACTTCAGTACAGAATTTATTCCTAGTCAGACTGACATCATACCATAATTGTCTTAAGTGCATTTGTGAGCATCATTTCAAAGTCTAGACAATGTCTCATTATCAAACAAAAACTCTACGTGCAAAGCATGGCAGTCACAGCTAAGCAGCCGGAACAGGTTATTATGTGAACACTTACAAGCAGTTTAACGAGGCAGTCTTCACACACAGGTGAGGTAGACCTGCCAGTGAGTCTTCTCAGTGTGCAGGGTATGCATACTCTTGGATGCAGTATTGTTTTCTTTTTTGCTTACTTCTAAAGCTATTGTCTATTGTTTTGTTTTCTAGGGCCTATTCCAGGTGCTATGGGAGCAGCCCTAGAGTCAGGTCATCCCAGACACCTCCTTGGGGCCATTCCCCAGCATCAACAGCACCAGGGCATTCTTCCTCCTTATCCTGGCTCAACAAATCCAGCCAGCTTCCCAAGATTTCCAAACCACCCTGGATCTTTCCCAAACACTTCCAAGCCTGGCAGCATGTATCCCCATCAGCCACCGACACCAGCTAGCCCTTACCCTTCCCCACTCCATGTACCAAATTCTTACATGAATGGACCAAATCGTCCATATCCTGGTTATCAATGTAATGGAGGAATGCCCCTTGATAATTACCACAGTTACTACGGTTCAAACCCAAAGCACCTGGACATGTATCGGCAACAGAGGCCTGCACTTTTAGAACAGCAGTATGGAGTACATCAACGCTATGAGGTAAATTATCCACCACGGTATGTTGAGCCAGGTTTACAGGTCAATGGTTACAATGCCTGCAACATGAGGCCAGTTCATCCCATGAGACCTTTTGCTCCTTATGGTCCCACTGGAACCCCAGATCCACAGGTTATGGGCCCCCTTGCAAGAAGACCGTCAGACCATGGAGGTCTAGATTATTCAGCTGCTGTAAGCAAAGGCAATCAATTTGGAGGATACCCAAATCCATACCTCTCTCAGAACCCTCAAATCTTACCCCCAGGCCAAGACCCTTATCATATGCAAGTTAAGACAGAAATGGGCACTCCTAGCCCACAGGTGCTTTCTGCGCAATTAAGTGGTGGGTGTCTAAACCCTGCAACACAGTCAGGATTAAGTCTGCAAAACGGGAGCCATATGGGTTCTGGTATTAAGCAAGAGCCTGGAACACCACAAACACCTACAACGCCCCAAAAGCCTGAAATGTGGTCAGACAATGAGCACAATTTTTTGGACCCTGATATTGGTGGCGTGGCAGTGGCACCCAGCCATGGCTCCGTACTTATTGAGTGTGCAAAACGGGAGCTCCATGCAACAACACCCCTCAAAAACCCGGACCGAAACCACCCAACACGCATCTCCTTGGTCTTCTACCAGCACAAAAATATGAATGAGGCCAAGCATGGTTTGGCATTGTGGGAGGCCAAAATGGCAGAGAAGGCTCGAGAGAAAGAGGAAGAGGCGGAGAGGAATGGTGGTGATGTGACGCCTAACAAGGGCAACAAGAAGGGAGTCAAGCGTGAGCATTCTGAGTCAGAGACAACCGGAGAGCCTCCTTATAAGCGTTTTATCCAGTCACTAATGGAGGGGTCCTTGTCATGCACAACAAACACCTATGTCAGTACATCTCCTTACGCCTTCACCAAGGTCACAGGACCCTACAGACAGTTTGTGTAAACAAGATAACAAAGGAACTGGTGCTTATTTTTAAACAACAACAACGATCCTCAAGCACCACTGGCCTCATCTACTGCACTCCTATCTGTAAGGCTAACATCTGTAGAACCTGTGATCAAATGACATAAAAATCACGTTTCACATCAGGTCTTGGACCTCTTTAACAATTAAGCTTTACGAGTTGATCCTTCTAAGGATGTATTTTTTTTCTGGCAACATTTGCAAGATACAGTTTCTGGTGCTTTCAGTCAGATACATAAGGACCTATTTTTACTGGAAACAAAGTTTTGTTTTTAGTGGCTTTATTTTTCTTACAACTTTTTGGAGATTTAATCTTGACATAAAACACTGATTTTGTGTATGACGATGTTCACGGTGCTAAATTGTGTGCTTACTACCATATATTATAATTCAACTGCCTTCACACTATAACCATAAGACTCTTTATGAGTGACATTCAATTAAGTATGTGAAAAGGACACTGAAAATACCATCACTGTTAAATCATCAGCATCCTAATTGTTTTAGACAAGTCAGTGTTTCTTACAGCACTTTTTGATAATGAGTTTTTTAATACCTTGGTAATTATGAAATTTGGTTACATTGTATTGCATCGTTGAGAGTTATTCATTTCTAAGCATCCCCCAAAATGAAATATAAGGTCATAAAAGATTTTACGAGCAATCTATGAAACACTTTCAACTTCATGCAAAAATTTTCCTACATTTATACTGTATGTATTGAGCCATTCTAATGGTGCATTTTTTTTTTTTTTTTTACATTTTAAGGTAAAAACCTCTGTGTTATTTTAGTTTTTTTAGGTTTGCTTGATTGTCAGCAAATGTTTTTAATGCTCTTTAGTGCAGGTTCATCAAAAAAACCTGTATTGTGAATATTACACATAGTTTTATGTCTGTGGTGCTTAGTAAATGTGCTTTTTATACACTGAGGAACATGAAACAGGGTAAGCTCAGTGTCAGTTTCAGAGGGCAGCTGGCTTGCTGTTGGGGTGTTAAAATATTGTAATCTAACTGTAAGATAAACAGGTGAGATTTGTACAGTAAATTAATTTCTCTTTTTGGAATTACTGTTATAGATTTTGTGTTGTAAAGAATGCTAACAGCCTTTTTCATTGTATTTCTTTGGGTTTCAAGTGATTTTTTTTTTCATAAGGTGCTACCTAACCTAATAGAACATACAATGTGAGACTCTTTGGGCAGTGAGAAGGCTGTTAATAAATGTACAGTACCAACCTGTCACATACCTCAAACTAGTTTGGCAATAGGATTATAAAATATTTTCCTTTCTTTATTTCTTTGACAAATATTAATAAGAGTTTGGGCCACCAAAAGGCATAAAAGTTCATTACTTACTTTCTTTACTTTACCTGCAAGAAAGTATTACTTGAACTTGAATCTTGGATGTAAAATCAGGGACATTTTCAACTAATTTTGTGTACATCTTCATAGCCTGTATTCATCCTGTCTTGTCATTCAGGGACTTGCCATTGCCCCCAAAATCCCAATTTGATTCTCGTCACTTAAAACAGACAAAAAATATTTTGTGAGGAAAAGTGTTAGTTTCCTGCATTTTGTTTTTCCAATGCTAGAATTAATGGTGGAGGAAATCTTATTATAATGATTTGAAAATTATGCACTGAGCTGATAAAAGGGAAAAGTATAATATTGACTTAAGAGCAATGATGTTACTTTTGCAATAAGGCAAGACTGGGGACAGTGGCTTATAGTTGCACATCTTTGTGCCTGTGAATAGCTACATTTATTTATAACCACTAAACAATTGTAAAATGATTTTTCTTCCCTGTCTATTTGACTTAATTAATGTGATATATAATGAAAAAAAAAATTGTAGTAAGAACGTACCCCAATCTTCAACATATTCATTGTCTGAAAGCACTTCATTTCTTTTTCAGGAAAAATGTAATAATTACAAAAAGTTTTATTTAAACAGATTGTAAATGTTTAAAAAAAAAAAATTAATTATGTCACAATGTACATACCAAGAATTTGTATTGCAGGAATACAACTCATATTTTGATGTTGATGTAGGTTCTTGTGTAGGTAAAGTCAAAAGAAAAAAACTGACCCACAGCTTTTCTATCAGCAACTATAGCATATCTTAAAAAGTCCTTCAGGTTAATGAACAGAATGCTCATGGCTAGAGTATCCAGGAAGTTTTTGTAAATATTAGGCTCACTGTCACATCAATGTTTACAGTTTTAGCATCCTGTCAAACATTAGAGGTTATAGTTTATCTTAAATGTTTTGTTATATCTACATTGATAAATGTCGAACTATGTTGTACAGAACCCAGCTACAGTAGCAGGTTGTGGTTGAGAAAGCAGAGGTGTCTAAGATATAGCGGGTTAAAAGCATAGCCATACTTGAAGATGCTTCAGAGTGTTTCTGAGTGAGTCAACATTACTTGAATGACTTTCTGGGCTTAACTCATGCACTATGTGCTCTGCTCAAAGGTTAAGCTAGCAGTTGATCCACACTTCGTCTTTTTGCAGTTAGACACTAAAGGATTTTAAAAATGTGCAACTTTTTGCCTGTCATTTTGTTTTTAAGGCTTCCCTAGCTCTCCTGAAGTTTGGTATGCTATAAAAAAAAAAAAAATGGAATTAAGGATGGGTATAAATACTGTAAGTATTGTAATGTACTGAATGCAGTTTATTTGAAAGCTGTTTATTATATCATTCCTGATATTGCTGAAATGTGGGTGTTTTTTTTTTTTTTTTAATAAAATGTATATTTATTTTAAAGCAATTTCATTTGTTTCTCCAATTTAATATTAATACCCAAATTCTGTGCATTACTGGCCCCTACTGTAAGTTGTTACAGATGATATTTATACTGATCAGTCTTCTTGTTTTATTTATCCAAATGAGATATACAATCTAGAGTAAAGACAGTCATACATTGTACATCATTTACACATAAAAACAGGAGTGACTACAGGGTGGGGAAGCAAAATTTACAATATTTTGAGGCAGGAATTGAAAGATAGCGTATGACCAATTAGTTTATTGAAAGTCATTAGAATTTATTTGCCACAAGAAAATTGACATAATAGAAAATGTTTTTATTCTATGTGTCCTCCTTCTTTCTCAATAACTGCCTTCACACGCTTCCTGAAACTTGCGCAAGTGTTCCTCAAATATTCGGGTGACAACTTCTCCCATTCTTCTTTAATAGTATCTTCCAGACTTTCTGGTAATAGTTTTGCTCATAGTCATTCTCTTCTTTCCATTATAAACAGTCTTTATGGACACTCCAACTATTTTTGAAATCTCCTTTGGTGTGACGAGTGCATTCAGCAAATCACACACTCTTTGACGTTTGCTTTTCTGATTACTCATATGGGCAAAAGTTTCTGAAAAGGTATGGATAATAGTGTTAGGTATGATTATGACATCAATATAGGTTTGGTTTCAAAACAACTGACGTAGTGCCTGCTGAGAAAAAACAACTAAATGTTCATTGTAAATTTTGCTTCCCCACCCTGTATTTCTCTCAAAAGTAGTGTTTCAATGGACAAATTAACAGGCTGCCTAATAATACACCCAATGGTTTACAGACATTATTGAATAGTAAGTGTAGATGGCACTTCACACAGCTGAGAACGTGAACGCAGCTGCATATAAAAGGTGCATCAGTAGATGTACGGCTTCTTCACATGAAATTAATGGGTTCTGTTTGGGCTTGAGGAGCTTCAGAATCACTCAGACAAAATGCCACTTGTCCACTGCAAATAAAAAAAAAAAAAAAGAGAATCCCATGAAAACACATAACGGAAGAAGCATATAAACATTACAGTCAAGTCATAGAATGAGTCAGAAATTATTTACTTACCATCTGGAGATACAGGATATGCACTCCCCAACACAGGGGCCTGGAAGTCAAATAACATACAATTACTCAACTTTGCTTTAATAAAGTCTTCTATGCTGATATTGAATTTTCCACACGTGCTGTGAAATGCAGGTTCTCACCGACTGAACCACATCCCTGGCCTTATCGCTGCTGCATTTGAAAGGGCTCTCACAGCAGGAGATATTTTGGCTGAACAAAAAGGGATTGATCGACCATAGAAATAGTCAGCCACAAATTCACAAAAACAGATTTAATAGTCATTTACACGATACGTATGTACCGTAAACCACAAATATATAATATACCATTGGTGTTCCCTCTATCAACCTACCATTCAATGTCTCCACCATCAGTCTGCCTCTGCACTAGTGCCCTCCAGTGCTCATGGGTGGACCTAATGATCTCAACTGCAAAGTCCTAAAAAGGACAAACGGCATCAGCGAAAGGACAAGAACTAATCCTAAAACTCCATTCAACTTTAGCCACTAAAAGCGGCCAACACCTCTTAATAAAGAGTCACATTTTATTTATTCATGCGGTTTTGTAGAGGCGATACTACCTTGTCTTTGAATTGTCCTTTGAATCCAAATTGGTTCTCAGGTTTTCCATCAGGCACTTTATATTTCCTAAACCAGTCGACAGTAGCTTCTAAATGGCCTGGCCGACTCTTGCGGACATCCTCAATACCTGAAGAAAACACAAACACAATGAATAGAAAGAGGAAGAACAGGGGACCCATTTACACTTGTTTAGCAATTATTCTTAAAAGTTTCTGTATTTCACTGGTCAACAATGATTTGCTACTTGGAGAGAAATACCAGATTTTGACCTAAACCAGGTATTTGGGCCTAAATTGGTATGCTCTAAATTTGAATTCACAGTTTCTCCTGCATGTCAGTGACAGCATATCACACCAGTGTTTTATTCAGATGGTTTTCAATACCCGAGAGAAAAAATTTCATGCAGTCCAAAGTGATGCAAAGCTGAAAGATGTAATTCTACTAGGACCCCAGATTGATGATCCCTCTCAAAGCTCAGCTCTGCCCCAAATTATCATCAACTAACTGAGGACATGATAAAACTAGAAAAGCAGTCGGAGAGCGAAGACCTCCGCCAAGGCAGATCAGCCCCCCGAGGATCACCACCAAAATTTTATTATTTGTTCCTCGTGCCAGTATCATTTCCTGAAAATTTCATCCAAATCTGTCCATAACTTTTTGAGTTATCTTGCTAACAGTCAAACAAACAAACAGACAAACTGGATATCACTAGATACCATATTTGGTTCCTTGCCCATAAGTGGCAAAAAAATATAGTATACAGGGTGGGGAAGCAAAATTTACAATGAACATTTAGTTGTTTTTTCTCAGCAGGCACTACGTCAATTGTTTTGAAACCAAACATATATTGATGTCATAATCATACCTAACACTATTATCCATACCTTTTCAGAAACTTTTGCCCATATGAGTAATCAGGAAAGCAAACGTCAAAGAGTGTGTGATTTGCTGAAAGCACTCGTCACACCAAAGGAGATTTCAAAAATAGTTGGAGTGTCCATAAAGACTGTTTATAATGGAAAGAAGAGAATGACTATGAGCAAAACTATTACCAGAAAGTCTGGAAGATACTATTAAAGAAGAATGGGAGAAGTTGTCACCCGAATATTTGAGGAACACTTGCGCAAGTTTCAGGAAGCGTGTGAAGGCAGTTATTGAGAAAGAAGGAGGACACATTGAATAAAAACATTTTCTATTATGTCAATTTTCTTGTGGCAAATAAATTCTCATGACTTTCAATCAACTAATTGGTCATACACTGTCTTTCAATCCCTGCCTCAAAATATTGTAAATTTTGCTTCCCCACCCTGTATATAAACTAGAAAAGCACTCGGACAGCGCAAACCTCCACCAAAGCAGATCAGCCCCCACCACCAAAATGTAATCATTTGTTCCTTGTGCCAGTATCAACATTTCCTGAAAATTTCATCCAAATCTGTCTGTAACGTTTTGAGTTATCTTGCTAACAGACAAAGAGACAGACAGACAAACCCCGATGAAAACATAACCTCTGCCGTTCCTTGGCGGAAGTAAATATATTAATGTACACTACCAGTCAAAAGTTTGGACTCACCTTCTCATTTAAATGGCATTAGATGGACCACAGATGGCCAACAAGTGCTCAGCATCACTGGGAACTCCTTCAAGACTTTTGGAAAACATTTCAGGTGACTACCTCATGAATCTCACCAAGAGAATGCCAAGAATGTGCAAAACAGTAATAAAAGCAAAATGTGTCTATTTTGAAGAATCTAAAATATAAAACATGCTTTGAGTTATGTCACACTTTTTTTTTTTTAAAACTACATAATTCCATATGCGTTCATTCATAGTTTTGATGCATTCAGTGAGAATCTACAATGTAAATAGTCATGAAAATTAAGAAAAACCAGGTGAGTCCAAACTTTTGACTGGCAGTGTATGGTTTGGAAAATCTTGCTCAAAATGTGTTTACTGCACTCACATCCCAATTTTAGTCCCACAGTTTGGGTGATGACCACTTTGAACTATTTCATCAACATATTTCTGAAATGGAGACCAGGTTGGAGACTGATGGTTTCTACAATGGGAAACTGTCACAACCCACCAGCAGTTTTGAGCCAAGCTGATAGGTACTGCTACTGGGGTTTACTCTCCAATGGGCTTTGTGTTCACATCTATACGTAAGTTGGACTAATTTTGCTCATATTATCTCCTAAATCTGACATATGTGCGTGATTTTTTTGGTTTACCACAATGAATACAAAATCCTTATGTCATGTACATCTTCTCGTGCCCACTACAAATCTGAAGACACGATCTGTGAAAAACCCACCATTTAGGTTTTTGGCATCTGGGTCCTCAGCATTGATAGCAATGACCTTCCAGTCCATCTCTCCCTCATCGATCATAGCCAAGATGCCGAGCACTTTCACCTGGATCACCTGACCTGGATAACACACCTAAAGAAATAAAGAAGCCCTCAAATTACTAAAAACTAAATGAGTGAAGCATGATAAGGAAATATACAGGGGGGGCGAAAAGTAACTAGGCATTAGAAATTGCTTATAGAATTTTTACTATCACTGAAGTCATGATGAAAACATTTTTGAAACAGACAGCACTAATGGGGGATTTCTTATGTTCTTATTTCTTATTCAAGGATTCAGAAGGTTCTTAAGTATATCCCAGATGATGTCCTTCAGAAGGTTGTTCATCTCATCCCTGGCCGTTTGAGGAAACTGGTTGATGCCGCCAGTGTTTACGTCGAAAAATAAAGATTTATTTTCATTTACCCTTGTAATAAAGGACATGTATGATTTGTTTCAATAACTTACTAATAGGACTATGGATTTTATAACCAATTTTAATGGCTAGTTACTTTTCACCCACCCTGTGTATGTACACTACCAGTCAAAAGTTTGGACTCACCTGGTTTTTCTTTATTTTCATGACTATTTACATTGTAGATTCTCACTGAATGCATCAAAACTATGAATGAACGCATATGGAATTATGTAGTTTTAAAAAAAAAAGTGTGACATAACTCAAAGCGTGTTTTATATTTTAGATTCTTCAAAATAGACACATGTTGCTTTTATTACTGTTTTGCACATTCTTGGCATTCTCTTGATGAGATTCATGAGGTAGTCACCTGAAATGTTTTCCAAAAGTCTTGAAGGAGTTCCCAGTGATGCTGAGCACTTGTTGGCCATCTGTGGTCCATCTCATGCCATTTAAATGAGAAGGTGAGTCCAAACTTTTGACTGGTAGTGTATATATATATATGTAATACTGTATATTATTACCTGGGTGCCGATGTCACAAACGTCAATAGGGTCGTTATCACCACAACACTTCGTGTCTTTGTCTGTGTGGTTGGGGTCCTCCCATGTCTTTTTCAAAAACAGTTGGGGATTTATTAAAATTATGCTCTGAAATCTGCTACACAATAATGCTGACAGTCACTATTCACTATAAATAAAGCTTAGAACATTATGGTAGATCATACACATTGTCCTCACCTGTGGGAGTGCTCCATAGTTCCAGATATAACCTTTATGAGGAAATATGTTGGCAACGTATCGGAGCTTGCCTTTCTTTACGTCTTGTTTGATGGGGTTTAGAGGTTCCTTTGTTGCAATCTGTGAATTAAAGCAGTTATGAAGGTGTACATTGAATTGTGGGTTTGTCTGGTTTTGTGAGTGTTAAATGAACTGTCTGTTCTGATATTTTGTACTTTTTAATCCATTAAGATGTAAGCTTTGCTTTAAAACAGCCTCTTAAAACTTGAGGGTTTTTCTGAAAAGCTTCAAAGAATGGTAAATATTCAAAAAGGTCAATAGGAAAAGGAAAAAACACGTAAACAGCAAACCATTTAAAGGTCAACTCATCAGAGTCTGTCTTAAAATGTACCTGGTCAAAAGCATTAAAACACACAAATATCGAACCCGTTTTTGAAGTTGAAAGCACTCAAATGTCACAACTGGTGTTAAAATGTTACACATGGTCTGAACTTGGGCTTAAATGTAAAAAAAAAAAACAAAAAAAACCATGCATCTGGTTTTGCTCTTTGCAGCTGAAACAGGTAATTTCCATGTTGTGGGACTAATAAAGCATTATCTTATCTTACATTTTATGCTAATTCTCTAATATTTACAACACAAACAGAAACATGAACTGAGCTTAGAAAACCAAATTCACAAAGAAGGAGCTTAAGAAAACATAGAGCTTAAAGCTGTTAACATTAGTGAACTGTTAACACGTTGTCAGGAATCATCAGCTTTAAAAAGTAACCTATCAATTATTTACAAAGTCAGATACTGATATCTTTCACCTACTTACCTCCATTTTAGCATTTGACCATCGAGGAACCTCCACCACCATGTTAAAGAGCAGCTACAATTACCAAAGAACATTATGTCAGTATATATTATATTTATTGTATTTTCAGAGCTAAATCTAATAAAACTATACTCAAAATGTGACAGCACCTCACTCTCAGGCTTCTTGGGCTTTTTAGCTGGTACATCATTGTCCTGGTGAGAAAAACAGAAATTGATTGTATGTTTTAAATGTCATTAAAGGGCTCATATTTTGCTAAACCCACTTTTATTAATCTTTGGTATATTTATTTGTGTATTTGGACCCTAATAGTTTGAAATATTTGAATTTGAACCCTCCAGGTGCTGCAAAACTATCTTTATATTCATTCCGGCAAAAATTGAGTCGATTTCAACAACCCATTTTAATTTCTGCTTAATTTGTTACATTTTATAACTAGTTACATCTCGCCATTTGCACAAATAAGGTCAAGACTTTGAATGAACATTTTTCTGAGTACAACATATTTGTTTATAGGCGGCAACAGCTGTAGTAAAAAATTTTAAATATGTTCAAACTTTGAGCCGATTACCTAAAAATATTCAGTTGTTGGTTGTATTAACACACACAAGTGACTGAACAGGACAGAACAGCACAGACAACAACCTGGAGGGGGTGGGGCGTGAAGTAGCTCATTTGCATTTAAAGGGCCAGCACTCAAAACAACCTTTCTGGTGTCATTACTCAGAAATAGGGTTGAAGATGAACCTGTGGAGTTTAATTATTGAAGAATTCAGACCTAAGCATAGCATTTACAGTTTATGTAGACCACAGGGAAATGTTTTAAAATGCAGAATTCCATTAAAAAAAAAAAAAAAAAAAAAAAAAAGCGAAATATCATCCCTTTAAATGTAATATTTATTCTGCAACCTTCAAAAAACTTACTTGTTCTGTCTCTGCTATGAGTGGAATATCATGGAATGGTGAAATGTATTTCCCTCCAGAGTTTTCTAGGTAGAAGAAACATGACATACAAGAAATGTTTATTAGAAACAAACCACTATTAAACATGCAAAATGATTCAACACAGCTGCAATACTGTAAACTGTATGTATACACTAGACACTGCATTTTTCAGATATGCATTTATACTTCTGTATTTTTATCTTGTGTACTGTGAGTGTAACTTCATTTCACAGTTTCTAAAGTGATACCAACAAAATGAGGTGGGCTTGGAGACAAAACAATAATGCTACCATTTTTTTTATTTTGCAATATTGACATTATTGGTTAAATCATAAATGCGTGATATGAAACAAAATAGAATCTATTTTTTTTCCAGTGTTAGGCATAACTTATCATTTTACAGATAAAGATAAAACATGGCTCAAAATCTGTCCTTTGTTTATATTATTTATATTTATTATATATATTATATTTATTTATTTATTTTGTATATTCCATATATAACCAGAGAAACACATTCACAAAGAATACATTATATTTTTATTGATGAATGGTGTTCAGTGGAATAATCTTGATTTTGCGAGTCATTCATTTTACCTTTTTCACTATTTTTAAAAAGCAAAACCTGGATAAACTGGATTAATTCAGCTCTAAAAATGACTGATTTTGACCTGATATGAACATTTTTACTGAGATAGTTTTTTTTTTTTCCATCTTGCCCAGTCCCAAATTGAAGATACAGTATGAAAAAGGGTATGTTACATAAAATATGTGCTATCCCAGTATCAATGCGGCATTGCAAGGGGACTTCATTGGAGAGGATGATGAGATACGGTAAAATAATAATAATAATAATAATAATAATAATAATAATAATAATAATAATAATAATAATAATAATAATAATAATAGCTTTATTTATATGGCTCCTTTTAAAACAAAGTTTACAAAGTGCTTTGACAGACAAAGCAGAGGGCACAACAGCAGGATACAAGATGCAAGTAAAAACACTAAAACAGAAGCAACACAATAAGAGAGATGTGTACAACAAATGCACTTTGAAAAAATTAAGTGAATCGGAGTAACGAGGGCAGGGATAATGTAACATGATGCTGTCAAATCAAGGCAAAAATGAAGAAATGAGATAAAGCAACATCATGTATGACAATATAAGTGAATAATCAAACAGGATAAAATTCAAATTTAAAAAATTAAAATTAAAAATGAAAAGGGACAAACATCACATAAAAGCAAGTTTATAAAAATGTGTTTTTATATTAGAAAGAGTTAGATTTTTTTTTTTTTTTTGCAACTGATGCATTGTCAGTCAAACCATTATATCCACCTTACTTTCACCCCATCCTTTGTTCCTGTTGGTTGTTTATACAAAAACACCAGCATTATCAGGCAAAATACACTTACGTAATCTCGGAGGGGCAGGAGTATGTTTGAATATTTGGTAAATATTACTTTGCTGTCATTAGATTAGATGTCTATCATATTTTCTGAAAGGTCTATATATGTAGATCGGCTAAAATTTCCTTAGGGGGTCAAATGAGTGGCATTTTTGTCAAAAAAAAAAAAAAGTTGTAAGAAATGCATAGAACTGTGTTGAAATAATGCTAATACATTTGTGCACAGACTACTGACATTATTTGAAAGTGGAAGCAATATTTTCAAAAATATTGGATTTTGAATAGCACGTGAAAACTTTTGCTGGTGGACGGACGTGACATTACCCATGATGCTCTGGTCAGTACCAGTACTTTATTAGGAATAAACTTATATACTTACTATTGCTAATTCTCCTCTTATTCATAAATGTTAGTATTGTGGATCTAAAACAATAACAGCTGACACAAAAACACAAAATGTGGCAGTGGACGGATGTGACATGGTTGTTACAGATCCCATCATACTGATGCTCGGCAGCCATGTCACCGTTTACACTAATGATCCCTGTGCAAAAACTAGGATCAGAATTATTTATTGTATAGTTTATCATCATACTAAAGAGTAAATAACAATATAGAATTGTGATTTCTTTATAAAAATGCTTATTATTAGAAAACTGTTGATTTAAAAAGTGACGTGTGACATTCTTAATGTATGTACAGGGTGGGGAAGCAAAATTTACAATATTTTGACGCAGGGATTGAAAGACAGTGTATGACCAATTAGTTTATTGAAAGTCACGAGAATTTATTTGCCACAAGAAAATTTACTTAATAGGAAATGTTTTTATTCTATGTGTCCTCCTTCTTTCTCAATAACTGCCTTCACACGCTTCCTGAAACTTGCGCAAGTGTTCCTCAAATATTCGGGTGACAACTTCTCCCATTTTTCTTTAATAGTATCTTCCAGACTTTGTCGTAATAGTTTTGCTCATAGTCATTCTCTTCTTTCCATTATAAACAGTCTTTATGGACACTCCAAATATTTTTGAAATCTCCTTTGGTGTGACGAGTGCATTCAGCAAATCACACACTCTTTGACGTTTGCTTTCCTGATTACTCATATGGGCAAAAGTTTCTGAAAAGGTATGGATAATAGTGTTAGGTATGACTATGACATCAATATACTGTATGTTTGGTTTCAAAACAACTGACGTAGTGCCTGCTGAGAAAAAACAACTAAATGTTCATTGTAAATTTTGCTTCCCCACCCTGTATTGGCGTAACATAAGCAGGATGGATCAGCACCATACTCCATATTGCAACCTGTAAAAATAAAACGTGATATGTAGGATAGAATCTAACAAGAAAAATCCGGGAATCTAAAAGAATAGAATGTTTTTCAGGTAAATTCAATTAAAATATAACTTGGCCATTTGTGACATGAAAATATAGCATTAATTGTGATGAAATTGGACATTTTTGAGCTGAAAACATAGTTCATATGACCATCAACATATTGCAACAGAACTGAAATCCTGTAAAACTGCATCACTTAAATTGATTTCTTATGCACAAAGACATAAATAAGACCTCTAAGCAAATTTTAGCCCAGATGTGTTATCACAACATGTGCCACATTTGTCTGGTGTAGTGTATAGTAAGAGCTGTGCTGCTGATAGTGGGCCTGTCAGGTTTTTATTGTCACTAGAGATGTTGATGCGTAAATACTCCACGTGACCAGTCAACAGGAAGTGAAATCACCCTGAGTATGACACAGAAGCCTGAACCATGCTTTCAGCCTTAAAAACAGCTTCATCCTGCAAACCTGAGGCCATCACTGCAGAGCTTTAGGAGCTGCGTGGAACAATGTTGCATTCACGAACACTCCGTAATTGTACCTTAAAGGTCACGTGTTACTTTGCCTTGAGGTCAAACTACGTTCAGGTCAAACACGTTGTGAGACCATTACACGGTAAAATGCCGGAGACGCATTGGTTTGTCCCAGAGTGATAAACTTACTAAAATAAATCCGGTAGTCAGGAGAATTCGGGTGTCCTCTCTCCTCAGTTTGATAGTGCATCGTTTTTCTCAAATGCAGTTGAAATGCAGCTGCTGCTTGTGTGACGGATTTGTTACGAAAAGCGGGAAGTGCACGGAAATGTGTGACCGAACACCCGAAAGCACAGCACTGTAGCAGCGGTCTCATTATAGACACTTCTCCCCTCTTCGGTTCCTGCTTCCCGTCCTCCTCCGCTGCCACATCCACTGTCCGTAAACGCTACCGGATTCAGCCATACCGCTTCCGGCCTGGGACCTTCAAAATAAAAGTTGAGATGTAACCATAGCAACCTTTGACTGGGAGCAATACAGAAATGTTGTATTATAAAACGTGTGTTAAGATTAAGTCATAGTAGGTAGGGTCTTAGACAAGGGGTGTCAAACTCATTTTGCATTCAGCCTTTCTTTATGGAAAACTGACTGCCTGCTCCACCTCATCCACCCTCATCTACCTTCTCTCATGTGTTTTCTTTTTCCGTATCTTGTCTCTACCTTTTTGCATGAGTATTTGTTTGTTGTTTGCCCTTTAGTATTAACTCTGTATCTGTTTTACCCCTTTGCTGTGTGTTCGTCCCTTGGCTGTTTTTTGTAAAGCGTCTTTGAGTACTTAGAAAAGCACTGTAAAACAAACAATGTATTATTATTATTATTATTATTATTATTATTATTATTATTATGATTATTATTATTATTATTATTATTATTATTATTATTGTTATTATTATTATTATTATTATCCATCCATTATCCACCGCTTATCCGGGGCCGGGTCGCGGAGGTAACAGTCTAAGCAGGGATGCCCAGACTTCCCTCTCCCCAGACACCTCCTCCATATTATTATTATTATTATTATTATTATTATTATTATTATTATTATTATTATTATTATTATTATTATTATTAAAGTAATAGCATCATAACCTATAAATAATTACTTTTTTGCTTTGTTTAATTGCAATTAAAAGCATTTAATTATGAAAATATTTACATTTACAAACTATCCTTGGACAAAAAACATGTGAATAACCTAAAAAAAACTGAAATTTCTAAGAAAAATAAGTACAGTAACAATATTATACCTCAGCTTATCATTGATATGTGTGCATTACGCACAATGTTACACAAATATTTGGTAACAACTATAATATTGCTAAAAAAAAAAAACAAAAAAAAAAAACAAAAAAAAAAACAAGAGTTTGGAACTAAAATAAGAACAATTTCTCATTCAATTTCTAATTTGCCCAGGTTATTGCTCCTCTTGGGAGTTCTTCGAGGTTCAGCTAGACTAGTTTTGCTTCAAAAGAGCAAAACTAGTCCAGTTGAACCTAGAAACTAGAAAAATGGAGTTGTCACTGTTTATAGCAGTATTTTTCAACCATGGGGTCGGGACCCCACGTGGGGTTGCCTGGAATTTGAATGGGGTCACCTGAAATTTCTAATAATTGATTAAAAAAAAAAACCCAGAACAAAACAAAGCAACAACTTACTAATAAAAAATATATAGTGAGTTGACAGAGACAATCCCAATCCATACAAGACATGACAAACTGTGAAGCTGAAACTGAAGCACTGTGGTACTGTTTATCTTTCGAATGTTCATTGTGGTCAGTTTCAGATGCTGCAGCTCTTTCATCATTCATAGTTTGAGTTATTGTTTGTTCAGTATTAACTGTCAGCCTTGTAAATCCAAGCTGGACTGAATGTACATATCCTGACCAAGGAAAAAGAAATTCTCACTTTGTGCAGTAATCTACACCTGGCTTTTCTGCCTCTGTCCATAATAATATACATTATAAAACCTAAATGTCGTCTAAAATTAACCTTTATTTGCAACATAGTATAGCAAACTATTACGTGATCAAAAACTAATTTTAGCAAAGAAAATGTCTCTGTTTTGAATGTCTGGGGTCACCAGAAATTTGTGGTGTTAAAATGGGGTCATGGGCCAAAAAAGGTTGGGAACCACTGGTTTATAGGTCACTATGCTATTATTTTACGTTAGATCATATTAGCCTGTATGTGGAACCTGAACTAAAATCAGCTTCACATCCTTGATTGTTAATATCTTCAGTGTATTTTTGCATCTCCCAAATTCATCCCACAGGCCAGATTGAACCTTTTGTTGGGCCACACGTTTGAGACCCCTGCTCTAAGAGAAACATAGCTTTTATTATGGCTTTATATATCGTGGTGTTTATTAGCTAATAGCACTATTAATATTAGCGAGCTGTCATAATTCATGGCTAGAGGGCAGTACCTACAACAACTGTCAGCAGAGACCTAATTTTCTGATAAGTTTTTGCTTTTAAAGGTTAGGTTACAGGTTAACTCATTTTATCATTCCCATGAAGAAATTTGGACTCTGTAGTTTAACCATTCTAATACACACAAAGTACCTAGCATTAGCAATTAGCATTAGCACATAGCACATGAAGAGCAGTGAGCTACCATTGAAGGAGCTCAGGGATCAAATACCACCTGAATTCAAATATACTGAAAGGTAGTTGTGGAATTTCTACCCAATGATGCGACTAAAAACTACCAAACGCTGCAGCATTAAATAAAGAGTGTGTGTATTCAAACCACTTCTGTTTATGTTGAACACATAGTCACATGGTAGCACAATAAAACTAAGCAATTCCTTCATAATCTGTCTAAAAAAGTGATTGTTGTAATGGAATTGTATAACATCTCACCAGTGTAAAACATTTGGCCTTTAAAATCAAGTATATTTTTTATCTGTATGTGAATAAAGTTTACAAAAAGATACAAAAGTAAAATCAGGATTTATTAATTCTTTGGGCTGCAGGAAAGATGCAATTGGCGGTTACCACCTTTGTCTTAATAGTAGACCATGTAAACCACAGGTGTCAAACATGAGGCCCGGGGGCCAAATCCGGCCCGCCAAAGGGTCCAGTCCGGCCCTTGGGATGAATTTGTGAAATGCAAAAATTACACAAGATATTAACAATCCTTTTAGTTCAGGTTCCACGTCCGACCAATTCAATCTCAGATGGGTCAGACCAGTAAAATACTATCATAACAATATCGAAATAATGACAACTACAAATGTTTCTCTTTGTAAATGTAAATATTTCCATGTATTTCCACTAAAACAAAGTATAATTTCACAAAAAAATGTAAATAACCTGAACAAATATGAACAACCTGAAATTTCTTAAGAGAAGTAAGTACAATTTTAACAATATTCTGTCTGTTTTTACATGTTTTGTGTAGTTGTAAGTTATAATGTACATGTGTAAATGATAAACTGAGGCAGAATATTGTTAAAATTACGCTTATTTTTTTTCAGTTTTTCATGTTATTCACATCTTTTGAAAGGAAAGTTCGGAAATGTAAACCTTTTCATAATATAAATTTACTTTTCACTCTAAATCACAGAGAAAAGTTTGGAGCTGACATTATTTATATATTAATATAGTGTTGATCCATAATGCACATGTATAAATGATGTGTTGAGGCAGAATATTGTTAAAATTGCACTTATTTTTCTTAAGAAATTTCAGTTTTTTCAGGTTATTCACTTTTTTTTTTTTTTATTTGGATAGTTTATACAAGTAAGTATTTTCATAATTTAATGTTTTTTTGGAGTTGTCATTATTTATATATTATTATGTTATTATTTTACTGGTTCGGCCCACTTCAGATCAAATTTAGCTGAATGTGGCCCCTGGACTAAAATGAGTTTGACACCCCTGATGTAAGCAATCAATGCTCCTACTTTTATTTTGACAAAGTTTTTGTAACAGGAAGTTAAAAATGAACTATTCTTCCAATGTGTGGTTTTTGTGAAGTAGTTTAGTTTTACTGCCACCTAGCTTGGAACAAAGATACATAGGGTTTAATGTATTTAAGCCATTTTACATTGATTTCCTGGAGATTTCGCCTTCTCTTGTCTATAACTGCATGTTTAACCCTAATCCTAACCTTAAAAACAAACATTCATGAGTGTTTTATGTCTCTGCTAAATGAGAAACACATGAATATACACCTTGTATGAACCATAGCTGCAATATATGGACAAAAATATTGGGACACATTGAATTCAGGTGTTTCTTTTCTAACAGGGGTCTGGCATACAAAACAATACTGACAAATGTCATAATATAGTTTTATATTATGATAAATATCATTGCATTACGTTTTGTTTAAATTGTTATCTTTGCTTCCAAAATGCCTCAGTGATGGTTTTTACTTAATTTCTCTCAACATTGTTTTTTTTTTTTTTTTTTTTAATCTATGACTACGATTTTAAATGTTCTACCTCCAAATTTCTAAAACATTTTTCACACTCTGACTGTAAATAATAATAATTTACTGCCACACCTACTTTCTTCATATCTCACTTATGAAGTAAAATTTCACATTCAGCTGTTCAAAAATGTTGATGTTTATAAACTATATGGACAAAAATATTGGGACATATTGAATTCAGGTGTTTCTTTTCCAACAGGGGTCTGGGATACAAAACAATACTGACAAATGTCATAATATAGTTTTATATTATGATAAATATTATTGCATTGCATTTTGTTTAAATTATCTTTGCATCCAAAATGCCTCAGAGATGGGTTTTTACTTAATTTCTCTCAACATTTTTTTTTTTTTTTTAAATCTATGACTACGATTTTAAATGTTCTACCTCCAAATTTCTAAAACATTTTTCACGCTCTGACTGTAAATAATAATAATTTACTGACACAACTACTTTCTTCACATCTCACTTACAAAGTAAAATCTCGTATTCATCTGTTCGAAAATGTTGATGTTTATAAACTATATGGACAAAAATATTGGGATATATTATGGCTACAGCTTGTAAGATGTCCTGTTTATACCCATTTGAAATATAAACATCAATATCAGACTCCTGTTGGAATAGAAACCCTAGATAGCAAAATCATTATGACTTAAATCTGGCCCAAAACTGACATGACATTTTGGCAAAGTTCTGGGTGGATGTATGGGCCCTAAAATGGCCCAAAATAGGCAAGCCAAAATCAAACCAGAAGGAAGCCAAAATTCACCAAAAACTAATTGCGGACTTCCAAAATATAGCCATGATTGTCCCAGAAAAGCCCCAAATCCCCATAATCCAGCCAAAAAGTAGCCAAAACTGACCCAAAGAGAGGCCAAAAGGAGGCCAGAATTCACCCAAAATTTGTGTTGATCATGCTTTTAAAATTAAATGGGGTTTTCTTCTGGGTAGAAATTCCCGCTCTTTGCGCAGTGTTTTGGCTTTACAGAAATATGCCAAAACACAACCAAAACACATCCATATATGGAATAAGATGTTGCTGCTCTTTAGTCAATCTTCTGGTTTGCCATAAACATGCCATACCATCCCTATACTTGATCCTGCTCTTTACCCAGTCTTTTGGTTAACCACACATATGCCATAACTCAGCCATATACTGCTGGTGCCTCCATATCTATTATGGATAACCTTAAGCCTAAAGGTTTTCATAATGCCAAAAGAAAGCCAAAAATTCCAAATGTATGCCATAATACTGCCAAAATATTTGCTATCTGGGACACCTCCATTCAGCGTGTCCAAATACTTTTGTCCATATAGTGTGTATCTATCACTATCAATACAGGGTTGACTGCTCCATGTTCAAAGGGCAAGCGTAATAATAATTGTCTCGGTGTGACAACTGGAGCCAACTTCCATGAAGGCCTCTGTGCCTTTTGCTTTAATGTCCCACAGCATTTGCTTTAACAGCCTGAAGGTAATGGATTTGACGGCGCTAATCTTCACAATACGTCATAAGTCAGATCAAAGTCCATATGTATCCATTGTGCCATAAACAAACACCCACCGCCGCTGCCTTGTTCTGTCTCTTTTATGTTGTATAGGTTGGATGTCTGATCAAACAAATGACACACACAGGCTATCAGCAGGAGCCATAAAAAAAGTGGTTTATTAAAAAAGTGTACGCTTGCCTTTTACA